>NC_143399.1:56678477-56981507 GCF_052110815.1 Crocodylus siamensis
TATAACTATACCTTTTGTTGAACAAGGCTGATATTATTTATAACACCCCCCCCCCGACCTCTTGTCTTATTAGGACAAGGTATAAAATAGCAATTTTCATGAGTATGGGCTGAATACCTTGGCAAGTGAAATTATCTCATGTCCACTGAACAGTGCAAGCTTTCCTCATAGGATTGGTTATCTCACTATCACTACAAAATCTGCTTATTTACTAGGATGAATGTTTCCTTTACAAACTGTCTGGCAGGCCGCTTCAGAGGAGTTGACAGTTTTGTTCAACTGGGATAGAAATAACATGAAAATGGCATCTGTTGACAATTGTATTTCAAATAACTGGTTCTTTCAACATATAGGATCAGTTTCCATTGTTATTGGTAGATTTTTCCCAGCAAATGGAAATGGAAACTAATACTCAGTGGGCATGTCTACACAGTCAATTAATGTGAAGCAATATACTCCAGAGTTATTACTGTTTGAATATGCACCCAGGAGTGCAGCATGTTGAGACAGTTCAGAGCAGCCTGGAGTTGTTGCTCCTGGCTCATTGTGCTACGAAGGGCTGGCTGGGGCATGAGGATGCTTAAGTTCAAGGCTAGCCAGCAGGCAGCCCCCACACTGAAGCACCCTTGTGCCCCAGTCAGCCAGGGCAGCATCAACATGTGCACTGCTATGGAGTAAATCAGTATACTCCAGCCTCATAGGGGTGCATATGTAGATGCCAAGATGTTTACTGTGCCGCTAATTAGTCTACTGCACAGTAAACGTCTTGAATAGACATGCCTTGTGTGAGACTGTGCTCTCAGGTTCATTCTCATGGTGTAATTGAAGTGCAGTCTTAAAGCTGTATGAGCACTCTTACTTATAAGAACCCTTATGGGTAAATGCTACATAGTACCATATTTGAAAATATTACGTGTTTATTAGGGTATAAGATTTACCTGATTTAAGAAATATGTGTACATTTCCAGAAAAAAATATATTTTCTTCAGTTTTTTCACTTGTTTTTTATTGGAACAAAAAAGAAATGTTTTTCTTCAATATTCCTTTCTTGGGAACTCCAGTATTTATTTCTGCCATCTCTTCAGCAGTCATCTCTTCAGCTTTTGAGAGCTGTCACTAGATTGTTTCCCCATCTCTCCCCAAAGCACATTTCTGCCAAACAGTACAAATAACTGGGTACACACTACAAGACACCCTTGTCCATGTTGCTTCCTAGGGTTGAAGCTGTGTTTCCTGTGGCTTCTTCAATACCTCCTATTCCTTTTCAATACTAGGCCTGACAGCTGAACATCCTTTATGCTTTGCATATGGACAGGTATTACATTTAGACTAACCTCAAAATAAGCTGTCTAGACCTAGACCAGGTGCAGCAAATGCTTTTTAGCACCCTTTAACTCTTGGATTTATTCAGATTCATTCTACCTATAGACATGTGCAGAAGATGAAGCAATTACTATGTTTTGCCATGAGTTAAGAACACTCCTATCGTGTTCAATAATTGCCCTGCTACAACCCTAAGATCAGTTGTTTATAGAATCCTGGTCATTCCTGCTTGATTTTCAGAGTTCGCCTTTCCACAGTGAACTCAGAAAGGAGTAAGGAGTGGCTATTCATCACAACCACTCCTTCCTAACCATTTCTACAAAATTCTGATCCCCTTCAGTGGTGTGAATAAGGAGGAACATCAAGCCAAGGGACACTTGATTGTCTGACTAAACAAGAAGAAGATTAGTGAATTCTTACAATCACTGCTATTTAATTTTAGCTAAATGACAGTGTTTTCCCATTTTCAACTTTGAAACAACTTTAGAAACTTGAAGCCAAAAATGAAAAATAATATTATTGGAATCTGTTTACAACATCTCAACTGCTGTCATTCCAACCTAAAAGCTTTGTGTATTGTATGTACTTTAGTCTGAACATTTGCTGCCACTATTACATTTTGCAATTACAGTGAAGTGAGGCAGAAAATAGCAGTTCAAAAATGTATTCAAGTAATGAAGTTTGAACTATTATTTGAAAGGCTGTTGTTATTTCAGTAAATATTTAATCTTCCTAGCAGCACGGATTCCTAATTGATCTTAAAGTATTATTGTTCTTGGACATTTCTAATCGACTTCTAATTGCTATTTTAAGGCAGTGGGCAATAGAAAGGATAATATGTAATGGATATGGGTGAATGTTATACTACCAGCCACACTTGGTAAAATATATTTCATGAAAAATATTTCATCAGTGTTTTTTGCCAGGATGGAAAACATTAAGATTCGTCCAAGGTATCTAATCTCTTTTTCAAGTCTCCTTGATCACATGCCAATAAACTATCATTAATAAGTTACAATTTACAATCAAGTTAGATGAACGTTCATGGTTAAAAACTTTTCAAATTCACTATTGAAAATAAAGCTTTCTGATTGATTGTTTCACTCTCTCTTCTGGAATGCTAAAGCTTGAAGGATATTCAGAAATATATCCCTTTCTTCTCACCCCGCCTACAGTACTTTCAGTAAATTCTTTATATAGCTGACATGGTTATAAGAGAACATCATGCATGATTGGAGAAACTAATTCTAAGGAAAGCTGACATGAAAGGTTTATTGCAAAAGAACTTCAAATTGATACTTGCATTTATTAAATTGTCTTATTTAGTAACACAAAAGATAGCAAAATTGATCTTATTCAATTTCAACTGGTAATGAATATTAAGGGATTTATTAGTCTATTATTTAGGCTGAACACCCCTCAGAATTGGTCAAATTTACTCAGTAGTGGAAATGCAGTACCTAGCTCGGGGGACCTAGTGAAACCTAGTTACAGAGTCATAGCACGTTTGGGAAATGATAAGATTGATACCTGAGATAAAGTAGGAAAATTCTACTACACTTTGGGCACATCTACACGTCGCCCTACAGTGATGTAGCAACGTGCTATGTCACCATACGGGGCACTATGATGAAGCAGCGGTGAAATAGCATGTGCACGGCACAGTAACTGCCCATACGTAAAGCACTTAAAGCATGATGCTGTAGGAATGTTGCTGTATGGCAATGTGTAGACATGCCCATTACATTATAAATGCACCCAGAATTTTAAAAATAAGGTTGCAGTTGCTGTCCATGCAGTCTGGTTGGAGTGGGGCAGAAGTGGTTCTGGATCTCTCCCCAACCCCTGGGTTATCTGGGGGCAATGAGGACACTGTCCGTAGCAGGCAGGGAAGGAGGGGGCAGGAAAGGAGGGGAGAGCAGTAAATATTTTTCTGAGCACAGAAAAGGGGCTGGGGAATTCTTACCTGATTTGGGGACTTTAAAAAGTCCCGGGCCACTTCCCCCTGGTACAGTCTGAAAACAGTGCACCCTGTCTATATCTGCCCCAGACTCTTGTAATAATTTCTGCAAGGTTTTCCTCAGGTTTTAATCTATGTGATGAGGACTGGCCAACTGAGCTTTATGAGAAATAATCTGAGCCAGTCTGGTAGCTGTATAACTCTCTATCCATCTGATAAAGTGCTTCAGTTCCATTCAAGCTTATGAAAGTTCAATCAGAGACAGAATCATAATTAGAGACTGGTGGGGATAAGGAAAACAACCCACTCACCTTTTAGCCATCTGGTTAATGCTCTTGCTTACAAAGGAGGCGATTTGGGTTCTAGGTACCCTCAACATGAGGTCATTTGAACCTACTTTCTAATAAATATCCTAGGCACCAATAGTCAGGGCCAAGGACAGCCTTTAGCTCTGCTGTTGAAGCTGGCCCACTTGGCAGCCAAAAGAAATTAAATATATAGGGTGAGAGAAAGAGGAAGCCAGAGCCACCTTGACTCTGTGTCTAAGTTGTGCATTGTCCTGCAAAGCAGTGTGCCCCTGTGGCTGTTTATGTATCTTATTCAGTTACTTCTATGCTTTTCACTCCTTCTCCCCTCCAGACACTAATTACCATGTTGTATCCAACTGAAGTTTGGGAGATTTACGTGGGATCTATATGTTTACCAGAGGTATTAAAAGTTTCAAAACACCCTAGTGGACAAGATCACATCTGAGCCCATACAGTTCACCAGGTCTAAACACGTGAGATGAAACCTGACATATTAATAAAATCAGTAGATTTGCCACTTATGAGCTTGGGAGGCCGAATAGAGTTTGGATGAGATTATGGCTAAAAACAGATGCCACAAAATGAAGATCAGCTGTGTTGTGATGTGTCCCTGCACAGCTGATCTGCTTCATTGGGTGAAACACATCACCTGTTGACCCTCCCATTGAACCTCAGGGACAATAAGCAATGTGTTCCTCGCTTTCAGTGATGCACCCCAGGCAGTCTCTGGAGCATGTCTCTGGAAGTGACAGAAGTTGTGGTTCTTCACTTCTAGAAATATACCTCCAGCAATCCTTAGCGTGTGTCTTTAGAAGCAGGAAAAGTTGAGGTTCCCCTCTTCCAGAGAATGCCTTTCTCCATTCATCAAGTAACAATCATTTTATATTTAAGTCCTTAACATGACTGTGCTTGTAGTATAGACAATTTTCTAAGTTACTGTGCACTGTATCCCCCAGGGAAACATTCTTTTGCTTTCTATTCTCCCTACATGATCAATACTTGCCTCTGGGTGAAGTTTTTTACATGGAGCTAAGGGAATGATATTACTTTGATTTTCTTTTACATTGTCAGTATACTTATTTAAATATGTTGAACTTTAAATTTGGAGCTACTGGTGTATGGAAAAGTATTGGCTTCTATATTAGATCAGATTACTGTGCTACATAGAATAATATATTATATACATACATTCATATATTCACACATATATGCATGTATATATGTGTGTACGTATATAATATACTATTCTATATAGCACAGTTTATATGAAAATTATAACAAACTAATATATAATATACTGCTATATGCTGGAGGGTAGGGCTAGGATTCAGAGAGACCTAGAGCAATTGGACCAAAAGAAATCTCATGAGGGTCAATTAAGACAAGTGCAAAATCCTGCACTTAGTATGGAACAATCCCATACACTGGTAGAGGCTGGGGGCTGACTGGCTAAGCATCAGCCCTGCAGAAAAGGACCTGGGGGATACAGTGGACAGTAAGCTGAATATGAGCCAACAGTGTGCCCTTTTTGCCAAGAAGGTAAATAACATATTGGGCTGCATTGATAGGAGAGTTGCCAGAAGATCAAGGGAAGAGATTATTCCCCTCTACTCAGCACAGGTTGGGCCACATCTAAAGTAATTGTATTCAGTTTTGAGTTCCCCACTACAGAAAGGTTGTGGACAAATTGGAAAGAGTCCAGCAGAGGGCACTGAAAATGGTGAGCGGGCTGGGGGATATGACTTCTGAGGAAAGTCTGAGGGAACTGGGCTTATTTAGTCTACGGAAGAGAAGACTGAGAGGGGACTTAATAGCAGCCTTCAACTACCTGAAGTGTTGCTCTAAAGACAGAACAAGGAGCAATGGTCTCAAGTTGCAGCAAGGGAAGTTTAGGTTAGATATTAAGAAGAATGTTCTCACTAGGAGTGTACTAAAATATGTTCTTACTAGGAGGGCATTTGGTGCCCTGGATGAGATATATCACATTTCTGGAGGTGCAGGTGTAAGATCTAGGAATGCTGATGGTTCTGTTGTAGGATGTAGTAAATTGTGAGTATGTTGTAGATGTGTTGGCAGATTTTACATTTCTTGTCCTGGCATGGTCTGGATGCATTCAGTGTATTTTGGGCTGTAGGAAGTTTGCTTTTGGTGATGAGATTGGTGAGGTTTGGTGCTTGTTTAAAGGATAGGATGGGTGGTTCTGGGAAGATCTCTTCTGGACTACTGTGTCCCCTACTTGGCACCGCACTTCAACAAGGACATGGTAAATCTTGAGAGAGTCCAGAGAAAGGCCACCCATATGATCAGAGACTTGCATGGCAAGCCATACAAGGAAAGGCTGAGGGACCTGGGACTCTTCAGCCTGAAAAAGAGAAGGCTGAGAGGGGACTTGATAACGGCTTACCACTACTTCAGGGGCATACATCAAGGGCTCAGTGAACAACTGTTCGCCCAGGCACTCTTGGGAAAAATCAGGAGTAATGGCCATAAACTCCTGGAAAACTGTTTCAGGTTCAACATCAGGAAAAACTTCTTCACAACTAGCGTGTCCAGACTGTGGAATAAGCTCCCTTCAGAGGTTTTTCAATAACCTACCCAGAAAATTTTCAAGAGGAGACTGGATGGTCACCTTGCTGGGGTCACCTGACCACAATTGTCTTTCCTACCTGTTGCAGGGGGTGGATCCAGTGATCTTTCAAGGTCTCTTCTAGCCTCACAATCTGTGAATCAATGAATCTTTGAGAACGGGGTATCCTTCTTGTATGGGTTGCAATCGTTTGAGGACTTTCCTGCTTTACCACTCCATCTAGGAAAAGCACAGAACACTTGCAGATGCTTCCTCAGCCTGACAAAAGGTGCTTGTGTCCAAAAGCTTGCTAAGAAGAATTTTTCCAACTATTTGAGTTGGTTTAACAAAAGATTTCAGGTTTACCCAAAGAACCTTGTCTGCCTATGTCTTTAGACCAACACAGGTACAACCTACACCCCTGAAAAGTGGTGTATTTATCACATTTCTGTTTCAGATGCCATAGTGGCATTTGGTTTTATTGTTATTCCAATGGAAGCTAGGCTTCCAAATACCTTTGGAGATCTGGGTCATCATAAAAAACTTCTCCCAAGGGTCACGCGTAAGTGCACTGATGTATCGGGGCACTAGTAAAGGAACGAAAATACCATTTACATCTTTTGATGTACAGAAAAAAGTTTTTTATAATTTTTATATTGATATTTTCTTGGGACTTTGAACTTATTCCTTCCATAGGGGTCCTAGAAATTCTAAGAGTATTTGGTTTTGAATGGAAAATGTCTCTGTAAGTCCAGTATTCCTGTGTATCAGGAAGAAATGACTTGCCTTATTTTTATTTACTGAATGATGATATATTTATATATGTTTATGTGTATCTGGTGGGAAATGTGTGGTAGCACTATGAACTCTGTGGCTTTGCTGTATAATGTTTGTTGGTATTATAATTGCACTTAATTTTCCACTGGCTGGTTCATGCAGTTCAAAACTGCAAATCTCATCTTCTATGCACTTACTTTTTACATGACATTTCTATTTCAAAATGTACTATAGCCATATTGAAAGGAATTGAAGGTTTTCCTGGTATCAGAGTTTCTTTTGCAACAGCATGGTCAAGAGTGCAAAATCTTTTAGAATGCCATATAAAATCTGCTGCTAAAAATAAAAGGTTACTTCTGCCATAAATAGTACCTTTTCACTTCTGCAGAACAAAATAATGGGGTCATTCTGAATGTTAGAGTCTTGTGGGAATATTTGGATGTCCTTTCTAGTAATACATTTTATGACAAACTTTGCCCTGGAATGTATTGCATGTGCTGGATTGCATGTGCTAGCACACAATTCAGTATAAAATAAAATAGGAACATGTTCTTGTTTTTAAACAGGAACAATTTCTTGAGTATTTCAATTTTCTTTTGTGCTAGAAAGTAATGCAGAAAGAGAGTAATGACCCTAGACTCTATAAGGCATTCTATACTCACTGTGGGGCATACTTTTGTCATCCTAGACACATTACACTTCTGGATAAATACTAATTTCTTCTCTCTGTAAACAGTGCATTTCAGCTCACAACTCCTTGACTTCATGAGTTTTAAATTAGTACCATGAAGGACTAAATTTGAATACATTCTAATATATTCTAATACACATGTGTGACTGACTCCCTCCATGAGCACCATAACGTGCATTGAAATGCTGTTAAATTTATACCTAGATGTGGGAAATACACATTTCAATGTAACTACCTTACACACACATGCGCACGCGCACACACGTGCGTATTAATTATTTTCTATAAGACTAATATACAGCAGATGCCTTAGAAGAGGAATGGACAACAGTAGCAATCTAAACATCATCCTAGTAAAATAAACCAAGGGATCTCTTTATTAGTTTACTAGGATGAAGTTTAGCATTTCACTATTGTCCACTCCCCTTCTGAGGCAGTTGCTGTATATATTGGCAATAATATTCTGTGCAAAAGAAAGGAATACAGCTGAATTTTTCCTTCTATCAGTAAAAACTTTTTTTTCAGTTGTCTGAATTACCAGAACAAGGAAAAACAAATAACCCCCACCCCCAATTTGTAGCATTAAACCATAGTCTGTGCAAGGGCCAAGTACAATGTCTGAGATATTCAGAAGAAGAAATCCCCCAAGTCTCCCACTATTGGAATATAATGACTATGTTTCTGACCCAGGACCTCTTTCTGGTTCCATTTGCTTTCCATATTCACTCAAAGCAGAACCCTAAGTGTTCAGAACCTACTAATATTTTATATTTAGACATACTCTGGAAATGGACTCTGTAAAAGCAGTACCAAAAGTCTCAAAGACTTGACAGCTGATATTTATGAGATTTGCCTCTTACAGTACTCACACTGACATGTATATACATTATTGTCCTTTCTGGTATTGTACAAGAACATGTGTTTGCAAAAACTGACAGTGGAATTAGAATGCAACCAACAATGGTCAGTATATTCTAAACTAGAAGAGAAAATATTTCTCACTTCCATAACTATCTTAGCTCTGCAAGACCCACATTTTCTACTATAACAGAAGATAAGATTCTGAATAAAAATGTGAACCAGACCAGTTAAATAAAGTGGTTTCAATAAACCTGTCTGTACCATATAGCTATGCTTAAGAAAATACAATTGCTAACAGTTATTTTAGGATTTTTAATTTCTTCTTCAGAAAAAATATTTTTTTATTTTATTTTTCTTGTATATATATGATATAAAGACTTCATTAGATATTTCTTTAACAGGACTTTCTATTGGAGATTATTTTTGCAGGATATTATTTATTTGAGAAAAACATGGTGATATTTTAGTTGTTCCGAAATCATGTTGAATTAGTACTAATACTTATATTAATTGTAATGGGAACAAAATGGCTAGGGACAGACACTCAAAAAAATAGACCCTGAACTAATTCAACCTTTGCAGGTTAGTTTAACCTGCCTAGGCTGGACCGGTTTGTAAAAGGACAAATATTCACTCCGGCATATGCCTGCAGTTGCTCATGCCAGGTGCTGGGGGGTGCTACAGTGTGCCTTTGGCTGTAGGCTGTGCTGGTGGGGAATGGCCAGTTTGGGTTGAACTGGCCATAGAGGGGTTTAATTCCTCCCTCTTGATCCCACCGACTGGCACCTGAGCTGGGTCTTCCAGTCGCCCCCTGCCCCTCCCCTGGTTGCTGCTGCAGCAGCAGGCCACCATGGCCCCTGAGACAAAGGGGGGCATTTAGGAGAGTTAGTCTCATCTCTACCCACACTGGAAGCCAGATCTTCCCATCATGGGCACTCACTGCTCGCCACTCCAGCTGCCAGGGAGGGGTGGGGGTGGGGCCCAGTCCCCGCCACTCTGTCTGTGCTCGGGGCCATCCCCCTCCCAGCAGGAGGGAACTTATTCAGCCACTGGCCCTGAGCACAGGCTGAGCTGTGCCAGCAGCCAGTGCCAGCAGCCAGTGCCTGACTAAGCCCCCTCCTGCCAGGAGGAGGCTTGCCCCAAGCACAAAGAGGCCGCTAGCACCACAGCAGAGTCTGTTCAGCCTGGCCACCACTGCTCTGTGCTTGGGGTCAGCCCCCTCTGAGCAGGAGAGGGCTTATTTAGCCGCTGGCCCAAAGTACACAGTGACTGCAGCTGGTCCAGGCAGACCCCACTGTAGTGCCAGCAGCTGAATAGGCCCCTTCCTGCTGGGAGGGGTCTTATCTCAAGCACAGAAAGGCCACCCCACTACAGTGGGGTCTGACTGGCCTGGTCATAGCCACCACTTGGCCAGTGCTCAGAGCCAGTGGCTGAATAAGCCCCCTCCTGCCAGGAGGGTCCTTGCCTTGAGCACAGACCAAGTGGTGGAGGCTGGGCCCCACCTATGCCCAGCTGCTGGAGCAGTGAGCAGTCAGTGACCATGATGGGCAGTAGCCCATCATGGCTTCTCAAAGCATGAACTCCTTCCTAGCAGGGGCTGTTCTGCAGAACTGGCAGAGCTGCTGTGGAGCACAACAGCACTTTGGGGGCCTTGCAGGTCTATGGCCTGCTCCAGAACCCCAGTACTTCCACGTGCAGCCAACTGCAGCTCTCTGGGCCCCACAGCACAGTACCCTCACTGGGAAGGGGCTCATGCTCCCACATTATGACAGGGGCTGCTGCCCCCAACAAGGGCCCTGCCCCTTTTGCTGAAGTAGCAGGGAAGAGGCACAGCCAGGCAGGGCCCCAGGAATGGGGGCAAGTAGCACAGCAGTAAGGTTGTGCAGACCCAGCTGCCAATGGGGGTAGAGAGGAGACTAATTCTCCTTCCTGCCCCCCCACCTCAGGGGCCATGTTGCCCCACTGCTGCAGCAGCATGGGGGGAGCACCCAGCAGCCCTGGCTCAGGTCCCTGCCAGTGGGCTAAATAGGCCTCTCCCTGGCCAGACCCCTTTCCCTGCCTGTCCCTGTTCTGGCTGGAGAGCAGAGGGATGGGGCCAGCCTAAATAGGCTGGAGCAGAGAGCCCAGTCCAGAGAGCAAGATCTTGGAGATCTCAGGTTTAACTTAAACCATCAAGGGGTCTGGGACAGAAATTGCATAAAACAGTTTGACCCAAATCAGTTAAATCTAATCCTATATTCAACCAGGCTTATCTCAAACTGGTTTCAGCCATTTTGAAACTGATTTATGTGCACTGAATGTCTGTTCTGTTACAGGTTTAAACCAGTTTATGATCACTTAAACCAGTTTATGTATAATGTCTGTCCCTAACCCATCTAACTTTTGTATTTATTTGAGGATTCAGCGGGCTAATTTGGGGGATTCAGTAAGATTTGATCCTAAATTTTTGTGCATCTCCTGAGAGCTCCAATTTTTATTGTATGCTGGAAGAAATCTAACATGCTTTGTCTACCACAGGTTTTGATTCCTTTTGTGCTAATGAACACTCTTAGTGTTAGCCATATGCTGCCTTGGGTATATTGACACTACAATCATAGCACTAACTGTATGCAAGTGTGCACATGTCTAAACTAACTTTAATCTAATTGCTTGTGTTCTGGTAGCAGTTGAGCTGTGTTATCATGAATCTCACCCTATGCTAGTTTACTTTGTTTCTTCAGCAGATTTTGTGTGCCACCACAATGATACTGTTATAAGAAAGTTTAGAGATAGCAAGTTTAAAGAAAACTCAGTAATGTATACACTGGGTGCATCTACATGTGTAATTAATTTGAAGCAATAAACTCCAGAGCAGTTTGAGCGAGAGTAAATTACTGCCAGGCACAGAATCTACACATATGCCCTGGACAGCATCATTTTGTGCTGGGGTGGAACCAGAGGCTGCAGAATGGGGTGGGCCACCTGGGCCATGGCCCAACCAATGTTAGCAAGGCGATTCAAACACAGCCTAGCTCCCTGCCTGCCTCCCTCACGTGTGCAGCAGCAACCGCACTCTGCCTCCTGTAGCCCCACCAGGTGGGAAGAGTGAAAGACCCCTGCAGCCAATGCCCCAGGCCCTGCTCCAGCACATTGGACCATTGACTTCAGGGGGCTGTCACTCTTCCCTACAGGCGGGGCTACAGGCAGTGGAGCGTGACTGCTGCTGTGCGAGTGAGGGAGGCAGGCAGGCAGGAGTGGGGCTGTGCTCAAATTGCCATGTTAAACATTGTTTGGGCCATGACATGGGTGGCCCACCCCATTTGGCAGCCTCTGGGTGGAACACTTTATGCCAGAGGCGCTCCTGCCCAGATCTGCCCTGCCCTGGGTTCCAGGTGGTGTCACTGGGCAGCAGAGGGGTTGGCTAGGTCACACGGTTGCTAAAAGTGCTAGCAGCAGGAAAGAGATTGGACCCTTGCTGGCTGGGTTAAATGGGCACAATCTACACCCATGGCCAGTGTCTACACATGCATTTGATCACAATTAAATACTCCGTTGTAAGATAGTAGTCTCCAACTGTACTAACTTACAGTGCTATTAATTAGTTTACTGTGGCCTAAAACCATTGCATTTGTAGATGGTGATATTTTACTGCACAGCTGACTAGTCTACTCTACAGTAAAGCACAAATGTAGATGCAACCAGTGGATTCCAGTAATTGCAGTGGCTGAAGTATAAATCTATCACTTGATTCAGAAAAGTGCTTAAGCATGTGCACACATTTGAGAGGCAGATCAGTGTACAAGCTCAGGGTTTGGAGAACTGTGATCATTTATTTTCTCTGCCATAGCTTTCCTTTGTGATTTCCCTCCAGGTTGTTTATTTTCCCTTGTTTTAAGGATAAATGTATTAAGATTATGAGATGCATATAAATGTATGTAATGGGAGTCATATTGGTACCTTAAATGAATGAGTCATCTGAATGAACTCTACCTTTTTTACCTTTGGATGATTACCAAATTACAGTAAAAGCTCTGTTATCCGGCATCCCCTGGGAACGGGGATGCTGGATAACAAAGTATGCCGGTTAATTGAGCAGTCCTTCCTGCCACTTCTCACACCATGTCTGGGGCATCCCTCCGTCCCTCCCACAGCATCGCCAACCCTGCCGTGGGGCAGGGAGGTGGGTCCTACGCAGCCCTGCACAGCCTGTTATGCTGCTGGGCCGTTGAGGCTCAGCAGCACAGGCTGCTTTGCCCCGAGCAATGGTGGCTCAGAGAAACCGAAAGTGCCACAGTGGGCACTTCTGGTTTCACTTTATCTTACAAGCCAGCATGGTGGTTAGTGGAGCATGCCGGCTTGTAAGATGCCAGATAAGAGAACTTTTGCTGTATAAAGATAAAATGAATAACATTGAAAGCTTATGCAATTTTGCTAATTTATTGTCTCTCCTAAGCTCATTGGAACTCCGTTTAAGAACTTATTTATTATTTTCTCATCTGAAGATGGTTAGTAATTACAGTAGGAAATTAGTAGCATCAGTTTAATATTAGGCAAACACACATCAGCAAACAAAATAATCTATCTTTTAGTGCATATTGCATCTATGCTCCTCTGAATTTTAAAGAGAGGGTATTTTTTTTTCTTCCTGCATTTTAAATTTTCTAATTGGTTTTCTTAGCTTAATCTTGATTTTTCATAGTATCACTCTGAGAGTTCATTATGATATTGTAATTCATAGCTATTCTGGATTGGTTTCAAATGAGGGGATTTTTGACTGACATAAATCTGAAATGATGAGAGAGTCATACCCCTTGACTTCCCAGATTCTAGTTAAAACCAGTTTGCTTTGAAATTGCTTATTAAATCTGGTCAATTTCTATAACTTAATTAACTCCATCATTATAGTTGTGATTAGGATGGTGGTTACAGAGCTGCTTAATGATAAAACATGCTGAATAACTGGCTAATTAAAGTCACTGTACTTTTTGATGTTTTTCTTAATTGATCCTAGGGGAAATGGAAAGGATGTCCAATTACCACTTTGATTGTAAGGATAGTGACTGCTGTAGTTTGGATTTTGTTTTGGAGACAAAGATATTGGCCTCTGCAGGCACAGCAGCATGGAAGAGTAGTGATTTCATTATGTGATCATTTTTCATAAAGAATTTATCAAGCCACAATCTTTTCCCTCCAAGTATGGCAGAATGAATAGGCTCTGTGCCCAGGAAGTCACAATGACTTCTAATGCCTTCTGAATCTTTTCCTTTCCTTGGCAAGGAGCTTCAGTGCAAATTTCACATAGAGGGAACCAGAATTAATCCAACTAATTAATATAAAGCAGGAAGGAAATAAGGGCTGCCTGAAACTTGATTTTATTTAAATATTTACATAATAACTAAAACAAAATATTAGGGGACTCTCTATGCCCAATTAATCTCCATAAATTGCAGTTTTATCATGTTAGATGGCAGCCTTATGAAATTAGAGGGAACCCTCAAACTGAAAAAAAATGGTGCATATTGGCAAATTCGAATGACAAAGCTTAAGACTAAGTAGATATTTGGACAAAATCAAGGTATTCTGTGTGATTCCAGTCTATCAAGAATGTGAAAAAGCAGCTCCCTATTTATAACAATACATAAAGTGCATAAGTGTAGTACTTAGAAGAGAGGCATTTAGGGTGATTTTGAGTTTCATGGTTAGTGAAGTGTTGATTGATTGCATAATATGCAAACGTATATTTACTTCAAGGAATCTGCATGCCCAGGGGAAAAAAAAATAGTATATTAAAAAGCCAAATGAGACTTCATAAAAACTCCATGCATTATTCTAAATGGAAGAAATACTGGGATATTTATAAAGCAGCAACTAAAATGAGTATATATTAGCACTCAAATCAGAGAAGAAATGAGACCTGAGCTTCCTTCTATGATTTTAACTCTCATGGAAGATGTACAATTGTGACAAGACATACAAGCAGATAAAACAATTTTATCCCCACGAAGTACTGAGTGATCCCATTGAAGGCAAGTCAGTCAGGTATGAACATATCTTTCTTTCAGATTATGTTTTGAAGGAAAAAAGAAAAATACCACAAAGGAGCGGTGTGATGACCTTGCAATCATTGATTTTGAAAGGGGTTGGAAAGTATTGATTCTGTTTGTTTTCTTTGAATAAATTAAATAATGGGCTCAGGTGAGCAGTCCAAAGTAGTTGTGGTACAGTTTTATATTCATTCGTTCACTCATTCAAAAATAGTTAAAAATTATGCATGTATTAAATATAGTTAAAAATAAAAAATAGTTAAAAAGTATGTATGTACTGTAATAAAATACCCATATCTTTCATACTCTTTATCATACATTGAAAGCTACCCTAGGGCGTGTCCTTACATGCAGGGGCTTGCATTTGATGCAACATATATAGCAGCAGCACAAATTTGTCTCTAAGTTTATTTCTCCTGAGTACAATTGCTCCTACCTGCATGCATGCTCTGGCATAAACCAAACTGTGTTAAGTAGGGTAGGAGAGGCTGGGTCCACCACCTGTGCTGGCCCCAGCATCCTTACCTGAGGTTTCTGGGGGTCTCCCAGTGCAGCAGCAGTGCCTATCCAGCTGCACAGAGGCTGGCCAGCAGCTAGAGTGTGACTATAGACAGTCAGGCTCCATTTCTAGTGGGTCACACTGCTGCCACTTGCACTATGCTACTGTTTTGTGGATGGTTTTTTGATACCTGGACCTTCCAGTGAGTGTCAAATTTTAGTGCTGTGCTGCAAATTAGCAGGGGAGTGAATGGTCCCACATGCACCACATGTGGTTTACAGCTATGAGGCACCACAAACTGCATGTGTGTGCTCATCTGGACACACCCCTTAGGGAAACAAGGAAACAAGGGCCACCTGAAACTCGATTTCATTTAAATATTTTCATAATAAATTAAAACAAAATAGGGGACTCTCTATGCTGACTTAATCTCCATAAACTGCAACTTGATCATGGTTTAGAGTGCATCCAGATGAGCATGCATGTGCAGTTTGTGGCCCCTCAAAGCTGTATGAGGGACTGCAAGCTGCATGTGGCATATGTGTAACAATTTGCAGTGCTACATGGCACCAAAATTTGAAACCAGGAGATCCTGGTTTCAAAAAACTGCAGCAAAAGGAACAAAAATGGCATGGGTCACCAGAAACAGAGCCTGACCATCTAGAGCCATGGGCTGGCTTTTGGCCAGGCTCCATTTAGCCAGATCAGCATTGCTGCTACCCTGGAAGGCCCACGGGACCCCAGGTAAGGCTGCTAGAGCCAGTCCAGTTTCTAGCTACCCAACCAGAGACAATTTGGCACATTGGAGTGCATGTGCAGGGGCATGCCCTGGTGCACAAAGCACTGACACAAATATGTGTCACTTCTATTTGTGCTGTGGCAAACACATGCCCCTACCTGTGGGGATATGCCCTTAGAGTACAAGGGGCCACAATCACAGTGCAGTTCGATTGACTTCTGTGCCTGCAATTACACAGCTATTTTATCAGAAAACTTTTCTACAGTCTGGGAAAGATGACTTTTTAAATTGATAAAAAGGCACCAACATCTGCACAATGTTATAAGACTCTACTTAGCCCAAAGTATAAAGTCATGTCTTAGAAGTTGTTGTGCATCTCTGGGAGAGATTCTGTCCTGAGGATGCAGATTGCTTCTTAGCAAAATCTGGACTACAGCAGGTGCATCTACATGAGATGCTTACAGTTTCCCAATTAGCTCCAAAGTAAAGTCTCACTGTCTACACGTGTGGTGCAAGATAGTACTGCCCAACAGAAGTACTATTCTATGGTGGAGTTATTTACCCGACTGCAATGCATGTATAGACAGTGATTGGGGCTGGCTGGGGCACAAAAGGTGCCACCTAGCCCTGCATTTAGGCACCCTTATGCCCCAGCTAGCCCCTGAGCAACACATTGAGTTGAACAGGAGCAGCCCAAGACTGGCAGGCTGATCCCTGAGACCCTCTGCCAGCCAGGTCTGTGTCACCCTAGCTCAACATATTGTTGTTCTGGGTGCATATGTAAATGCTGCATCCAGGAGCAATAAACTCTGGCACAAACTGTGCCAGAGTTTATTGCATCACATTAATATTCACTTGTAGATGCACCCAGCATAGATGTCTTTTTGGGATGCATCACATTCCTCCCACTGAGGTACAAGGACCAGCTCTTAGAATGAGAACATCTTCCTAACTCATTTGTTAAGCCCTGTCAGAATCTGCTCCTTAAATGTTATCTGGTTTTATAATGTAAGTGTATGATACCAGCCAGAGATTGAACAGAAATTTCCAGAGTTAAATATATGAAGCTAGATCCTGTTCCACCAATTAGACATCTATGGATATTTAAATGTTCCCATTGCCCTTAAACAAGTCTTGAAAAAAGACATCAGCATGCTTATTTTTGTAGCAAACAAGCATCCTGCTCTTAAAATTACATCACAAAGAGCAGCGAACATAAGGAAGACCCATCTACCCTTTATGTTAACTCTTTTTTTGAGACTACAGCAGGATGTAAAAGACTAACAGCAGGATGTAAAAGACTAACATAAGGCATCTAATAGGTAGAATAGAATCTGGCCCATAGAATATTGTGGCCTGAGCTAAGTCACTTTGGTCAGCACTGTTAAAAAATTAAGTCTTATTTCTTTGCAAATCTCTCACAGAGAAGACCTGTAATACAGACTCACCAGTGGATTATGCTTGTTGAAGAGTCTTCCATGAAGGTTGGCACTTAAGGAGTTAATGTAAGGGTGGGTCAAAACTAATATGAATTTCTATTTGTTTAGTTAGAGCTTTAGGGATTAGAGGGTCACTATAAATTTTAAAAAATCCCACAATCATTGATTAGCTCTTAATAACAATATGATAGACTTTCAGTTTCTGGAATGTTATCTGATAATTGCTTTAACAGACAAGCAAGGTTTAACTTCCTGTGTCTGGAAAGCTGAACATTAAAAAGGGTCTCCAGAGCACATCACATTTTGATCTTTTAAGATGGGTAGGTATGAAATATTTTAAATATATATATTTTTAAAAGACTGCCTTGCAAATGTTTTGATTTAATCTTAAATCCACTGATAAAACAGCTTTTGTTAGACATAAAAAAAATATTTGATTTGGATCACAAGGATGGTATAGGTTAACTTACTTCTGGGGATATTATTAATGATCTGAAATTTTGCTGATAAATTTAAAAAAATCATTTTTCAAAGACGAATATTGGATTGTTACTGCACATAATGTGGTCTTCAAATAGGTCAGATGTAAATCCCATTCATTTTCCTGTGTTTGCAATGAAACATGTCAATTTGAATTTAATTTGTGGTTTACCAATGTAGAAATGACTAATAACCTAATAATAAACAATATAAGTTTGGATTAAATAACTGTATGGATCATCTATGTACAAATTCTAGTGTTTTTATTGAAGGACAGTCTTCTAGCATTCATTTGACAGTTTCTGCTTGTATCTCATGTTCATCAGAAAAATAATTATATATCCTTTGAATTATTGGCAATAAAAAACCAATAGGTCTATGTTGTTTCCAAGGAGATCCTGAAAATATCAATGAGAAAGAAGCTCCAACAACTTGTTCCCACTCCACATTGTCACGTCCGATGACCGGTGTACCCTTGACCTGCGAGCCTGGGTTGGCACGACTGGCTGGACGTGGGTGGGTTAAGGTGGTCGGACAGGTGAGTAAGTGAGAGGAGTCAGGAAGTTTAACGCATCTTGGTTATACAGAAAGTTTATTTTTACTTACACTACAGAAGAATGCAGCGTAGGAAGGAAGTCGTGGTTGCGCGGTGTAAAAAGGGAAGTTGATTTATTCAGCTCAGCATGCAGATATTTTTTTTTGTTGCACAGATTACAAACTGCGTGGTGCAGATTTTAAGCAAAGCATACAGGTAACTTTGGTCTGAAGACTTTCGTGAGCTCTTGACGAGAAGGGATGAGCCGGCAAAAATGAATACACCTGAAAACTTTTACCGTCGGTGGGGAGAGGTCAGCAACTGGCCAAATTACTGTCTTAACCTCTAAGGCGTGTACAGAATTATCCGCTGAAGGCGGAAATCTTTCCAAAGTTATAGCTTGCAGGGTTATTACAACACGCCAGGCATGAATAATTACAGGTCTGCCAAACATGACTGTGAACAGACTCTGTGTGTTCTTAGGTTTCATGCGATATTGACTGTGCATGTGTTTTACATTTAAGCTGGGGGGGGGGGTTCGGATACGGCATTATAATGACAAAATATGTTATGTTAGCTTTTGACCTTTTTGCCATCGGCATTTGAAACCAAAGATTTTTCTTTGACACACATGAGCTGCAGACTGAAAAAAAAATACTGTACAGTTGCCAGCAGAGTGGCACAGAATATTCCCAGTGCCACATACAAGATCCCACCAAAGACTGAGATCATCTCTGAACAATTTCCAGAAAGTGACTAGAAAAGTTTTTTCCAGCATATGGCATGTGGAGGCTGGGAATGAGCAGGCCAGGCTTGTTTATTAGTTGCTGTCTTGGGATTTCTGTAAAGACAGCATAAGCTGTAGAGCCCCAAAGTAGCAACTAAAGCAGAAACTCAACCATGAACTCCATTGTTCAAGATGTTATACAAATCCTCCAATGAGGAGGATGCCCTTCCTCCAAGGAGTTAAAGGATAGATTTTAAACTCATCTAGGTATAAAATGATTGTATAGACACTTTGTAATCCTATGTAGAGATTACAGAGAATGTTCATGACCCTGATGGAAGTCAGGGCAGATCTCCATACAAAGTAGCCAGTAATAACGTTCACTCATTGTTTAACTCTGCAGCAGCAACACTTCTGGGGGGAAATCCTAGGTAACAAAGAAGATTAACTTTTAGTGACGTACTAGTTGCCTCGTTATGTAGGAAAAAGGTCAGGAAAGACCCTAAATAATCTTAAAGACAAAGAAATAAGAGCTGGTGACTACATATGATAGTCAATACTTAAACTGAATCAAGGAACAAATGTAGGCATTATTACACTTTGGAATGCCAGGATATTTCAGGACAAAGAAAAAGGTAAGCCTGATTTATAAAGAGCTAATAATATATTATGTGGGTCTCACTGCACACAAGGCACATCTCCATAAAGTGTTTCTTGTGTAGTTGCCTGATTAGCTCTTCAGTAAAGTCTCAGCATCTACGTGGGCACCCCTATTAAGGTGAACTAAATTAATAAATGCCACCACAGGATAGTACTTGCCAACACAAGTACCATCCTACAGCAGAGTTATTTAGTGCATCACAACACGTGTAGACACTGATGGGGCTGGCTGAGGCACAAGGGTGCTTCAGTGTGTCGGCTGCCTGCTGGCTAGCCACACACTAGAGCATTCTTATGCCCCAACCATCACTCTGCAGTATGTTGAGCCAGGGCTTTCTGCCAGGCAGAGCTGCTTCTCCCCAGCTCAACATGCTGCAGTCCTGGGTGTACATGCAGATAGTGCACCTGGGAGCAATAAACTCTAGCACAAACTGCACTATAATGTATTCATTGACATTGTTTGCACTTGTAGATATACCCAGAGTGAACTATTTCTGTTTTTACCCTAAATTAGAGTAGATATTCTTGGGAAGCTTAGCTGACTCATGCAGGTGCAATATAGGCCTTCCAACATTACAAAACATGACTGCAATTCAGATGTGATGGTTTTGGATTTGCAGTTTGTTATATGATCATTAACAATCTTGTCATCTCATTGCAAGGAGTAAATTAATAATGTATTTGTCTTCAGTTGATTCTTTAAGGGAAAGACCATGCTTTTACAGTCACTAGTACATGCAGGACACTTCTACATGAGACACTATAACTGTGCAGTAGCATCATACCACTGTGCACTAGTATGCAGGGCAGAAAGCATGCTAATATTCTACTGCCCAGTAGTATTAGGCTACTACACAGTTAGCATCACAAAAAAGCCATGCACCGGCACTACTGCACAGTAGTACCAGTTACTGTGCATTGATTTAGTACTTTGTTATACAAGTACTAAAGTTAATGTGTAATAACTACAATGCATTAATGAACATGTAGACACATTCACAGTATATAACAATGACCAGCTGAGAGAACAATGATATATGTATTTTGTAACACTGTTAACACTGTATTTCATAACACAGTAGTTGATATGATAATCCTCATAACAATCTCAATCTCCAAATAGTAGCTAACCTAACAAGAGATAACTGACCACAGTGGAATAAAAGCAAAACAAAGACCAACAGTTTTTTTTTCCCATTCAGAAAGTTTCTTCAACATAATTTGCCAATCAAAATATATACTGCTTGCCAGATGCTTAAATAACACAAAACAATCAGTGATAAATTCTGATTCTTTCTTGATTGTTATATTTTTGTGCGGTGCAGAATCTTGTCAAATGTTGGAATTACTGGAGACATATATAAAGAAGAATAAAATCTGCAATATCTAATTTTTTTTAACTCTCCTATTGTAAACTTTCAACAACAATACCCTATGGTGAAGACTCCACAGTTCAAACAACAGTAGGCAGACAGAAAAAGAGATACAAAGTTGTACTGAAAAACAACTTCTGTATAAATATTAATATCAGTGACTAGAAAGTTACAGCAGTGATTGTGTTTCTTTGGTGATTGTCAAAAGAAGTTATAATAAGAACTTATAATACAGGTGTAAATGTTTTATTTCATTTTGTATAACTCCCGCATGGCATTTTTCACATTTATGTAACTTTATAGTCTTATCTTTTAAGTCAACCCAAACCAAAATGTTTATTTAGTAATAGCTATAACCGAAATTCAATCGCACGCACTTTGCGCGCACGAGTTTTGTATTTCCCCCGCGCACGAGTTTTGTATTTTCCCGCGCGCGTGAATATTTGTATTTTCCCGCGCACGTGAATTTTTGTATCAAGCTGCGCATGCGTACTTTGTAAATTTCTTTTCTATCCTGTAAGTTTCACTTTTGCAGAAACACAACCTATATAAAAAATCTGCCTAGCAACACCCATGTAAAAGAAACTATCCTATCCCTGCACGCTTAGCTTATGTCATAGTTAGTGTCATAGAAGCGGTCCAACCAACATCAATAAAGAGGCAAAGAAGCAGGAAACGGCAGAGACGACGACTGGATAAACCTCAGGCTTGATCACCCTGTTACCGGTCCTCAGCCTCCCGTCTGGGAGTATCCCAGCGAAAACCCATCAAAGGCCTTGAAAATCCAACAACAAACATCAGCCTCTCAGCGTAGCTTAGACCGCATACCTACTTTTACCATACTTCCGTGCTTATACTTTAGCTGCAACTTCACTCCAGCCGGTCTCTCCTCTTATTCGTAAGAGGGTGAGGCCAGGTGAGTTGAATAAACCCTTTTACTATAAACTTTAAAGCGTATAGCATTTTGCCTACTTGCATCAGTAAGGCGAACCTCGAGGGTGGTTGATGAGCCACCTCTTATCCCACCCCACAAGCCACATACTCGCTCGCTCTGTAAAGTCCGTGGCTCACCAAGCGGTGTCGGAGTCTCTAATCTGGCATTTCACGACAACAGGAAGCTGACGAATTGTTTTACTAGTTACCTCTAGTGGGGAAAAAGCCCCAAAAACTTGAAAATGAAGGGTACAGGCACTGCTGATGCTGATATAGGAGGCTGGTGGAACTATCAACCTGTCTCCTCCAAGTGTTTGTCTAACCCAGGGCCAGATCTGGCCCATGGGGCTCCCCAAGGGTCCAGAAATTTTGGCAGTTGGGGGAGAGAGTGGGGCAACTGGTGGTACCACTCCCTTATCAAATTTCCAGACATGCGGGGAGACTAGGGGATTTCCAAAGGCATGTAGTACTAATTTAATACTAATAGGAGCTTTTAGCAGCTATTCCTGTGGGTTCAAATAAGCTGCTGGGATCAAGTCAGAGGTGGGGCAGGCATGCAATATCAGCACCGCTGAGACTGTTGAGAATCCTTCGGGAAAGGTCACTTTTAAAAGGGTTACTTTTTTAAGGAAAATTCTTTAGCAGACAAAGAACAGGGTGAGCTATGTAGGGATGAAAACTGCTGCAATGATCTCAATATGTTCCTGATGTCTGTAGATAAGATACTAGCTTTCTTTCATAGAGAGGTAAAATCCCCTTTTTTCCCCATTTACCCTTGAAGGAAACTTTCTGAGGGAAGATGCACAGAATTCTTTTCTCCTTTGCCAATAGGGGACATTACAGAGTAGGGGTATGAATTGGTCATTACAGGCAACCCGCTCTTAGTGCTTTTAATTGGTTCCTGAAAAAATTAGCATTAAAGAGAAACAAGCGTTAAGTGAAATTGAAAGTATCTGATGATCCAAGATGGCAACTGGAAGTGTTTTTAATGACCCAAGATGGCAACCATGAGCATTATAAGGAAACTCGCTGAGCGCTATGTAGAAGCAGGTATCAATTTAATTTGAGAGTTATAATAAAATAATATTACTTGTCAGCTCTGTATTCCTGAGGGAACCCTGGCACCCAGCTTGTTGACTTATGAAGGACTTTTTCTATTGCCCCTCTCCGCCTCTACACACACAACTCATCTACCCAGAAGTAAGCAGGAGAAAAGTTTAATAGGCATCTCGGGCCATGCATTCCCTGATCCCTGGAAGGCCTATTTAAACTTGGTTGACTAAAACCAAGTAATTTCCTTAAGTCTGTTAAAAGACTACAGTAACACCTGAAAGTCATGCTAAGCTGAGGCGTATTCACAGCAGGTAAAATACAAAACATTGATGCTGACTTCACAGTGCAAGCATAGCTAGGCCATCCGAGAAGAAACAATGTAGTATCCCTTCCAGTACATCTTCTATATTCATAATAATTTTAAGCTAGCTCCTAGGTGTCTGGTTACTCCTTAAAACTTGATGTTTTTCCTGGTTGTTAATCAGTTTCTTGAGATGTTCCAAACCAGATGACCCCTTGTCATTTAAATTGAAGATGTTGATATCACAGGATTTTTCTTCTCTACTTCCCTTCCCCATTTGATCTGCAGCAACACTTCTTTTACCTAAGCCAAAGATCCCAGAAATACTGTGGGGTCCCCTCATCAAGAGGCTACCACTACTAGGACAGTTAGATTGGGACGGGCTTAGTTTGAGACACATAAGGGGATCAGCTTGTACAGGCTGATTGACCCAGTTTGGCTCAGATGTGCCCTAATGAACTGAAGGCTGGCCCATGAGGGTGTCATCTGGACACCCAGCTGGAATCAGAGGTATTCTGTTCACCTGTGTGGTTGTGTCTGACTGCATTTTATTGTTACCTTAATGAACTGATTCCTGGCATATAAGATTGTCAGCCTGTACATGCTGATTAACCCAGCTGGATCAGACGTGTCATGTTAACGTGTGTGTGTGTGTGTATTTGATTGATTTGGTGGCTGGAGGAACCCAGCCCCACTGAAACTGAGTTCTGCAAGATAGCTCCATTGTGGGTGAGAACTTGCAGAAGGGAGAGATACAGCTGCATATAGAAACACAAGTAACACAAGCAGCACATTGATAGAATTACCAAGAACCTAGAAACGTAAATAAGCGCACCCCAAAGTGATGGTCAAACCTGGCAACAATAGTGCTGAGCGAAACAGTGTTAAGCAGGGGTTGCCTGGACTTAACGTTGGAAAATGCCTATCCTAAATACTACTATCTGCTGCTGATGACCCAAGTATTGAAAACATCTATTTTATACAAATGAAAAGTATGTATTTTGTAATTTCAGATCCATTAGCTCAGTGTATGAAAATGTATAGCATTGCATAACAATGCTGTAAACAATAAAGAAGAAAACAATAAATGTAAGCGTGATATCATTAGCAATATCATGTTCAACCCATGTAGTTTTGCTGAACATAGGTTTGTATTCTGAGTCTTGTTACATGCTTTCTTTGCAAGAGAAGAAATGTGTTATTGAAGTTCATGCAAAATCAACTATTCATTATTTATGGAAATCCCTTTTAAATGCCAAAAAATTAAAGACTTCTGGCTCATCAATCCTCAAGTTATGTTCAAACTTCATTCTGGAATATTTTTTTACTGTATTTTCTGCACCTTTATATATGAAGATAAAGTGAGTCAAATGAAACTACCGTTCTCATTGTGATAATCCTACAATGGGATCATCTGCTATGTATTTCTATGCCAAAATGGGGTTCTAGTGACATCATTGAGGGAAAGCAGAAGATTCTAGACAGAAGAACACTGGAATAGGAGTCAAGAGACTATTCTTTTATTTGAAGATATGCAACTTGGGGAATATGCAATGATCTTCCTTATTTTATTTTAAATATTTATTTTTTAAAGTGTCAACCCCTCTCCCCAATATAATGCATCCAAAGAAAAGAGAGAGAGAGGAAGTATTTCATTCATTTTATAAGACAGTCCTACTCTGTCACTGTGAACGGGGGTTGTCAGTGTCTCAGCTGACATCTGCTTAATACCATTATTTTGATTTTAATACAAAAGTGAGTCACAACTATGTTGTAATCTATGTCTACTCATGTTAGTACTACTTAGAAACTTGATTAAGCTTACAAAATATTTCTACTCTTTCCAAGTAAAATTTTGCTGAGTTCTTAAATAATAAAAATAATTGATAGCTTTAACTGGCATCAAGTATGAGATAGGTTAATGTACTGAATGCAAACTTTTTTTTTTAATTTGTTGAAAAAATTACTGCTGGCAGCTAACACACAGATTTACTTTATGTTCTAAATATTTTCAGGTCTGGCCACCATAGCAGTACTCTTGCCTGCATTTGTGGCTTGAGTAACTTTATTTAAGGCTGCATTTGGATAAACACAATAAGATCATTTAAAAATATTTTTGGATCACACATTTTGGTAATTTCTAAAAGTTGCCACTGCTAATAGTAAAAGTATTAATTTCTGAATTAGGAATCAATTATGCTAGACAAAACAATACAGCCTAGTCAGTCTATATTTGTCTTTTGTCACTGTATTGCCCCTTTTTGTATCATTATTAATTTGTATTGTAATAGAGCTTAACAGTCCCAGATAGGAATCAGGATCCACTGTCTTAGGCAATATAGAAACACACAGACAAAGATGGTCTATGTCCCACAGACCCTACAGTCTAAATATAATCGACCAGCAATCTGCATCCTAAACCAGAACTGGAATTACTGAATGCTTTGTGACAGACGGAGGGATGGTCTGTGTGACATGTGATGGCCAGAACCAAAGAAATTAATAAGCAATAAATATATGCTTCTTGGAGGCATTTGGAATTTTTGCCTAATATAAAGCTTGTATTTTTGTAACTTGCAAATGTAACTTGTAACTGTTTGTGGAACTAACTGAGCCTCAAAGAAAAAGCTATAGCTGTCAGATTAGCTGACCTAACGGTTTTTGCTCAGAATTCAGGCTTGATGATAAAAACTGGATTCAACCGCCTGGCATACCTAGCACATTCCAGGAAAGCAAGTCTCAACAAAGCATAGTTAGGGAAATCTAAAGGGGTTGGATTTTGGCTAATGTTAATTTCAAACCTGAAGATGCTGCATTGTAATTGGCTTATTGGATAAACCCAAGTCTGGGTAGTAACCTTTTATGATAATTCTTAACATCTTTTAATCCCATAGGGTAACAGCTATAGGGCAAGATTGTGAGTGGCTCTAAAGTCAACAGATTAGCATAAGACTAGATACAAAAAAAGTGTGCGTCAGGTAACCAGCAGGAAGGAGGGAACAGAACAGCAATTGCTTTTCCAAGGCCGGACCCGAACTCTTGGTGTGAGTGAGTATCAGATCCTGATCAAAGGACCTTCCCTGGTAATCCCTCCAACAGCATTGATGGGGGACACTTGACATCACTGGAAAAACTTGGCATGCACCTGGCATTGAGGGACTATTAATAAGTTGCCAACCCATGTCTGTCAATTTGTTGTATACCCTCGCATTGCCCAGTTAGCCTGTGACAGATTGATCTATCTGTTGTTATTATCTGTTGTTATTATTTACTATTAACTCTTTAATACTGCATTATCTGCTTATGGCATTTTATCTTTCTGTTAACTGTTGTGTGTAAGCTACAATAAATTGCCATTGCTTCACTCCCAACTCTCCGTCTTTGATCCCAAACCAAACAGCTCAGTGGCTGATACAGATGCAGCACCCAGTCAGCTGCAACTAAATTGATACACTCACAGGGCCCATCTGGCCTGTAACAGTGATGTAACCAAAAAAACCTGTCTGACATGGTAAGATCAACAGTAATAGGAAATCTGAAATTAGAAACAATTTTTTGTTGGTTAAATAGTCAAACAACGGCCCTAATTGTTATTAGATGTAGTGCAGCCTTAGGCACTGAAATGACAAAGTCCGGTTAGTTACAGAAAGTTGAGAGGAATGATACATTTCAACAGTACAACTTATGTAGAAATCATGTTTCAGCATTTTACTAAGCTGTTTATAAGAAAAATGTGCATGTAAGCAGAACTATCTGAGGAAAGTGGTCACATTTCTCATATGGGAATCATATGGTTAGGCTGCTCTAAATTAAAGAAATTTGTATTTACCCTGCAATGCTTCTAATGGATCCCTTCGATGTAAGAAATGACACTATATTTTGTTTTCAGAAAGGATCTAGTAATGTCAACAGCAGGGGTAAATTATTTCAATATTAAGCTACATTTTCTGCATTTTAATATCTGAAAAGAAAGTGTGCCTTTTTCAACCAATACAGACAATGCAGAACACATGTCCTATTAAATGTTGAAAATGGAACTTGTCTTGTTGTTCTAATGCTGTTTGGAAACATTCTCTTTGTTTCATTATGGACTCCCTCATGCAGGGCCAATTTTCTGCCTATATTACAATTCCCACACTCCCATTGGGAACAAAGAATAGCTTGTCAGATACCTAGGAAAGCAGACAAATGGAACTGTGCTCCACTCTAATAACCGTCCTGAAGAAGACAGATGTGTGAATTGCAAAAGTTTCACCTCTAAAATCCCTACTGGTGTCCTAATTAAGGACCAAATCTTTCCAAATTCTGCACAACTTGTCTATGGATGAGGGATAGATAAGGGAGATGATGAGAGAGAAATTATAGATGGATTTTATCTTCTAGTATTGCCTCTGGAATATTCTGCTGAGATTATATTTACCTTACAGCGACACCATGCATTTAGTGCTTGGACCGCTCAGATTTTCTGACACCAGTGAAGGTCTTTTAGGCTCTTTTAAAGGCATACTGTCTTCCACAGTCAATCATTGTGGTGTGGCCTACTTCTAGCCCTTCTTCAATTTACAAGATACCCTAGATAGATTCTCCTGCTGGTCAATATTTTTTGCATGAAGTTTATAATTTTGGCTTCAGCTTGGAGGATTTTGCCCATATACACCAGGATTTAAAAGTTAAACAATTAAACTGAAATAGTTGGTATCCAACTCCTTGGACTCTCTGCCATAAAGAGAACCCAGAACAATATAATGTGATTTACGTGACCAGGGATAACCAAGCAGTCCAAATGAAAGTGCAAAGAAGAAATGCTAATAAACTGTTATATAATTTCTGCACTCCATGAAAAAGGAATATTTTCCTAACATTTTCATTAAAAATATTTCCAACTTTGAACCCAATTATTGAAAAATGTACATATATGTATGATATACATTTTCCAATAAATGGGTTCAAAATTGGCACATACACATGTAAGACATACATATTATGTATTAATTTACATTATAATATATACAATAGAATATATTATATACATATTATATATACACATATACACACATATACATATAGATGATATATATATATATGTATATATACACGCACACACAAATACAATACATACATACACAAATATACATAATAGATACATACACACAATACATAATACATACATATATACAAACACATACATATATATTACACACACATATTTGTTCCTATATGAAATAATCTTTATGAATATTTTAGTCACCTCTTATGTGTCATTACACATTTTCATGTCAACTTTAAGTCTGATCCTCCTTAGCAGCTTGTAGACAATGTCCTTTATGATTTTGAATACAGTAAGATTAAACTTCATACATTCCCATGGAATAATTTCCTACCCCAGATGCATATTTTGCTCAGTATATTAAAGTTAATGAATTGTTCCTTTTTAGGACAGTGTCACTGGCACTGCAGTGCACAATATCCCCAAAGAACAGCCAGCTTACATGAATGAATGAAAAACTGCCTAAGATAACCTGTTACCCCAGGTGTGTTTCTCTGTATGGGGTAATAACTTACCTTAAGCCCACGTTAATGCATTGGGGTGAACTTGTTACCGCAATGCTATTTCTGTATGAATGACAGGCCTAGACCTGTTTGCCCACTTTGGGTGGATACTTCTGAAAGGTCAGCATTCATTCATGCCTCATTCACGTCCGCTTCAGGTATTTGTAGTAAGTAGTGGGTGGCCTTCCTCCACTCTGCTTTTGCCTGTGATGGAGAACTCACCCTAGTTTCCTATGTTCCAAAGAAGGCCAAAGGTGTGCTGTTGCTCTCAAGCATGCACCATGACCTGTCAGTGGGTGGAGAGCAAAGAAAGCCAGATATCATCCATGACAACAATGAAAACAAGGGTGGGGTAAATAACCTTGACCACTTAGTCCATATGACCACCTGCAGGCGGAAAATCAATAGGTAGCCAATGACATTATTTGTCAATATGCTGGATGTGTCTGCTATTGCCAGCCTCATCATTCGGTTAAGCCACAATGTAAACTGGAAGCAAAGATCACATTTAAGAAGACAGCACTTTTTTGTGCAGGAGCTTGGAGAACAGTTGATCGATGGACAAATAAAGAATGATGGATACACATAATCTGTCTAAGTCCATCAAGTCTGGTATGACAGCTCTAAATTACAAATTGCCACAACGCACCCCAGTAGAATCTTCTGCAAGCATGAGTGGATGTTGTGCTTTTTGTCGAAAGACAAATGACTGTAAAACCTGGAAACAACGAGAGGATTGTATGCAATTTGCTTGTGTGAACCACAGTACATTACTGCTGCTTTGTGAGGAATGTAATATTTATTTAAAACAGGAAATGTTTTTGGAAGTAACTGTTAGTTTGAAAACTGTGTGAACTTAGCAAATTGTTCATTCACGTTTTGAAACGAAAAAAGGTTAAAAATGTTCATAGTTCTAGCTAAATAACATTTTGGGTTCAAATCATCATACATGTTCTTTCAAACAATCTGCATGTTTAATAAATAATTTTTGGTACATTTATGCTGTTGTCTCTGGTTCCATTTTGTTCATGCAGGTGGGGTATACCCCGTGAGACCAACAACGGTTACAGTTTCATGAGACTGGATGAGGGTCAAGGGCCTTTTGTATCAGCAGTAGGCTCTTCATGAGGATGCTAGATATGACTTCTGAATGTCATAGCTCTATTAAATGAAATGAACAAAAAGATAAATCTGAAAAACTGAAGTAATGGTTGAATGATTTAAAGAGGCTTGATTTGAAATAGGCTCTTTGTAAATGGCATTAAAATTTGAATAGCCATGCCTGGAGTGCATTTTGGAAATATCATTGCATTTGGAAAGCTTTCACATCCTTATATGTCTGAAAATGGATTTCTAAAATTTCTTTTTTAGTCATGAAAAAGAAAGGCAATAAGAGTCCTATACACTATTCATGGACTCTCTAGCAGTACTTACACATCTTTGTTACAATTTATTAAGCTGCTACTTGAGTTTGGCAAATAGAGAAAATTGCTGCTATGTATAGTTGAAAGGAATATCAAGAAGGGTCATATTTTCAATAGATAAAAATCAACTAAGGTGTACACAAGATAGATCAGATGATATACTCTTTGTAAACCTCTTTATAAAGATTGTCATCAATTTCTTCTTAGAAAATTAAGAAATTCAACTGAGAACACTGAGTCCCACTGTAACACTTTGCTGATCTTACTCACAGATATTACGGTGAGTTTATCTCCGATGCACCAAGATTTGCATTGATACGCATTATTAATTCAAAAGCTACTGTGTTGTACCGGGGGTATTAAACACATAGGTACATTGGCCTTCAAATGAGCAGTAAAACAGAAGGTTGATATATCTGGTTTTATTATGCAGTCAGTAGTGAATGATCCCACTGCAGTAATCTACATTATTTTCTCATATTTTCATGCACAACTTGAGATATTTGGCAAGGTTTATATATTTGACTAATTTGTGAAATAACATTTCTGCCTCTGAAAGATGTATATTTTCCTGTAACAAAAGTAAAATTGTGATTATTTATTTTTGTGTCCCCTTTTAAATCCTGCAATTAAAAAAAATTGAAATGTAAGCCCATATTAACCTCACAATTGTATTATTTTTTAATCCATGAGATAGATTCACTTCCATGATTTGCCACAGACTTCTTCTGTGGTGTTCAGCATGCCTAAAAACCTTTACAAATCTAGCTCTCATTCTCTCTGTGCTTCTATTCCCTCTCTTTAAAAAGAAGATACCACGCTTGACAGAGTTGTCATAGGAATAAATAATATTGAGCGAATGAGGCACTCTAGTCTTGTGATGATGGGACCTAAAACAGAGGGCCTATACATTAAATAAACATTTTCTCATAATAAACATTTCTGTGTTTATTAGGAATGGAGCTGGATACATTTATAATTAAAACATTTTTTAATAAAGCTGTGGCTTGATTTTTCTCATAAATAGAGAAACCAGGATATGGACTTGAACATTCATCAACAGATGTAATCAGTTTATCTTAATAATACACCCCTCTAGAAGTGATGATATTCAGAGATTACCTGAGTGGTATAGATGTAAATGGAACATTAACAGTGTCTTTAAAACAAAACAATTTACACTGATTACACACAGGCACTGCTTTATTAGTAGCAATAGCATAGCATTAACATTTGATATTATAATAGTTCCCAGAGCTTCCATCTTTAGCATTCCCCATTGTTTGCCCAAACACAGAAAACAGACCATCCCAAGAAGAAAGGTCTGAAAAGCACTACTGTGTACTGAGCCATTTTCCTCTTATGTGCTTCTATTATTTGTGTGTGTGTTAGTCTGGATATACTCAGGGGCCCCAAATAGGAATGAGATCCCATTGCACAAGTTTTCATATAGACATATAATATGCTCTTTACTCCAAAAGACATACAGTCCAAAATGATTGTTGTATTCATGGCAATAAATAAATAATTTCTGAGGGGGGATCCCAGGATTTTGTCTTTTAGCTCATTCGGCAGCAGATTCATAAAATCTCCATGTGGTCTAGCTACAAAACTCTCTCACTATGAGGGCTGCGAAGCACTAAAACAGGTTACCCAGAGAGGTGGTAGAATCTTCATTCTTGGAGGTTTTAAAGGGCCAGCTCGACAGCCCTGGCTGGGGTGATCTAGTTGGGGCTGGTCCTGCTTTGAGCAGGAGGTTGGAGTAGATGACCTCTTGAGGTCCCTTCCAACCCTAATTCACTAGGATTCTATGAATTGGTCCTTGTTTGAAGCTACTCTCTCATTCTTCAAAATATCAGCTTTAAATTAAGAATAAATAAATAGATATCTCCCAGGTCTTTAACTATTAAAGTTTCAAAGAAAAAGAATGAAAGGAGATATGAGTTTGGAACTGGACCGCTGAGGGATGAGCACAGTCTCATTCATCACAGTGAAGATGTAACCTAGATCCCCAGCAATGTTAATCTAAGTATTGATATATTTTAGTTATTGCTCTTAGGGGGGAACAGAAGGGCCTCAACATATCTGATTTCCTGAGATTAACTTTTGGTGCCAAAAAATAAAAAATGCCACCACTTTTTCCAACAATCAAGAAAAGCTTATCCTAAAGAGTCTTACAGGTTTTTTGGGTATAATTTGCCTCACTGAGGTGAAATCAACTTAAGGGAGCACAATTAAACTTTGATCCCAAAAGCTTGCAGAAAAGGACAATTTTCTTGTGATTTCTCAGTTGGTGTAATAAAAAATATTTTGGAACAAAAATTCTAGTTTTTTGTATGTCTTCTTGTCTCAGACCAACACAGTTACCGAGTACACCCAATGAAACCAGGTGTACATGTGGTTGTATATGGAGCATCTACACGATATTGTACATATGTGTATTAATGAAGCTTCTACAGTGATTTTTGGAATGGGACAGTCTTACCTTGTGGATAGAGCTTAGAAAAGTTATTGCCATTTCCTCCAATTCTGTTCTAATAATGTCTAATTCTTATGTGAATGTGAAGTGGAATGAGGACTTCACAAGTTTGCTCCAATTCAGTTACTTTGGCATCTTATCTAATCACTTACCCACTTCCTTCACCAGTACTGTCAGGTCCTTTTGTCAGTTTGCTTGTTTCTCCCTTAAGTGTTTTCATGTTTTCTTTTTTGCTGACCACTATGCATTAGATATCTCTCTAGACTGACTCATGTAGTCATTAATTTCTTGTTCAAATTCCTGCTTACACTGTACTGCTTATAGGACATTGCTTACTAGAAATGGTTAATCTGAAGGTCAGTGGAGAAGGAATGGAATTTGTTTATTTAAATGTGCACTTTGTCATTTTATGTCCAGCTTGGCAATTTATGGCCTGTAGATTGGATCCAGATGATAGAGATGAGATATCACTCCAGGCCCTCTCCCCATGCTGCTGAGAGGAAAAGTGTTGGCTGTGGGTGCTCTCCCAGTGCCCCTGTGGGGAAAAGCAGAGATGGTGGAGGTGCTTTTCCCATGCTGCCACAGGGACATTGCAGCAACTGGGTCCTGGTATCCACCTGCCTGCCTACCTCCGACCTGAACTGGGTCACTCTGTTCTGCATCCTAAAAAGATTACCAACTAATGTTCTAGGTCAGTATAATCCATGTTAACACACTGGGAACATCTACATAATCATCCTACGATGATGTAGCGATATGCTACATCACCGTATGGCACACTATGGTGATGTACAGATCATCAAGGTCTACACATGATCATTAGCTATGCCACTGAAGCAGTGTGCTCCCCACTTATACCAAGCCACTACGGCAATGTACTTGGGCAATGTAAGTGTCCGCTGCCCATACAGTACGGTACAGGTGGTCACTATGCTGTTTTTTGTACTTCCAACCTAAACCTCTCTTGCTGCAACTTGAGACCATTGCTCCTTGCTCTGTTTTCTGTCACCACTGAGAACAGTTTAGCTCCATCCTCTTTATAATCACCCCTCAGGTAGTAGATCACACTTCAGTCAGTAGCTTTAAATCCTCCCTCAGCCTTCTCTTCTGAAGACTAAGCCCACTTCCTTCAGCCTCTCTTCATAAGTCATGTGCTCCTGCCCCCTAACCATTTTCACTGCACTCCACTGGACTCTCCAATTTGTCTGTATCCTTTCTGTACTGGGGGGCCCAAAACTGGATGCAGTACTCTAGATATTGCCTCACCAATGTCAAATAGAGGGGAATAATAACTTCCCTTGATGTACTAGCAATACTCCTACTAATGCAGTTCAGTATGCTGTTAGCCTTCTTTACACCAAGGGCACACACAGTTGGCTCATATTAAGGTTGTTGTCCCCTTTAAACTCCAAAAAGAGTTCTTTTCTGCAGAGATCCTGCTCAGCCAGTCTTTCCCCAAAAATTCAGCTGCTTTTGAGTCCTATAGTTCTCAATTTGATCACACATGATTAATTTTAAACACAGGTATTGGTGCTTTCTGGAACTGGTCCTTCTTGAGTAGTCCAATTTCAACCAGTGAGACTATATGAGGAGTAACATATTACTTTAATATGAGTAAGGGCATCAAAATCTGACCTTAAATAAACAAATATTACTTGTCTGTAAGGTAATAGGCAGCAGGATGGAAAATAGGTCAAAGATGTCTAATAAAAGAATACAAAAGAGAGAGAGAGTGCAGCCCTCTAGTAATTACATGGTTAGTTCTCAAATCCTTGACTGGAACCTATTTGGAAAGAAGTGGAATTGGGAGGGCAGTAGGGAGGAGCTGCTGAGTAAAAGGAAAAGGTCTAAGATAAACCTTATGTTACCTCATTTGTTTAAAATTTCAATATCTATCTATCTCTTCAAAAGCTCTTATTTATCCATATCCATATTACTGCTCCAGTCTCACTTGTTAGAACAGATACAATGTATTATGGATATGGGTAAATGTGTCCTATTTACAGACCATTAAGAGAGTAGAGGGGAGGGGAGGGACAGAATGCAACTAGATCTAGACAGTCATAGAGGTGGGCACATAAGAATAGGATGGACTTCAATGCAGACAAGTGCAGGGTACTGCATCTAGGGAGAAGGAGCCAGCAACACACCTATAGGTTGGGGAACACCCTTCTCATCAACACAGTGGCTGAAAGGGATCTTGCAATCATTGTTGACTCCAGGATGGACATGAGCTGCCAATGTGAGGAAGCAGTCAGTAAGGCTAGCTGCACCTTGTCATCCATCTACAGATGCATCGTAAGCAGGTCCAGGAAGGTGATTCTTCCCCTCTATGTGGCACTGGTCAGGTTGCAGTTGGAGTACTGCATCCAGTTCTGGGCACTGCATTCAAGAGGGATGTGGCTAACCTTGAGAGGGTCCAAAGGAGGGCCACTCAGAGAGAAGACTGGGAGGGGATCTGGGGGCTGTCTATAAATTCACCAGGAGGGACTAGTGGAAAATAGGTGAGGCTCTGTTCCCCCGGGCACCACCTGGGATAACAAAGAATAACAGCCACAAATTGATTGAGAGCAGGTTCAGGTTTAATATCAGGAGGCATTACTTTATGGTTAGGGCTACCAGGCTCTGGAATGGGCTCCCAAGGGAGCTGGTGCTCTCCCCTACCTTGGGGGGTCTTCAAGAGGAGGTTGGACAGATATCTGGCTGGGGTATTATGATCCCAGCATTCGTTCCTGCCCAGGGCAGGGGGTCAGACTTGATGATCTGTCCAGGTCCCTTCTGACCCTAGAAACTATGAAACTATGGAGGGAGAGATCCACTGTGGACCTTGTTACACATTAATTTTAGGTGATTTTAGTGTCTCTTAACCTTTGGATTGTCTATACATTAAGAACTGAAACTAGTTTTAAGCACACATTAAGTGGCTTAAAGTTATGCTGCTCCAGGCAGGTTTATCTCTCACCCCTGTTACCTAGCTCATGTTCCATTAATGTCTGACCACACCCCAGAAGTGAGCCACCCAAGTTGCAGTCCTCCAGCATCCCAGGGTTCAGTGATCTCTCCCCCACCCTTCTGTTCTGTGTGGACAACTTTCCACCCTGTGAACTTCCCAAGGGGCAATTCAGTTGGTAAGCCATCTCCTAGCCCCTGGAGTGTAACCTTCTGAGCCCCAGGGGTGAAAACCTATTCAAACTCCATGCAGCTGGGAAAGCACATGCCAGGTAGCCAGGCTGCAAGGCACAGATGGATCCAAGAGTGGTGTCTAGGAGAGATACGGGGAGAACAAGGTACAAGGCTGGATTGGGTGCCCATGAGTTGGGGCTTCCTTCCCAGGGCAGAGGCAGTAACTCCCCCAAAATCTCCTTCCCTCACTGCTCCCAGCAACCCAGAGAAGCATGGCCAGCACTCCCCACATTCCAACCCCAAATCCAAAATTATTAAAACATGAGGTATTCTTTATTTCCCTTACCCTCATTTCTTTTTCACCTCCCATTTCATTACCCATCCCAATGCCATTAACACTCTGCCTTCCAGCTTCATATCCCCACCCTCACCATCTCTCCCACACCCCAGTCAAAGCAGGAAAAGAAGCCTGTCCTGGCTCATCAGCTGTACTAGAAGTAAAAATAATAAGTTGGAACCCACTGCCCTCAGCTGGGATCACACCCAGGTCCTTTCAGTTACTAAGGTGACTGGAAGGACCTGGGTTTGATCCCATCTGAGGCCAGTGGGTTTCAACTCATTTTCACTTCTAGTACAGCTGATGAGCTGTACCAGGACAGGCTTCTTACTGACTGAGCTTCACTGCTCCACTTATTATGGTTAAAAAGAGAGAGAGAGAGAAACCAGCAGAAAACATAATTAGAAGTGATTGGCTAAGATGTGGCAGTTAACACTTAAACTTAACGATCTCTGTTCTGGTTAGTTCGGATCTGTGTGTGATGCCATTGGATGGCAGCCATAATTAGTAGACAATTATTTAGTGCATACAGCTGGGCATGAAATTTCATTTTGCTTTCCCATGTGCTACACACTTAACATGTCTATGAATCCGTTTTCTGAGAGACCTGATGCAATTTCTTTCTGAGGGAAAATGTTCTTTGTCTTCTTTTTATGCTCTTTGCCATTAATCTAAATGAAGTATGCAGCACTTCCACAATCGTGAATCCACAAAAGAGCACCTGGGGAACTTTTCTACCAGTATAAATTACTAGTACTTTCATGGTCGGCGTAGACAAGATCCATGACTGCTCTTGTTTATCTGGTTCTTGGGACCAGGGTCAGGAGAGTGTCAGAAAGACGGCAAATAAGCATGCTGTACCCCCTACCCGCTTCTATCCTTGCCTTCTTTCCTGATATGGGTGTGCTGAATGCTGCTTAGATGTAGCTGAGGACCTGTATGCTTGTGTATAGGTGCAATATTTTGTCTGTATAGTATATAGTAGCTGCTTGCTCTTGCAAGAAAGTCTGTGTGACATTTTGTTTCAGAGTGCACTTTGAGGCTGCTGAGAGTTCACTGCTACCTGCCGTTCTTGGAAAGAGCCTATCAGGATGGTGTGCCCTTGGAGAAGTGGTAGAACTCACGTGTGATTGCTCCTGGGAGCTTGTTGGAAGCAACAGCCCATTTAGTTACAGTACCAGTGCTTCCTATAAATATATTTATGAACGCAGCTTGTATGCCTTACTGTAATCTCAGGAGAGTGACTGTTTCAGAGAAAATCATAGCGAGAACTGTAAACTTTTATGTTTGCCCTCCCTAAAAAATGTGCTGAAACTTTTATAACCAACATTTCTCACTTTTCACTTGCTTCTGAAATCTTACTCACAAAGCAGTTCAATAAAGAATGTTAAACCGTGTGATATGTACCCAAGCTGTTTTATTGTCTGCACCTGCTACAACTTGCTGTCTAGACACTTGACTACAACAGCTCAGTTGTCACTGTATAGGAGACATGTTTCTGGTAATAACATTGATGAATAATATTTTTGTCATCCTAATTACTTCCTTTTGTGTAGAATACTGCTTAAGAAATCCTGTCTTTATACAGAGATGTCACGCTTTCTTTACAAATTATCTGAAAAGAAATGAGAGTAAGAGAAAGCAGAAACACTTTAGAGCTATCTGTGCAACTGTTATTTTCTAAGGTTTCTCCTGGTTTTTGGAATGTGAACAATATTTATTATAATGTAAAGCTTCTCTGGTTCCCTTCATGAAAGTTTTGCTGTTAAATGAAATATGTTGCGAACTTTGCTTTTTATGTGGTGTAAAAAGGTCCATTCGTTATCTGTTAACTGGTTGTCTCAGAACTTGGAGAACTTACTGGAGAAGGTATACTTTATTCTGAAAAAGTCATAGATTTCATAGACATTAGGGCTGGAAGGGACCTCGGGAGATCATCGAGTCCAGCCCCCTGCCCAAAGGGCAGGAAGTCAGCTGCGGTCATAGGATCCCAGCAAGATAAGCATCCAATTTACTCTTGAAGGTGTTCAATGTAGGTGCTTGAACCACCTCCGCTGGCAGACTGTTCCAGCCCTTGGGGGCTCGGACAGTAAAGAAATTCTTCCTTATGTCCAGCCTGAAACTGTCTTGCAGGAGTTTGTGACCGTTCGACCTCGTCATCCCTTGGGGCGCTCTGGTGAACAGACGTTCCCCCAGATCCTGGTGGTCACTCCTGATAAACTTATAGGTGGCCATCAGATCACCCCTGAGCCTGCGCTTTTCCAGGCTAAAGAGTCCCATGGCTCTCAGCCTGTCATCGTAAGATCTGTTTTCCTGACCTCTGATCATGCGCATGGCTCTCCTCTGGACTCTCTCAAGCTTCTCCACATCCTTTTTCAATTGTGGAGCCCAAAACTGGACGCAGTACTCCAGCTGCGGCCTCACCAAGGCCGAGTACAAGGGGAGAATGACATCCCGGGATTTGCTCGAGAAGCATCTATGGATGCACGCCAGCATTTTGGTCGCTTTACTAGCCGCAGCATCGCATTGCAGGCTCATGTTCATCTTGTGGTCCATGATGACCCCCAAGTCTCTTTCTTCTGTAGTGCTATCCAATGTAGCACTGCCGAGCCTATAAGGGTGCTGCAGGTTTTTCTTCCCAAGGTGGAGAACCTTGCATTTTTCGGTGTTAAACACCATGAGGTTCTCATCTGCCCATTTGCTGAGCTTGTCCAGGTCAGCCTGGATCACCCGCCTATCTTCTGGTGTGGATGCTTTGCCCCAAAGTTTGGTGTCATCGGCGAACTTGGCCAGTCCACTCCTGACTCCAATGTCCACATCATTAATGAAGATGTTGAACAAGATGGGTCCCAGGACAGAGCCTTGAGGGACCCCACTGGTCACAGGGCACCACGATGAGTGACTGCCATCGATTACAACCCTCTGGGTCTGACCACGGAGCCAGTTTCCCAGCCAGCGGATCGTGGTGGAGCCAAGGCCACAACTGGGCAGTTTGGCCAAGAGGTGATCATGGGATACCAGATCAAAGGCTTTTTTGAAGTTGTCCACGGGTGCACCTGTGCGTCGTCTTGGGGCCTGCCCCGCCCCTTACATGGTCTGGAGTGACTCCCGCTCCCCGTCTGCTCCCGCCAAGTCCGCCTGCCACAACTTTGATGATATTGGTTCAGTAATTCTCCTTGGCGGGTGCACGTCCGAAAGCGGGTCTCCTGTCCAGTCTGGTCTGGGGACTTCGAGGGCTCCTGCCTCCCCTATACCCTCGCCCGAGCCTCCGCACGGTGAGTCCCAATATTGTCCCCCTTTACCTTGGCGAGGGTCGGGGTCTCTTTTCTCCCAAAGAGAAAGTCCTTTTAGCGAACGCCGGGTCGCTCGGTAAGTCCTGGCCGGGTCCCCTATGTATAGCTGGGGTCCGCTGTTCCTACCAGGGGTCCGGCTCCCAACAGTCCTCCCTGGGTCAGCCTGCTGCCGCTGCCTCTGGCCACGGTCCGCCCCAGCCGGGGCTGTGGTGGGGGAGCTTCCCCAATCCCAGGCTCCACCACTTGATCAGTGGCCCTAAGGGCCCTCCGCCCCTCGTGGCTCGCCCCGCGAGGCCCTACCCGGCTCCAGAAGGTCCTTGCCGAGTTCCCTCCTGCAGGCCGCCGGGCTGCTGCTCCCCTGCCGGGAAGCTCCTCCTCCTCTGCCTCCTTCCGGCCCCCGCTGCTCCGTGCCGGCACCGCTTTTGAGGCCACCGGCTCCTCGTGGCACATGGGAGAGTTAATTAAAGCACGTGCCACTGGTCCCTGCTCGGAGATTCGCTCCCGGGCTTCCGCGCTGGCTCCGGGGGTGCCGCGCCTCCCCCGTCCTGAGTTCCCATGCTGCCGCCTATGGCCGGGTGTGCTCCGCCCCGCCCGGTGAGTCCCAGGGCTGCCTGGGGTCGGGGGTCTTCCACAGAAGTCAAGATATATGACATCAATCACTTCTCCCTTGTCCAGGTGATAGGTCACCTGGTCATAGAAGGAAATGAGATTGGTCAAACAAGACCTACCCGCAACAAACCCGTGCTGGCTATCCCTTAGGATGTTAGCCTGGGCCAGTCCATCAAGGATGGCCTCCTTAATAAACTTTTCTAAGATCTTCCCCAGGATAGAAGTCAGGCTAATGGGCCTGTAGTTAGCCAGATCCACTCTCCTCCCTTTCTTGAAGATCGGCACCACATTGGCCTTCTTCCAGTCTTCGGGCACTACACCAGAGCGCCAGGAGTTTTCAAAGATCCATGGCAGGGGCTGGGCTATGATGCTCGCCAGCTCCTTGAGTACCGTGGGGTGCAGATTGTCAGGGCCGGCTGACTTGAAGGTATCCAGCTTCTCAAGGTGTTCCTTCACGAGGTCAGCATTTATGGAGGGTAGGGGATCCCCATCAGCCGGATCTCCCTGTCCCATAGCAGGCATGGGCGTCCCATGCGACTGATGAAAGACTGACGCAAAGTACCTATTTAATAGGTTGGCTTTTTCCTGGGCGTCAGTTGTCAGTTGCACCATCTGGTTTAGCAGGGGTCCAACATTGCCCTTGCTTTTCCTCCGGCTCCCCCATATCTGAAAAAGGACTTTTTGTTGTCCTTGATGCTTGAAGCTAGTTGGAATTCAGTTGCAGCCTTGGCTTTCCTGGTTTGGTCCCTGCAGGACCGGACCAGTGGAGAATAATCCTCCTTGGAGGTGAATCCCATCCTCCATCCTTTTCCCGTCAGTACTTTTCCCATTTGCCAATAGTCATATGATCTTATCTAAGCTACTACAGTAGTTTTTTTCCCCCATTGCCAGCAAGAAGATACTCCTACATTATTGCTTTTTCATAAAAACTGAGTTTTTTTAAAGAACACCCACTATAAACAACTTTATCCTTACTGTACTGATATGTTTTCACTAGATAAAGGGGTGGCAATCCTAGCTGAGGGTTTACATTAAAGCTCAAGCAGAAACTTATGAAAGCTCACTTACATAGATGCAGAACCTTGCTAAGGTTCACGTATACAGAATGTAACGGATGTGTGGGAAAGGAGACTATTTTGTATGTTCCAATTAAATTCTGGAAGCCCACTTCTTTTTTGCTATCTTTCTTTCTTCACTGTCCTCCTATACTGTCCCCGAGAACTGCATCCCAGCAAATGATTCAGGTACTCTTTCCATTTACAAAGGTAATTTCACCTAAGAGAGAACAGCCAGAAGACATGACCCAGGTGAATACTCCTGGGAATAATAATATTTTTGTACATCGCATTTATCTAAGCAGAAGGTGCAGCGGTAAAGGAGACATTGACAGCATAGGCACTTTGGGTATGAAATTAAATATGGTTTCATATGTTATGGTGGCTTACCAGTTGAATAAATATCCTTTACTGAACCTCGAGATTCCCCATTAGCTTGAGAATACTGTATTTCTTTCACACAGATGAATTTCAGAAACCTTGTAATGAGCACTTCAGGCACAACCCACAAAATGAAATTTGTTCCTACAAACATTTGATGAATATACAGGCAGCTATAATAACCAGTTCAGTCAAGCTGTGGACAGAAACAAAGATGGAAAGATGGATATGTTTTATTCCTCTCGAATAAACAGAACTACATTTTTTTAAAATCAAGCAACTAAGCCATGCTGATAAAACAAAAGGAAAAAATATTATACCTTTATTTCCATGTAATAAAAGACATTTCTGGTTTCAAATTAAAGACAATAGATTTTTATCATTCTCTTTCAGGTAAAAATAAACAGTGGTAACATCTGAGCAGTGGTGTAGAGCATCTTAACTTTAAAAGGCATACACATGATCTTTTCTTTCCCCTTTAAGGCTCATGAGAGGACCAAACTCTTGGAGCAGAGCTTGCTTAGTCCTTGCTCTCTCTAGGATGAAAAGGATGAAATGAAGAGGAAAAGCAGGGGCTCTTGCTTCTCCCTGATTCTGTACTGGCACAATGAAGGCCACAATCTGAACCATCATTATATATAGGTCACAGTACTAGTTTCATAGTTTCTAGGGTCGGAAAGGACCTGAGTAGATCATCTAGTCCCACCCCCTACCATGGCAGGAAAAAGTACTGGGGTCAAACGACCCCAGCAAGGTGTACATCTAACCTCCTCTTAAAGACCCCCAGGGTAGGAGCCAGCACCACTTCTCTTGGAAGTTGGTTCCAGATCCTAGCTGTCCTGACCGTGAAGTAGCACCTCCTGATATCTAGCCTGAATCTCCCCTCTGCCAGCTTGTGGTCACTCCTGGCAGTGCTCGGAGGAACAGGGACTTCCCCAGTGCCTGCTGATCCCCCCCTGACTAGTTTGTAACAGGCCACTAGATCCCCCCTCAGCCTTCCCTTCTGGAGGCTGAACAGGTTCAGGTCCCGTAGCCTCTCCTCACAAAGCCTTCCCTGCTGCCGCCTGATCATGCGAGTGGCCCGCCTCTGGACCCTCTCCATGCTGTCCGCATCCCTCTTGAAGTGTGGCGCCCAGAACTGGATACAGTTCAGCTGGTCCAGCTGTGGCCTGGCCAGTGCCGCATAGAGAGGGAGTATCTCCTCCTTGGACCTGCTTGAGATGCATCTGTGGATGCATGCCAAGGTGCAGTTGGCCTCCGTGACTGCCTTCCCACACTGCTGGCCCATGTTCATCTTGGAGTCAATGATGACTCTAAGATCCTTTTCTGCCTCTGTACTGATGCCAAACAGATCAAGAGAAAATAGCTTCTGTGGTTCACAGTCTCTCTCTGTGAACCTCCCAAGGTCATTTGTTTTCTTGTAAAAGATAGAATCTGGCCCAAATGTTTGGAATCTCAATGATATACAAGACAATTCACTTTCTTCATTTCTAGGGTATATAGGCAGAGAACCAAATGTCTCTTTCCCCTGTTGATATTCTGCTCTTTTGCCTGTCTCTCATAAATTAGCTTCATGGACTACAAATCTCTCTCGGCAATCATTATTAATATTTGTCTCAGGTCTGTTTGCTGAAGAGCATTAGATAAAGTTAAGGAAAAGAATCCTACAAGAAAGACTTTCAATAATCAGTCTCAAAGTATTTCATCTATCTTTCCACCATAACTACACTTCTCTTCCTACCTACCAACTCCTGGTTTTTTTACTGTATTGAGCCTTGTCTCTATTCATACCTATTCCAACCTTCTTCTTATTGATTTCTCACAAATATGTCTGTGATTTGTTCAGTACATTCCTAATCTATGGAATGTCCTTCTGAGTCTAATCTGTTAGGCTATTACCCAATACCTCCTTCAGATTCTTTTTTAAAATTTATAATTTGATCAGTGTTAAATAAGTTGCCTTTCACCATTATAGTGTATCAATGTATTATATCCTTGTATTATAAGTAAAGGGTAAGTAGGAGCACATCATTAATATTGTAGATTTGGAATTACCTATCATTTGTATACATTTTACTACATCATTTATCTCTTCTTTACAATAACTAGGGTACATTCTGCTGTGACTTACAACCTGAAGGACTGCTTGATTTCAAATAGGCTGCAGTTTGTAAATCAGAGAAGCTGACCCAATAATCTTCCTGAAAAGGTAGTCTTTCAAAGCCTCTTTCCTTTGTCCTTCTGATACTTACTTTTTGAGATGGAGTGATAAAAGAAAGCACATGGTTCAAGGTGAACTGATACACTGATTTATAGAATAGTTTTATAGGATTTTCAAAACTACTCTCTAGCTTTCTTCTTTAACACAGTGAAACATCTTGTTTGGTTTTTAATCATTGCACAGCATTGAACAAACACTTTCACTGAGCTGTTCACAATAACACCTAGGGCTTTTTTTCTGAGTGGTTATACTTAATTTAGATCCCATCAGTGTATCAATTGTTCATTCCAATGTGCCTTACCTTGCAGCTGTCAAAATGAATTTCACCTCCTATTGTGTTTGTGAAATACATAGCTTTGTTAGGATCTTCTGAAGTACGGCTCAGTCCTAAATTGTTCTCAGTAGTTTTGAGTCATATGAAAATGTTGCACTCTCACAATTTCCCCCCTTTTTCAGAGTCATGTACAAATACCCTAAATGACACCAGCCCCACTACAAAAGGTACACTAAAGTTTAATATAAAGATACACACACATGCACACACCCAGTGTACAACACAGGTAGGTAAACCAGTATGCCAATCAGTTTTGGGCAAGCGTGCCTGGAAATCAGATGAAGACTCAGAAAATAAAGTTTGACAAAAAGGCAGAAATAGAAAATGGCACTAGTAATTTCAACATTCAAAAATACTATAAAAGCATTTGCTTTGGAAACAGGAAGAAAGTCAGATTCTGTAGAACTGGGTAAGATACTCTGAGCTATGAAATTTATGTTTATTGTTGATTATTTAAGAGACAAAGGGAAGAATTTCCTGCCTGAGAAAGGTCTGATTGACTGACCCCTGTGCTCTCTCACCAATTAGTTAATCAATTTAAGGCATGTTATTCCTTCATAAAAATTCTACTTGGTAGTGAGCTGATTATACCAACTTTAACTGCTCCGCTTCCTCACTTGCTCAGCCTTTTTTGCTCTTTAGATCTTTTTCAGGGTTTAAGGTGACCTTGCAACTTATAAAAGAGAATAAAGAATTGTAGTTAAACACATTATAAATGATTGACCTATCTGGATGGTAGAGAAAAAAAAATAAGACGATTGTGTGCTGGTGGCTGTAAAGTTCAGAAATCAGACTTCATTCTGAATGATAGATGCTATAAAATGGAGATAATTCATATTGTATCCATAGAGGTTTCAATGAGATGGAAAGACAATCAGGGGATTGTCTTAGAGCCAGACAGATGGCCTACAATAAACTACTGAAAATGTACAAATTACTCCACAGTTAAACTGCAGTATTTTAAAATGATCTAGTGAGTTCAGGGAACATTCGGACTTTGTCCTGCCCCTCAGGAAGAATGAGTGTAGCAAAAAAGGATTGTCAGGAATAATACATTCTATTATATAGCATGCCCCAGAATATAATATACACCTTGTTTTTGAAAAGCAGAATGAAGGGAAACAATACTTTTCCAGCACTATGAAGGGACCAGCCCTAATCTTCAGCCTCCCTTCCCTATTTAACTAAAGCTGAAACCTGAGCTGCTCCTGAAGACTAGTTTCCATGGTTGGATCTGTGATTTTGAAAAGAGTTAACAAGTTCCTAAGGCTGTGAAATAGGGAGAAAGAAAGACTAGGAGCAGTGAGTAGATAGAACAATTGCCATAAGAAAGAATAACTTCATCAGAGGAAAATCAAGGTCTTTAAAAAGGACAGACAAATGTTAACGCCTCTGGAATGAAGAACAGTGCGACATTAAAGGCAATATCCCAGGCAGAAAGACCAGATTCCCCACATAATATACATGCCCTGATTTTATGGGAGAGAGGAAAGGTGTCTGTTATATGTGAAAAAATATGATTGTGACAGGGGGCCATCACACAGCTAATCATTGGCTCATCCCCCTGTCTAGGGCAGTTCGCCCACCTGACTTGCCTACCATGCTTTTGTTGTAAGCAAAACAGTAGTTGTTTATAAGACAGGAGGGTGCCCATTTACTGCCTGATGCCAAGGGTGTAAAACACAGCTCTGAACCTCCCCATTATACTGTGTTCAATGCCTTGCCGATGTCATCCAGAAATTACTTCCAACTCTCTTGGCTCCATGTTTGGGCCACACTCAGCCTCTGCCCCAAACTTGGTCTCAGGTGTCTATAGACATGTCTGTGCCACATGTCCCCTCACTGGGCCTCAAGTCATGCCCCTTTACTGGGGCACACTGGACTGCTTTACTTCAGCCACCCTATGTGCAGTGGTTCAGGTCCTTCCATACAGACCCTACTGTATGCATCCTACTCACACAATCACTCTTATTTAGGTCAGCCCATGCACAGTCCTTCAGGCACTACACGGGCTCTACTCTACATGGCCCATGCACAGTCCTTCAGGCCTCACATATGGACCCTACTCTATGCAGCCCATTGCTTTCTCACATGCCCCCTGCACTGGAATCACTACATCACTCCCTTACTGCAGCTACTATTCTACCCCCTCCCTGGGGCCACTACTCCACTCCCTCCCTTGGGCTTCTGGCCCTAATGGCCCTTGGTCCTCAGGAATCTGTCAGCCTACCTGGGCCCCCAACCCAGCCTACAGCCTCTTCAGGCCTCAGGTGTCTATTGACATGCCTGGATCCTGACTGTCCCCTCTATTGGGTAACCCACCAGGTTGTGGGGGCTGAGGCTATATGGCACCCCATATTCACCTTTCACTAGAAAGGGACTGGTGTGGCATTTCCTGAGGACCAACCTGCTACAGGCACACCCACCATATCATCCTGCCCTAGTAGGGTATAGTTCAGGTCATTCTCCAGGACCAAAAATTCCCTCCATCCCCATAGTTCCTATTCTTAACCTCCAGGCTGTTCTGGGAGCAGATCTCCAGCTGGGCAATGTTATCTCTCTAGCTCCTTGCAGCAACTGTCAGCTCAGCTCTGAGGGCCTAGGTTTATATTGAGGCTGCTCAGCCCTATCCTCCAATCCAGAATCCCTCCCGCAGTCACATGATTGCTATGCACCTGCCAGCTGCTCCACAGCCTGCTCAAACCTCTTAAAGTAGCAGGCATCAAAGGTTTCCTGCCACAATGAAATTACTTAAACGCACAATCTGAGTACTCGGAGAAAGACTTATGATAAGAGGAAAAGGACTATAGTGAGACAGGCTGCACAATGATATAATGGTTCTCATACATGTGTTTAAGAAAAGTACCTAAGTTCATTTGTTTCTTCTGTCAATGTGCACCGAACCATTGAAGATCATCATGGCCCAGAGAATGGTCTAGGTGGGCTAAGCAGCTTAGAGATGATCAGCTTATTTTCTTATCCTTTGCTGAGAATAATATAATTGCATCAAAATGTAAGCCAGAGTTGGACAGAAATTTTTCAACCATTTCTTCAATGAAATTAAAATATTTTATGTGGCATATCTGATAACATAAACTTTTCAATAGATTAAATGTTCCATATTCAGGAATAATAGCTGGTATGTTTGTGAGAGAGACTTCCATCTTAGTGGTTAGTATACTTACCTGGAATGTGGAAAGATTTTGGTTCAAGTCAGAGTCAGAGGGAACAGAGACTTGACACTGGATAAATCTCACGAAAGTATCCTAACCACTGGTCTTTGGGGTGCTGAGAAGGATATGCTAAGTCAGTAATGTAATGCAACTCCAAAAATGGAAAATGTAATAGTAGGTTGCATCAACAAGAATATTTGGTGAAAGCATGGGAGATGGTGCAACCACTCTACTTGGCACTACTCAGGACTTATCTAGAGTATTGTGGGCAGTTCTGGGCTCTGCATTGGAAAAAGATAGGGTCCAGAGGTGAGTGACAAAAATTATAAAAGGATTGGAAGGCAAACTACAGGCGAAAGGGTTGAACTAAGTTTGTGTAGCTTGGAGAGAAGGTGATTATTTGAACGATTGCCATAAAGAAAAAAAAGATAACAAAACATGAAGAGGGAAAAACATGAAAAAATAGCTTTAAGTTGTAGCAAAATAGGTTCAGAGTATATCTCAGGAAAAAAAAAATCTATGCCTTTTTAGAACTGTGAGGTAGAGGGGTAGGTGTACTGGGGGAGTTATAGAATCTCCTTCATTGGGTTTTTCAATTCAAAGTGGGATAACAATTTAGCACTAGCATTGCTTCATTCATGCAGGACACTGAACCTGATGACATTTGAGGTCCCTTCCAACTTCTTAGATTTTACATCCTGTAGCACATGTCCTCACATTAGAGGTCTTTTTCCCCATGCTTATTTTATTTTATTCATTTTAGGTGAAAACTTGTGAAAGGTCTTAGTTTCATTTCCATGCAATTGCTTTTGGTTTGTCTCCTTTGTTAGGTGTAACTTTGTGACCTCTTCCATACTACCCCTTAGCCCTAGATTGACCCACCCAGTCAATCTATAGCAAACTCCACCCCTTCTTAAAAGGTACAATAGAGCAAAGGCTCTCTTTTTGATTTACAATGCATATCTTGTAAAAGCAAGTCAGGTTTCTTGAAGATTTTGCTCAGCTATAGCAGAATGTCATGCCCCTTTTTCCAGATGTAAGTGACCAGTCATGGCAAAAGATAATGAATTATCAAGCTGAATAAGCTACACTTGATCTAACTTCAGAATTATGTCTTCTTTTGACTCTAAAAATTGTGTTAAACTCCATGTCTTTTCTCCAAGAGCCTAATTTAAGCTCCAGGACTCAGGCTCTGCTCCTTTTTCCTAGCATTTACAGCCAGGTAAGATATTAGCAGAAAGAAAGATTAGCAGTTTCTTGCAACCTAATACTCAGGTCTTCTTTTGGAATGGCACAATTGCTTGGCAAACCCATGAAAAGTTTTAAAACAGCAAATATCTAATATCCGCTACTGAAGAATCAGAAGAAAAATGCTTCCAAATTAGTGGGCCCTTCTGCTGTTTCACAGAGCATGTTGTCTGGCCTCTGTAGAGTTGTTCATTAATCCATCCCAGCATCTACTATTGATGTGGCTTCTATCTCATCTGGAGGTAGACACTACTGCAGTACAAAAATAGAGTTAAATTATATGTAGAAATGTACATTTTTATGATAGGTGGTATTAGGTAGAACTTTGCTAGACTTAATATACTAAAATATCAGAAAAATTCCATTTAGTATTATGAAAGACTAAAACAAATATTCTTTGACTTTAGGGTATACTAACTTCCCCCCCATAGTCGAAGAACAAACACATATTCAAAAGGGCATGTTGGAATAAGTTTACACAGAGTTACCAGTTAACATATGGAATAACAATAGGTACCTTTTTATAATATATCCAGTCTGTATTTCATAAACAGGATGTCTGCACAGTTGCCATATGTTTCTTCATGACTGATAATGTTTCCATTAATGCATTTTTAAAAGCAGAGTAAATGTTTAAAGAACTTTCTTATACCTACACACTAAATATTAACATAGGAAAGCCTCCAAGAAACAATGAATTGAAATTGCAAATATTTTTATCTCAGCTTTCCACCTCATTAACAAAAGAATAGGAGTCCTAAAATTTGGAAAATTGTGCCTTAACAATGTCTGTTCCATGTTTATATTCCTTCAGCAACTTATACATCTAATTTCTCTATGAGGGCTTGAAAGATGATTTTGCTGAGTGTCAATTTAACCTCAGTTTTGTGTCTAAAAAAGTCAAATTATATTTTTCAAACATCAATCTTAGTTGGAAATGTTGATGATGCTTAAAACTGAACAGAACTAAACTGTTAGTCTAATATTCTGCAAGGCCTGAAGCAGTACAGTGTATTAGTCAATAAGATAATACTGGATAATAATAACAATACCAAGGTTGCGCCCACATGAGTGTGGATGCGTGTTTTCTCAGGGATAAAAGAGCAGCAGCACAGGGTGTGCCATTGCTACTTGTTCCTGGGGGAAAGCCTGTGCCACGTACCCTCTGGCATACCTCCTGTTACACTGATTGGGTAAGGGAGGTTGGTGCCAGCACTGGGCTGGCCCTGGGAGCCTCCTAGGGCTGCAGTAGTGGTGATCCTGCTGTTAGAAGCCTGGCCAGCATCCAAAGCATGGCTCCAGCCAGCCAGGCTCTCCTACTGGGTGGCATGTGCTGCCCCACGTGTGCCACTCTGCTCTTTTTCCACAGTTTTTTGTAAACCCAGGATCTACCAGAATGAACCCCTTCCACCATCCTGCTACCTTGCAGGATACAGAACAGCTGAATGTGTGGTACGTGATGCCACAGATGCTTCTGCAGCGCCACATACCTCACAGTCGTGCTCATCTAGATGTGGCCTAATTATATACAATACAAAAACATACGCTGTGGATATAATACAGTAAGAACATGAATTTTAGATTCCCATTGCTAACTGTAAGCAAAGTGTAAGCAAAGTTACCTTGAAAAAAATATGTAAGAGTTGTGTCTGATGAATACACAGTGCCCTTTTTGTTTTACAATCCTTCCCGCCCCCCTCCCCACCCCAGTACAATAAAAGCCATGTTATCCAGCATTTTATTAACTGGCATGCCGGTTGACATGGCAAAAGCAAAACTGAAAGTCCCACTTCTGGTTTTACTTAGTCCTACTCTGCCATGGCCCAGGGCATGCCATGATGCCAGGGAGGGAAAGCATAGTGCATCAGATGCGGAAGTAGGGGCAGTGGCCCGACCAGGCAAAGACTCCTCTCAGGTAACCAGCATATTTGGTTATCTGGCACTCCCCATTCCCCATGGGATAACAGAGTGTATAGGAATTCCTGCATAAGAGACTGGACAGAAGGGTAAGAAAAATGTATAGTTGAAATCCAAGCCCATCAAGTGCATAGGAGATTTACAAATAAATTCAATGGTGACAATATGCATTTGAGTGGCTAACGTTAAAAAAAAAAAATTCGTAGAAAATACTGTATGTGAATTATACAGTACTGTCTGCACATGCACATCAGGTACTGTCAATGTAAGTTAGTTAAGTTAAAAGACCCAATAAATTAATGCTTAATACTTTCTATAGATTCTTTTTTTTAGCTATGTGTTGACCAAAACAAATGAGAATCTTTATTTAACATGTGTCTTCAACATAAGGCAATATTTATTAAAGAAAAAGTGTAATGTTTCCAGATTGTATAATCTTTAGTTATATATAACCTTACTTTTTAAATGAGTCTCCTTGCATGTTGAAATCAAGAAAATGCATACATATTTGAAAGACTGGGTCCTTGTCTAAGAGTACTTGTATTCTTTTCACATTTTCCCTAAAGTGATAAAACATATGGGCATCAGCCATAACAGCTCATTGCACATTCCCCAAAATATTTATCTGTAGTACAGTGGTGTAGGTTGTAGCCATGTCTAAGAACATAGCAGAAAAGGTTCTTCAGGTAAATCTGATATCTTTTTTTGACTAACTAAATAGTTGGAAATGTTTTTCTTAGCAAGCTTTCCGATTTAAAAACCCTTCATCAGGCTACAGAAGAATCTGGAGTTGGTGTGTGTTCTTCCTGGATGGACTTCTTTAATATTCATTCCATCCAGGAAGAGCACACACTAACTGCAGATGCTTCCTCAGCCCGACAGGGTTTTTAAACCCAAAAGCTTGTTAAGAATTTTTCCCTCTCCAACTATTTAGTCCGTCTAATAAAAGATGTCAGATTTACCCCCCCAAAATCTTGTCTGCCTTTATCCATATTATGAATTCAGTGATTTTGAATTGATTGACATGTGAATTCAGCTATTTGTACAATTCCAGTAGTACAAATTTGATCCCCAGAACTGGATAGGAACAATAAACTCCTTAATTAGCAAGAATGTTTCCAGGAATGAGAATATAATTCATTCTCCATGCTTTTGTCTCCATTGTTTCTGCTCTGACACTGTTAAAGAGAAGAGTGATGTCCACCAAGCAGGATTGGAATAAGTTCCTCAACTGATTTAAACTAGGGTAACACAGAGGTATAACTGAGAAATGTTGAACCCTGTTTGAAAGTGGCTTGCAGGACAGTGGCTTCATCCAGGCTGTCAGTGATGGTCAGGAGAGAAGCAGTGCCAGCTGCTATTTTTGTGTCCTCCCTAAGTCAGCATCTAGAGCTAGTGCACTGCTTTATTCCCCCTTTGTTACTCTACTAGGGTATAATAAGCTTTTTGCTTTCCTGCATGGAGCTCTACTGCAGGTGCTCCAGAGGTGAAAGACTTTTCAACCTGCTACTAACCCCCTGAGCTATTCAGTCACATTAATCATCTTATAAGATGTGTTTCCTTTGGTAGAAGGGCACTGGGTTACCTGGAGATCATTTCTTAGCTTAGGGACTAACTGCTTAAAAAGTAATTCCCTTGCTTAATTGTTTATGATGTGTATCATTTCACACAGCTGTGATTTTCTGGCCCCAGCTGAAGGAAAAGCAGCCTTCTGGTGCAGCTGCAAGCACATTGTGCTTCTATGCAAAAGATAAAGTAAAAAAAAACAAACAAACAGGAAAAAGATTTAAAACCCGAGGCTGCAAGCTGGTAGAGGGAAAGTACATCACTCAGGTAAACTGAGTAATGCCTACAGGGAGAGAGTTGACTGAAGTGTACTTACTTCAAGCATTGCCAAAAAAAAAAAAAAAAATATATAAGGATAACTGTAATAGAAAAGAAAAAGGGAACTCAAATTAAGCTTTTGTTTATATTTTCTGGGCCTACTTTTCATAAGGCATTATTATCTCCCTCCTTGATAACACCGATCCCAGGCATAACACATAACAATGTGCAGGCCCCACACCCAAAGCCTGTGCCTTCCCTGCCACATGTCTAGTGCTGCCTACCCAAGAAGCACCTGCCCCTGGCATGCCAGGGCAAACTGGGTCTTTACTGCTGTTGACAGCAGGCATGGGGAAGCTGAGCTTAGAAGACAGTGGCACTCTTGCAGGTGGATCTAGGAGGCAAGCTAAGTACCTGCCACTAGCAGTCTTGAACTGGCTCTGGTGGAGTGCTGGGCCTGGGACTGCCAATCAACAACCAATTGCTGGTCACATTTTCTGCACCATACCAAAATCTTGAACTTGTATTATATACCTGGAACAGTCCAACAACAGCTAAATCTGTGTTACTTAATACGATCTGGAAATACTCCTCTTGTGAAAAGTCGTAACTTTGCTATGATACTACTACAGCACTTAGCATGTGTCTTACTGCTTGAGCATGTGGATGCTTGCAGTTAATGTGTGACATGACCTTTACTTCAACTGGTCTTCACACAGCTCCTAGCATTTGAAGCAGAATTCTGTGGTGACTCCTGGAAGGCAAATGGACCTTTACAGCATGCTTAGATTTCCAGCCACAGGTTTCATTTCTCCCAAGTCTACATGAAAAAAAAAAAATATTGACTCTGCACACTATATAGTATTATCCACAGATGTCCTCATCATTTCTTCTATTTTCATTGCCTTGTACAGGCATCTTTCTTTTTCTCTCAGAAAAAAAAAAAAACCACAGGTGCCTTTTAATATTTTGCCACTATCAAGTAATAGACACTTTCGAATTCCAAAGGTATTCGGTTTACAACTAAGACATTTTCCCCTTTAACAGTTTGGAAGCTACATATACATCCAATACAATCAGGATCACTTCACTCTCAGTGACTACTGATGACACCAACTAATTAAATTTTGCACGGGTAGAAAAAAATGTGATTTTAGAGGACAGAAATTGAACAAGGAAAATACTATAATGCTAGAATTCTACCAACTGCATCAACAAGTACTACAAAAACCAATTATTTTAAAAAAGGGCTTTATTCTTTTCATAGAATAGCTCATTAACCTCCCCTGCTTTTCTTCAAGGAAACTGATATGTAATAGACATATTGGATCCTTTAATAGGTATCATTAACCATTTAAAAATCAGATTACAAATGTGAATGTAGTAAAAGTGATGGACTAAATCAGAGCTGTCCTACATCTAAATGTGATTTGGAGGAAATATGTTTGTCCTAATTGGTATGCGTTTGTGTAGTGTATATAGGGCGATTGCATAATCACTCAAAAATCAAGTTTTACTTTTCTATATTATGCATGTGGGGGTGGTTGGGGGAGTAGGTGCAGGTGTATGGTAAGGTGTGGGGTTTATAAGGGGGCATGGCTGTGTGTGGGGGAGTTGTAGGGTGTGTATATGTGGGAAGCTTGTGGGGGGAGTGTGTGGGCAGGGTATGGGGTTTGTGAGATGTAAGGGAGAAAGGGGGGTGTGGGGACATGCTCCTCCATAAGGCACAGTCCCCACCATCAGCAGCAGCAGCAGCGACTTTGCCAGGAAGCAGGACAGAGGGCTCCCTGCCACTTCTGGCAGGGTCCTGTGAGCTTTATGTGGCAGCAGACAGCATGGCAAGGCTGCTGGGTCTATCATGCAGGGCTTCCTCCTAGTGGTACATGAGTCCTAGGAGCTGAACATGAATCCCACACTATAGATACAGACCAGCCTGGCTTCTGTCATGTGCAGCTTTCTCAACTGAGCTCTGTACTTCCACCATCCTGCTGGCCACAGGCCCTGGGCTCTGTGTTCCTACCAGTCCTAGCCCCACACTCCGTGCTCCCACCCAGGTTTCCTAGCCGCTGCTTAAGTAAGAGCTGCAGCAGGAGCAGGAGGAGAAGCCACTAGAGGCTAGGGCAGCAGTGGAACCAGCAGCCACACCTCGAAGGTATGCATACTGGCTGGAGCTTTCCTGCATATGGGTGTGGGAGCAAAATGAGCAGGCTGGGTAGGGTACAGTTAGTTCATGGGTGCCCAGGGGCTGGGTGAAATCACCCAGCAGGCCAGATCTAGCCTGCAGGACATGTTTATGAGTTTGAAGTGTAATAGTAAAGCTATGGGCTGAGAGATGGGTAAAGTAAAGGAGAAAAAAGCAAAAATTTAGGTACCATATAACTTTGAAAAATATGCTAAAATGCTGTGTCCTTGTAATATGAACTGTTTTGGGCTGATAATACAGGATTCCTGCTTGCCACTGGGCTCCAACCTCCTCACCCATACTTCTGGGCTCCTGGGTCCTGCCCCTTCATGATCGTCTCACCTGCCATGACTTATTACTGTAGCTTTATAGGGAGGCTACCTAGGTGTATGCAGGGTTTGGGGTGGGTCCCTGTCTGAACTCAGGCCCATCTGGGCCTTGGCTCACTTTTATTCTGGCTACTCTCACCCATAGTCTGTGGTCCACTACATGAGGACTCTACGTTCTCAGGCCCCAGCTCCAGCTCAGCCCTCTGTGGGCTCTGGGCCACTCAGCCGCTATGTCCTCTCGCTTTGCAGGCACAGGGTTTACAATACCCTCTTCTCCACCCCTAGTTTTGCAGCCACATATGACATGCCACAGTCCTCTTTCTTGCAACGTATCTGGGCTACTGCTCACACACAGCACTCCCAGAACTCCAACCCCCAGCAGTATTATAAACTGGGTATCTATGTTGCACCCCAGTGGCCTCCAATCCATCCTTTACAGCAGAGGTGGGAAAAATGTCCCACAGGCTGGATCCAGCCTGCCAGGTGGCCATACCTCCTCAGAAACCCCCCACACACTCCAACTCCCCCAACCCCTCCCCCCACATAATATAGAAAAGTAAAAACTTGATTGTTGAGCTATTATGCAATACACTACACAAACATATACAAATCAGGACAAAAAGATTTTTGGAATAAGAGTTAAAATATGTTATAGTAGATGTTTGTCTATTAGTACATGATTTCTATTTTATTCTAGTTCCAAAATGTCACCCCCGCCCCCTCCCCCCCCCCCAAAAGAAGTATTTCTGGGGACAAGGGAAAGGACTTCCAGTGGCAAAGGTCAGGGGTTAAAGGTCAGGACCTGTGGTTCAAAGATGGAAACCAGGGGGTGGGGCACCTATCAAGGGGTGAGACTACCATTGCAGCTCTCAACAGCTCACCAAAACTCATTAAGTGCCCCCTGCCCCCAGCCTAAGTAATTTCTCACCCCTGTTTCACAGCTACTCAGGCTCAAATATAAATCAAAGTATGAACATCAAGTCTGAAACACCAAATACAAGCTCCCATGTCGGAGTCTCACCCCAGCGCAACACAAATGCCAAAAGGTGTAGTACTTACCTCATGTTTGTAAAGTAGGGTCTTTTCCACCCTTCTGTGGTACACAGTCCTTGCCCCCAGCAGTCCTTGCCTCCAGGCTGTCCAGACTGGATCTCCCCAGGAGCTCTGCCTCCCTTGGCTCTGACGGCTAGATGGCTTGTTCTGAGCTAAGCCATGGCTTTTAAGCCTCTCCCTGGGTCACCTGATCTTTTATTTCTGCCTTGGGCCTGCCAATCACTGCTTACACCTGTGGTAGACAGCCATCTTATTTAGATCCCTTTTAGCATTAAACTCTTAACAATTAACAATTACACCTTAGCGTGCTGGATGTACTGCCCCTATAAAGACTTTGGATGATTGACACTCAGTGTGGGTGTGTGGGGCTTGAGAGCATGAGTGGGTCTGTGCACATCAGCATGGGCCTGTTAGTGTGTTGGTGGTGAGAGGATCTTGTGAGACAAAAAGAGACTGTCCGTGTGGTGAATGAATCAAGTGGAAGTAATCTCATGATGTGTTGATATGTTGGTGTGGGTGATTGTTGTGTGGTGTTGCATATTATGTCATGCTATGACCATGGAGGTTCGGTGGGCAGAGCATACCCTTGACAGTGAGGCTGCGGTAGAATTGGCCATCATCCCTCGCAACTATGATTACTGGGGCTCCACTTGTTCCCACCCTCGCTGGTCTCCTGTGTGGGTGGTCAGGGTTGGCTCCCCAGATTCTTCTCCCTGGTATGTATTAAACTTAAGCAGCAAACTTTTTGTCCTGATTTGTATATGTTTGTGTAGTGTATTGCATAATAGCTCAACTGTCAATGCATGGTCCTGGGTGTAATCTATCCATGTGTATTTTGAGCTGAGGTGGCAGAGATCCTGCATTTAATAAAGATTTACTCTTAGTGTAATAAAGGTTGTTAGGTTTCCAGTAGAGGTTAATAGTTGTTGAAGTTGTTGTTTACATTACCTGTTTTCATTGTTACTTACCTGTTGTTAATTAATAAACTGTTATATTTGTGAACTTTAATTCTGTGTGGAATCTCTTTACTTAAAGTATAAATCAATTGCCAGGGTTGTCAGAGTGGTGATAGATACACTCAGTCAGCTCGTTAGCCGGGGAGGGGGAGAGTGGGGGGATAATTTCATTTGGAACTGGACTAGGAGACAGCTGTTATTTGGGCAGTGCTAATTAGGCACTAATAAAATCTGAGTCCAGCAGTCCATTATAACTTCAATACCTTGCAATGCCTTCAAACTGTAGCATTGTTCCCTAAAGTAAGCCAGAAGGGAAATAATCCCAAATAGTATTTGTTTAAAGTTAATGATGTATTTAAATTAATAATTTAGAGATTGATTCTTCACAAGTAGAGCTTAACTCTACTTATGAAACTGCATAATCTGCTTCTGATAAGAATAAATTTGTTTCCAAAGTCTCTATCCTTTACCATTGAAGTAAGTCAATGGTGAATTTTGCCATTAATGAAAGGGAACAGGATCAAACTTTTTGGCCAATTATAATTTTATCAGATTCAACTCTCATTGTCCTATCAAAAATCTCAATTTAAATTGATTCTTTATTACCAGTCAGTCATAGCAGAATTAACTCTACCTTCAGAAAGTTCTTTCTTTTTAGTAACTCAGCCCCTGAGAGAAACACCACCAACACTGCGGGCAGCACCTTCAGGTGGTCAGCGCTCGCTGCGATCACCCCACCACTGACACCACCGCAGCCGCCTGTGGGAGCTCTCTGCTTGGCCCACCCCACCCTCCATACAGTCACAGCTGCCTGTGGGAACTCTGCTTACTGCCGCCATGCTGCTGCCACCACTGCTACCACTGCCGCCTATGGGCAGTCCCCATGCCCCCTAGCCTCTGGGGTAATGCATCATTCATGACAGCAACTGTGGCATCCCTACCACAGGGACCCCTGGACTCCCCCCCCCACAATGGCTGGGAGCCCAGGTCAGCTGAAGGGGATCCTAGCCATGAGAGTGCATAGTGTGCTCCCACAGATAGGAGCCTTGTCAGATGACTGGACTCCCACCTGGAGGAGCTTGCTTCTTGCCAGTACAGGGGGAGCTCAGGCTTCCTCTGCACCAGCAATAAGGTGTGTTGGGATCTAAAGTTCAGTCCACACAATTGTGCTCCTGTTATGTATATATATATGTGGCATGCCAGAAGGTGCTATTATGTAGATCTCACATTAGATCCCATTGCACCTTTATCTGTACATGTAGAAAGGGCCTCAATATGGCATCCTTAAGTTATTTTAAAGATTAATAACGTATGTATTTCCTCTTCACAGCCCGTCTGTATTTATGTAATTCTGTGGCATTTACAACAAGCTTTTATTTAAATTTATACATTTTATGGAATTTTTAAAATCTTGACATCTTCATTTCAATGGTAGAATAGTAAAAAGAAATGATACTGACTTTTTCACAAGTTACTAGCTCTTTTACTTACAGTTTAAGTTCCCACAATGAAACATGTTTTGCCTTTAGTGATTTCCCTGGATATAATATTAAATATTATGCCAAGAAAAATACACATTTGTCCCTCATTTCCATTATTATTTAGCTGTCAGTTTGAAGCATCTGGCTTTGTTGTCACTGTATCTAGATGACCTCTATGTCATTTGCTTTGCTGTTCCTCGAGTACTAAGATATTGTTGGCTGTAACCATGAGATACAATTTTTAAAAAGCTATTTCCCAGCTGCGTATGTGACACCCATCCAAATACTAGGCAATTTTAGAATCCTGTTCTCAACCATATTGTTGTCTGTCAGAAAACTTGCTATTGCTATTTTAATTGTCATTTTGCTTTCTTTTATTATTAGATTTCATTTTTTGAAATGGTGCTCTTTGGGCCAGCTGTTCATTTGGTACTGGGTGATGGAAAATTTGAATCGGCATTTCACAAAAATCACTGACTGTACAAAGTTTTATAGCTCATCATGATTATAGTGTAAGCAGTTTCTTTCAGAATTGTGCTCACACACAGCTCCTAATCCAAGACCCATTGAAGTCACTGGGAACCCTTCTAGTAACTTCAGTAGATTTTGGCTTTGTATTAAGAAGACATAAAATACTAAATCCTCAGGGATGAAGCATGTGCCTAACTTAAAGCATGAGTTCATTAAGACTACACACATAGTTTAACATAAGTATGTTTTCAAGCACATTATTGTATCAAGTACATGTGCTATCTCATCATATTTTCTGATTCATAATTTAAAAAAAGTATTCCAGAATGCTGATGTGCATTGTAAAATTGTTACCATTAAAGAGAAAAACTACTTTAAGATTAAAAGAGCATATGGATTATTTTAATCTATACCAGGCATGCAAATTACATATCCAAAAGTTTTAAGGCATAAAAATCTGATGCTAATATACTTTTATTCATTTCCCATGTTGTGGAGAGGCTAATCAACTGGATGTAGTTCTGACAGTACTGATATGAAGTATGTTGCTGTTGCCAAAGTTGCTTCCTACCAAAAATTTATAGTGCTGAAGAAAAATAAACATTTGGCTACAGTTTAGCAGACCTTGTAAGGCCATCATATTTCCATTGATATATGATTTATGGTATTGATTTTTTTAACCTTGCAGAAGATCTTCTGAAGAAATAGACATAATTTTTGTGGAACAAACTACACCAATTATCTTGTTGTCTACAGGTGACAAATTATGTATTTTTCTTGGTCCAACAAGATGGCCTCTAAAACATAAAAGTGACTAGGACTATAATCAAAGGGTATTTCTGTAAATCACTCAATGACATTCTGGGGCAATTTTCAATTACTCCCAGGACAGATTTTTCCAATTGACTAGACAGAAAGTAGCAAGAAAGATTTAAGAAATGCCTTGTAAGTGCTGAGCTCAGAACTTAGTACTGAATATCATCAATCTGTATCCTACTGAGACCCAAAGCTTTACAAAATAGCTATTCTGAACTTATATAAGCATTCAATTACAGAATTATACATTGCTTAGTTTGATACCTTGGGATTTCTAAATTTACAGGTACTGTCTATTGGCCTCAGGGTTTGACTGTGCTTGTAATAACCATCTGCTTCATCAGATTAGTGATTGATTGTCAGGAAACAGATTACCCCTATCCCTTGTTATCTCATAGAGGCACTAGTACTACCACTAATACTACTACCACCACCACCACCACCACCAAGTGTTTCACTGGATTGTGAGCAGCGATCAGGATTTCTGAACAGTATCACTTTAAGAAAAGCTGTCAAACTGATATTAACAACGTATGTATTTTCTCTGGTCTGTGGAACAGAAAAAAACTAGACACGAAAAGGAGCTATAGTAACAGCCTCTGCATAAAATGCACCTAATAGGTTCATAAATATCTACCAAAAAGTTGTAGAGGAAATGTACCAAAGGAATACAATCCTGGCTAAAATTGAATTTAGCTCTTGTTTTCCAGTCTTTTAAATTCTGCCAGACATATTTTAAAAGCGATTTTATACCTTTAATTTTATTGTTTTTCAATATCAGCATAAAGAGAAAGATACAACATAACAAATAAGTCTGATTTGCAATAAAGTCTCTTTACACTCCTCTGTTAGTATAAAGGGTCTCTACAATATGTGCAATTGTTTTCTTTTTTGGGGAGGGATATTTTGGGGTTTTGGTTGTTGTTTTTAATATAACCAAAGCATTTGAAGGGATGTCAATTTTCGACAACGTACGAAAGGTACAGATGTCTGGCCAACAAGTCTAGAATTCCCTAGGTCCTTCTTTTTGACCTTTTAAAAAACTGATATCATGTTAGCTCTTCTTCAGTTGTTTGGATCCTTTTATTTTCACTGATGTCTTTACCTTTAAGTATGCTAGGGTGAGCTGAATAAGGCCTTGCTGACTTGATTTCATTATAATTAATCAACTGTTCTCTGATACATATTTGATCCATCTTTTGTGTTTATAACAACATTTTGGTATATTTATTTATTTAGAGGAGGGAAGACAGAAGTAAAGTAGGCATTGAAAAGGCATTATCTCTTTTTTGAGATAAGCATTAGTAACTACTACTCTTTTTGCGCAGCAAACCACCTTGTGATTTTTAACAGCTCTTACTAGTGGTAATTTTTTTGTATTTGTTTTCCTGATTTTGTACCTATATGTTCATCCTATTTATTTACATACTTCTTTACTGTTGTGTTTTTCCTTCTACATCTCTTTTCATGCATATCTGTTGATTTTTCACGTACCTGAAAAGATTGCTGTGCAGCTTCATCAGCCCTTCCTTTTGTATTGGACCAGCTTGATTATAAATCTTGAACCATCCTCCTTCCTGCCTGCCTTTCTGCCTGCCTATTTGTTTGTCCATAGGAAGCATATAATTAAACTGAAGTGGTTGTTGCAGTGGTTCCATGATTTTTTTGCTGTTCTCATGTCTTTCTTCTGCATCAGTTGGACTGTTATGGGCAAGACATGGGAGGTGATAGTGCTTCTTTACCCACAACTGATTAAGCCTCATTGGGTGCATCCAGAAAAACCTGCACGTACCTCTTACCATGTCTTAAAGTAGTTTGAGACGTGACAAAAAAGTATTCCCTGCATTGCATATTTGCAGTGTGGGATCAAATTTGATACCTGGGTATCTAGGTATCAATGCCCCCCCCCCCAAGAAAAAAAGTGGGGTAGGACATGGTTCAGGACCATGCCCTGTGACAACTGGAGGCTCAGGTCCTCCAAACAGGTGCTCTGGTAGCCAGCCAGAGCATGTCTATGCCTACCTCTTGCCCTGATGCTGCAGTACACTGCCTGCCCCTGCAGAGCAAACAGTGATGCAGGCTGAAGGGACCTGGACCCAGGCTCCATTCCAGGTAACTAGGGGGTGGCGGGGACTGGAGGGCAGGGCTGTGAGGGTGTGGAGGACCATGGGATGGGGAAGCTTGGGATGGGTGGGTCCCCCGCCTGTCCCCTGCAGGGTCCACATGTCCCCCTGCACAGTCCCAGACCCCTCTCCCACATGGCCCGCAGCTCAATGGCAGTAGCAGTGACCATTGAGGTACTCAGAGCCTCATGGCACAGCCCCCCTGCATGGCGCAGGGCAGCATGGCTCAGCCCTGGCCACCCGGCACCCAGCTCTGCATGTGCCATATTGTACGGGCCCAGCCCATCTCAGGGCAGGGTCATGCCTTTGGGCCCTTCTGTTCAGCTCAGGGTGTCACCCAGGGCCCTGCACCACTCACAGGAACCACTTGTCACACTGGGCTGGGTCATGCATGCATGAGCCCTGTGGGCAGTCAGGCTGGGCCATTTCTGTGCATACAGAACCCATCCTGGTGTGACAGGCAGTCCCCATGAGTGGCCTGAGGCCCTGGATGACAGTTCAAGCACCCCAGAGCTGTCCAAAGGCACATGGCACTGTGCTGCACTGGGCTGGGCCTGCATGATAAGGCACAGTGCTGCCCCATGCCATGCATGAGGCCCTGAGTGCCCTGATGGTCACTGCTGCCATTGAGTTGCAGGCCATGCAGAGAGGCTTGTGGACCATGTGGGGGCTGGGGTTGTGCAGGAGGGCTGGGACCATGCAGGGGGCATGTGGGCCCTATGGAGGGGGCTGTAGCCCTGTGGTGGAGTAGTCCATGTGCTTTGTGGGGGGGGCTGCATCCTGTGAAGGCCAGGGGATCCACCCCTCCTGAGAATCCACCTCCACAGTCCCCCCACACCCACATTCCCCCCATACCTACCCACATGCCCCATGCTCCCCACCCCCCATCACACACTCATTGTGCCCAAATTATGTGCCAAAATTAAACCCCCACTCCTTGCAGCCCTACTGGTGCCCCTCATCACTCACCCTACAGCCTCTCCACCCCTGCTGGTGCCCCTCACTCCCCCCACAATGACTCCCCAGTCTCACAGACACACACACATGCAACCACAAAAACACACACAGGCATAGATATGCAGGCACAGACACACACAGACACACCCCAGCAGGTAAGTGTGTGGTGGGAGAAGAGGCTGGAGGGGCAGATTGAGAATGCAGGGGTGGAGAATGGGGGAGGGGTATGCGTGGGAGTGCATGTGGGTGGGAACAGAGTGTACCCTGGGGCACGGTGGTGTCATCTCCCTTGGTACCTTTGCATACTTTCATCTTTCCTGGGAGAGGGATTTTACCTTTTAGCACAGGAACCCACAGATTTCCTGCTTTTGCAAAGAGCTCTGCAGGAAACCCCCCAGCCTGCCTTTGTCCCTCACTTTTTTTCAGTCCTTCCCCAAAGGTATCTTTTTTGAAATAATGTACAATGCTGCCTCTTGCATTCTCATACATATGCCCAACAGCTATAACCCTCAACTGCTGATATTCTAGTCATAAGAATTACCACAAGTCTTTGACATGCAAATTAAGTCATAATTTTATTTAGGTAGCATATAAATCCAGTTGCCCTTGCTTGCTTCCAATATTCCATGGACTGATACATAGATATGATGCTATTTTGATCTTTTTCGTCTTGCATCATTTAACCCCTTAATAGAAGGAACATATGCTGTAATAAAGACAAGGATTTGGTGAAGCCAGGGGGAAGGAGGTATGAAACGTTGTTAATATTAAAGGAGTACATATAAGCCTTTAGCAAGGCCTTGTTGTACAGAGAGTCCCTGACCCAAAGGCCTTCCAGTAGAAACATACAGCTATGTTTCTTTTCTTCCACTGTATTTTACCATTGTTTTACATAGTGGAGAACTAAGGCACAGACAGATTACATGTGACTTGATCAAGGTCAGAGGAGAAACAAATCTGGGCTACAGCTGAGATTTGAATTCACATCTTTTGAAACCCTGCCCAGTATCTGGACCACAACATCTTATTCATTCTGAAACATTTTACCATTTTAGAATTCCAAAGACATATTCTCCTTTATATATGCTAATAGTAGACATGTGACAAAATGCACAAAAAATAGAATAGGTTGTATTCATTTTGGCATTTGACTACCACATGCAAACAATGCTTGCTGATCTCCATGTGTCACTGCCTTGTGGATGCTGAATGGAGTTTATCATTCTGGGAGTACTCTCTAGAATCCAAAATAATATTCAAAGGAGCCTCAAATTGTTAAGCAATATAAGGAATTATAAGGAATCTACCACTCAGGAATCTTAACTTCAGAAAGGGAGGGTCTTTTTACATCCAGGAAGGGAATGCCTCTTTTATAGAAATCCTTAGCTTCTTAGGAGGGTGAAGCAGTTTCTTAAAACCACTGTTCTTGGAAAAAAATGCCATTGGACCTTAAGGGCTCAGACAGAAATGACATTTTTTGCACAATCAGCCTCTTGAAAGCACTCTAAAGCCATGCCCAAATAGGAGAGCATAACTACAGAGTACTCTGATCAAATTAACCCTTACTTTATGAGTGTGTAAATGAAGAAAACCAGAGTACCTTCATTAACTTCTGTCTGCTCTGGCTGCAGCACAGTTGGCCCCAGCTGCTGTCTCTGGATGGGAGGGGGAGGAGGCAGGGGAAGGAGGTCCATTCTGGGGTTTTCTTAGACCCCCTGGAGTAAGGGGGTGGATTGGACCCCCTCACTTTAGGGGGGGAGGCTCCCATCTACCTAGCCCTCTACTCCAGTGAGGCTGAGAAAACCCTGGAATGCATCTCCTTCCCCTGTCTTCTCCCACCTCTCATCCAGAGACAGCAGTGGAGCTGTGAGAGGTGGGGCAGAACTAGGGGTAGATGCTGTGCAGATGCAGCATCTCTCCCTGGATCAACTCTAAATTGGAGCTGAGCCTCCACCCTCCTGATCCAGAGCGCATGTGGCACAGGCATTCCTGGGGACAAGTAGCAGCAACACAAGCTGTGCCACTGCTACTTGTCCCCAGGGAAAAAAGTATCCACGCGTATCTGAATGCACCCATAAAGTCCTTTCATTCTTGAGTTTTATAAAGGATCATCTAGTGACATAACTTACCTACTGATATCTTAGACGATCACAATTTAAATGGGTGTGTGTATGAGAATGTTCTTATAAAAATTACATAAGAACATAACCCTATACTAATGTAAATTGTTATTATTCTTATACTTTATTTCTTTCAAAAGTAGTTCCTAATATACCAAGATTATTATGAATATTTTCTTTTGAGATAGTATTTTAATAAGATAGCTATAGTTTGCTCCTAAGGCTAACTCTAGAAATCATTAATAAGTCTGTTAAGATTCTACACACATGGGCATTTAGCTCAGTGCACTGAAGCAAATAACGGAATAACTTACAATGCATTGATATGGAGAGGAGAAGAATTTGCCATAGCCAGATACCATGCAGTGTATCAATAATTCTCACTGATTTGTGTTTTTACAAACACACCATACAAAATGAACATTTTAACACACTGTGTGTCATATCTTTAATTATTTCTGCACTGACAAGCTATTTAAAATAGTAATTTGCATTCACATCTCTCACCACTATATGTATATTCAGAACTGCCAAAGATACAATAGGTGTTTCTTAAGTGAAGGGCCTTAAATTTGATCTGAAGCTACGCAGCCCACAGTCATATTCTAATTAATACGATTACCAGTTAATAAACTTGTAACTTGTAAGATTACTTCAACTGTGACACAAAAGAATCTGTATATTTTAAAACAAAGCACAAGTAGTTTACACCCCAATGCTATAAGTCAGGGATTTTTTTGCCTCTTTGAGTAAATTTGGTGGCAGTATCATTTTACCCCCTACATTTTGAAAGTGATGCATGTGGTTATAAACACATGACTTTCATTAAGAAAATAGGCATTTTGTGCCAAATCTGCATGCAATCCTTTAAACGTTTGCACTGCTTCTCTACAGTTAATATGTGTGAAATAATACCAGACAGCTATTAGAGCAAATAGAGTAAATGAGTTCAAGAAAACTGGTTATTTTTATGGCAAAGTTAATTGAAGAATGCATGGAAATTATATGGAGAAGGTTGAGATGAGATAAACACTGGAGAGAACAGGCTGGATAAGCCAAATGGCCTTTTCTCACTTTGCTAATTCTTTAACTCTGTAAACCAATTTGAGTTGTGAATAATTTTACTCTTCAAGATTCTAGTTTAGCCCTGGCATCAGCAATTCTCCTGGGAAACTCTTGTTTCACTTTTTAGCCAGATAATGCATGAAACAAACCAAAGAATTTGTGATAAACAGAACGAATAGAGGAGGAGGAATAGCAGCAGCATTATTCTCTGACAAATGGATAGGATACTTACTTGAATGCCCCTGGGTTTCTTAATTTTGTTGTTGCTTATCAACAAATTAGGACATTTAGCCTGGAGAATAATTACTTTCAAATTAAAGTAACAAAATTGCATAAATGTTTGTGTGAAATTCCTTTCCCTATTCTGCATTACTCATTTCTTATGCTCTGTAAGATCTCTGTGGCATATACAGATATCAGTCATGAATATGAATAGGAGCTTTCCACATGGAATGAAGGTAGAATATGCATGTGTGAGATCACAACACGATTTTCCCTATGGGCTGAGGTTCCTGCATCATAGTGAAAATTATGTGCCTGATGAAAACTGGGAGACAGAGTGTCAAAGGTTTCTCTTCAGACCATTTGATCCATACATTTTTCATACTCACTTACCTTTAAGCACACAGGTAGTATTCTAGTATTAATGCTATTAATGCTAACATTATCCTAGTATTATGCTTAATATTAATCAAAGCTTATGCCTTGAACTTGCTGGGAATTGTTTTGTTATTTTGCTTCTAAATTAACCTTGATTTTTTTTCAAGTCAGTTTAAAGGAAATAAAGCATTGTGATGATGGATTCATTTGTAACAATTATAGTTTTGATCCTTTTTCTCTTTTACAGACTGGGCTTTTTGGAAGTCTGCATCTCCTGGGATGCATTTATTCCATGTTGTGCATCCTAAGTGTGTATATATGTTATGGGGGATGTAGTTCAGCCAGGGATCCTGAACTGCAGCTAGAACTACAGCTTCCATAGTACAATATGTAAAGGAGCTGGATGCTGAAATACAAGTTAACAGCACAAATGAAACATTTATATTTGGGTAAATTCAAAAAGTTATGAACTGATCAACAAAACCTTCAACATTTCCATCGGCATCTGTCTATGTAGATATACAAATGGCAATTTTCAAAATTCAAGTTCTGGTCTCATTTCAGGATAAAAGCATATATCAACATTTTACATTGCAAATTTTACTCAATTCTATTTAAGTATTTTCAAATTTAGGTTTTGATATAGAATTGACAAATTTTGTTTAACTATCTACTTGGACCCACATAGAGTAGACAGAACCCACATGGAGTAGACAGGTTCTCCAGTAGGCAGTACAATCTAGTAGGGATCATGGAGACCTGGTGGGACTACTCAAATGATTGGTGCATAGCCATAGAGGGCTACACCCTGAACAGAAGAGACCAGTTAGGGAAGAAAGGTGGAGGTATTGTTTTCTACGTGAACAAGCAGTATACCTCCTTGGTGGCCAACATCGGCTCCAAAGAAGAACACTTGAAACCCTTTGGGTCAAGCTGTGGGAGGAAGTGGGGGGACCCTGCACACCTACAGGCTTGGCAGCACCAAACTGGTCAGCACCATAAATGAAAGGGACCTGGGGGTTATAATAGAACACAGTATGAATATGAGCTGGCAGTGCATGCTGCAGCCAGCAGGACAAATAAAACACTGGCCTGCATCAATTGATGGATCTCCAGAAAAACCAAGGGAGTGAGTCTTTCACTATACTCAGCACTGGGGAGACCACAGCTGGAGTACTGCATGCAGTTCTGGGTGCCGCACTTTAACAAGGACATTGACAAGCTTGAGAGAGTCCAGAGAAGAGCCATTTGTTAGAGCAAAGACTTGCATGGCAAGCCATGTGAGAAAAGGCTGAGGGACCTGTGACTCTTCAGCTTGAGAAAGATAAGGCTGACAGGGGACTTGGTACCAACTTACCACAACATTAGGGGAGTACATCAACGGCTCAATGAACAGTTGTTCACCAGGGTACCTGAGGGGAAAACCAGGAGTAATGGCTGCAAAACTCCTGGAGGACCATTTCAAACTCAACTTTAGGAAAAAATGTCTTCACAGTGAGGGTGTCCAGACTGTGGAATAAGTTCCCTCCAGAGGTGGTACAATCACTCCAGGGGTGATACAATCCAGAGGTGGTGCAATTGCCTACCTTGGAAATATTCAAGAGACTGGACGGTCACCCCAGTTGTCTTTCCTGTTTTGGGCAGGGGGCTGGACACAATGGTCTTCTGAGGTTCCTTCCAGCCTTACAAGCTAAGAATCTATAATTATACAGAGGATAAGTAAAAATAAAAGTGTTATGCTCATATGTGGTCCAACACATTGAAAAATTCTCTTATATCTGCTGATTCTTATAAGACTCTGGTTAAAACCAGGGCTAAATTTCCATTTGTGTGCATAGCGCTAAAAATAAGTGTCCTTCCATTAAATTAGTTATTAGACACTTAAATACTATTACAGCTAAAATACGAGAAAAAATGCAGTAACAAAAGTCATTCACTGAATGGACAGATACCCATATGTATTTCATCTTTATATTTGCTAAGATAACATCAATAAAAATCAATTTTTACATTAAACCTTTGTTTGAATTAAACTTTCTGGGCATAGAGGAAGGATGGGGAAGTGCTAATATTAGTATTTGATTGCCAGGAGGGTATAAGGAAGCATTATACCATTAAACAATCTCAATGTAAGTTTTGATACAATGTAAGAGCTAAATGGCATAGAAATAAGAATAAGATGACTCATGTTGTAAAGCTGATGATAATGCCAAAGTGATAAACACTTTAAAGAAAAAATACTATAAAAAGTGTAAATTAATGGGAAAGAACTAAGTCAGTAAGAGCTTCTGAACTGACATTTATTTCCAGAAAAACCAAAGAAGATTGTTTTTTCAGAAGAAGGTCATTAATGAGATTGCTTTCCCCAGTGTTGACTGATATGAGCAATATCAATAGCTATGTACAGTGTATCCAATAAAAAGTTTTGTGGTGCCCAAAGTGCATGTTAGCTGGAGTTATATAGTGGCTCATACTTGGTGTTAGGCAAGAAGACCAAAAATTCCTGAACTTCCTCAGGGTATAATATAAATTCACTATAAAGGACAAGCTCATGAGATAATTAGTGAATTACCAGATTAGACTGTTCTTCATTAACTTCTAGAATGTGTCTTTATGTATTGTGAATAAGGACAAGATCTATGGGCTCTGTTGCACATTACACTTTTCACATATTTTATTTATTTATAAACATTACTATGAATTGGGCGCTTGTCCCATATCACACTTAGACTGTGTTAACCATATTTAAAATGCTAGCATTCCAGCAATCAATCAGGAAAATGTGCTAAGTGCCATTATACTGTAGCAAAATTAGAACTTTTTTGGCAAGGATTATCTCTAGGTTATATTATCTATCACATGTTGAGCTAACATCTGACTGTTCCATGGAGGTAATACAATCATCCCCCTCACCACATGGGAGCCATTACAGGTTTCCAGCATGGTGCAGTGGGAGTGACAATTACACATTCAAGGCTCCAGTGGGTGAAGCACCTCTAATGTGGTTCAGGAGCTGGGACCAACAAACAGCTGTTTGTCACTTCCAGTCCCTGCAACACAATGCAGTGCATCAGAGTCTTCAAGGGCTCCAGTGCCTAAGATGTATTTTATTAAGATCACAGTAAATGTTACTATGAGACTACTCAGAAAACTGTACCACATACATATAATGTGATCTTGAAGTCATACGGCCATTCTGTGCCTCTGTTCTTCATTTGTAAAATGGGAGTAATATTTCTTTTCTATTCTTTGCCTTGTCTTGTTAGAATGTAAACTCTTCAGAATTGGTACTGATTCTTATTATATCAGAAGAATGAGGCTCTGATTAGGTTTGATATCTCTGTGCACTACATCAATAGAAATTATTAATAATTGATTTTAAGGCCATAAGTGAATCGTATAAGCATCTTTTCTGAACTTCTCCAAAACCAATGACATATAAGTTTACTTAACAAACTGAGATATTGATTTCAGTTATATTGATCCTAATATTTATACTAGATATGACTATATATGACAAACAGAATTATTTTGCTGTGTACCTTCCAGGCACCACCAGGTCTTTCCCATGAAAGATGACTCTTTTCCTGGTAAGTCTTGGTCCCACCTGCCCCTGCCTAGATCTTACAGCCTAACGAAGTAGAGTACTACCCACTCTGAAGTTTACCAGCATTTGCAAAAGAAAATGAAGATAAATCCCCATCTCCACAGAAATGTTATATCTATTAGAGTCACACAGTCATAGAGAAAGTAGGGCTGGCAGAGACCTTCAGAGATTATCTAGTTAACCTCCTGCCTAATGGAGGATCAACCCTATCCAGACTATTTCACACAGCCATAATCTAAACTTTACATAAGACCATAGGTGGTGGAAGGGTGGGGGCTTACAGGGCTCAGCCCCTTCAAATGTAGGACAGCAGATATAGCTGGAGGGCAGCAGCCACAGACTGCTGCAGCAGGGGGGAAAGGGCTGCACTGGGTTCTGACTCGGGGTTGGCAGGAGGTCCCAGGGGCTCCATCATCTCTGGCCTGGCAGTGTGGCTGAGGCTGGCCCCAGTCTGGGCCCCACTTGGCAGTCCAGAGTAACAGATTCATGGGGGCTGCCAGCACTGGGCAGTGACCCCAGGCATGGGGGAAGGGACAACCTCATGAGCACACCAGGTCCCAATCCCAGTACAGCCTGGCAGCTCCTCCAGAGCCAGCATGGCACCAGGGAGCTAAGGGGGAGGAGCACGTGGGGCCTGATCTTTGCATAGGCTATAGGTGGGTTGCAGCTGGGCTCAGCGTCTGCTCCCTGTGTCTGTGCCCTACTGCCGCAGCCTCCTCCCCTGCCCCTTTCCCTTTCCCCCACCTCTTCCCTCGCAGACTCTCCCACCGGGGGGGCACCTGTGCACAGGTGCCCAGACCCCCCCCCCCCCATTTTTTTACTGTCTATGTCTATGCATAAAACTACCCTCAACCCTGACGCAATATAGACCTAACACCCTAACCTGCCACCAATAAAGCAGGGGAACTATGGCACTCCTGCTTATATAAAATGTTGTCAATATATGCTCAAGAGGTCCCAGGTAGAGGGCCACGTCCCCCACTAAAAAGGAAGGCAAAAACTCCCAAAGTCAACCTCAATCTGACCATAAGGTAAAATTCCTTCCTGGCCCCAAATATGGCTATCTGTCTGACCCTGAGTGGAGGGCCAAGAACCTCTAGTCAGGAACCTCTGACTTTACTTCTAGCAGGAGAATCAGCAGACCTCAGTTGAAGTCTCTGTCCTTAGTTGTGGCCTTATCCTTAGAACAAGCTCCCCAGCCCCCACTCCACCATCACAATTGTGACCACAGAGCAGGGGCAGGGAACTCTCTGCATGGGGACAGTTCCCCACTCAGCCTGGAGCTGGCTGGGATCATTTCCCAGGCAGTCCCAGGCTGCATGGGGAAGCACATTCAGCCTGTAGGTGACTGGGGACTGTCCTGTTTTGGGCAGTCTACAGCCAGCTCTGGCTGGGATCATTTCCCAGGCAGTCCCAGGCTGCATGGGGAAGCACATTCAGCCTGTAGGTGTCTGGGGACTGTCCTGTTTTGGGCAGTCTACAGTCAGCTCTGGCTGGGATCATTTCCCAGGCAGTCCCAGGCTGCATGGGGAAGCACATTCAGCCTGTAGGTGGCTGGGGACTGTCCTGTTTTGAGCAGTCTACAGCCAGCTCTGGGCTGCACATGCAGACTTCTTTATGAAACCCAGGGCTGTCTGGGAACTGCCACTGTTGGGGGCAGGTCCCAGCCCCATGTCCTTATTGGACAGGGCTTAGATAGAGCCATGGGGGTGAGGCATGTCTCAGCCTCACCCCTGGGGCCACAGGGCTTAGAAGGAGCCACAGGGGTGGGGCATGTCTCAGCCCCCTTCCCCAGTCCACCAGTGGGGCAGCTAGCAGTGAGCTAGCTGTTAGCTGACCCACTGTAGATGTGCCCAGAAAATTTAAACTGAGAAAATGCTACAGGAACACTTTCATGTATACTGCAGAAGGAACCAGTAGTGGAAGTAAGGGTGTAAGGGTGTAAGTCACTGTAAGGGTGGCCAGAGCCTGGAATAGGCTTCCCAGAGAGGTGGTGCTCTCATCTTCCCTGGAAATCTTCAAGAGGAGACTGGATAGGCACCTGGCTGGGGTCTTATGACCCCTGCCACCCCCAGTGCTCCTTCCTGCCCATGGCAGGGGATCGGACTAGATGATCTGTCTAGGTCCCTTCCGACTCATTGATTCTATGATTCTATGAAGTGTTAAATTTGCCAATTGTTTTCCTTTTCAATCTGAAAAAAATATTGTAATCCACCAGTTAAGAGTTCACTATACATGTAATGTTTTTTGCCTACACAGAAAAGATGAAAAAATAGAGGGGGGGAGAAGGAAAAAAAAGGAATGATAGTGATAGCCAATGTTTTAGTCAGTATTGCATTAAGCAAGGAAACATAAGAAAAGCTTAGCATTTCAATGAAGTAGGCAGGTCAACTAGAAGCAAACTCATGTAACCACAGAAGCAAGAGAACAGACAGTATTTAGATAAGAAAGTACATGCACAATTGCACTGACAAAACATCAGTAGCAGCAAAAGCAGCACATAAGTCTTTTTGTTCCCCATCAGCATCCAGAGCTTACTCCAAGCATTAGTCACTTATCACCTGAATTGTTCAGCCAGCCAGTCAGCCAGCATAATGATGATGATCCATAAAAAAATTCAGTTTATGAATGCCGATAGGCAGTAGCTGCAGCAGCTTCAGACCTTCTGGCCTGGATCCCAACATAAAAGTGTTTTTTTTCCCTTGCTGTTGTAGATGAAGCATTAAGACAGCTGAATTGTTCATTCACAGGCAATTCATAAGCCACACTGAACACATATTCAGAGCAAGGTTGACATACCCACAATATAGAAATATTGTTACCTTCCATGGGAAGAGCTTTAGGCTCTTTGAAGTCCCAGCCTTCTGGTGTTCTTTATAGGCATATCAAAATCAGAAATAAAAGATGAGTCACAGTTTGCCAGCTCTACATTCGATTTGCCTTCTCCCCCTGCTGGACTATTTAATTGTTTCTCAGGGATTCATTCTAGACCTCAGCATCTCTTTTCCATCCCCTCGGAGAAGAACTTTAAGTGGATTTGAAGCACCTGTGAATGGGACAATTTATTCAGTATTTGAGCACAGAAGAAGCTGTCTCCACTCCAGTCCAGTCCCAGACTTGTCTGACATCCTGCATGCACTCTTAAAAAAGTTGAGAAAATCTGAACACAGATTTTCCACATACAATAAATACACTGAAAATCTCAATTGGAATTTTAGACATAATAACATGAGAACAAACTCTCTTTGTAGCTCCCTCCCTTTTCCATCAGAGAAAATGTAACATCAACATGAGATATTTAACACTAAACAGATACAGTGCTACCTATTGGTAGAGATTCTGCTTCATTCACCATTCCAATATTATTTTCCGTGAGCCCAATTTGCAGAAAGATTTTTAATATTTTATTTTAATAAAATATTAATTGGGATAAAACAGCTACCCCTAAACAACGTCTGCTTTCCTGCCCAATGCCAATATGCTAAACATTTTTGTCTAAATTACTGTTTTTAAGAACCATTGGAATATTATAGGATTTGGCCTTTCCTGAGGCTTCCTTCATAATCGCAGCAGGTGAAAAGTTGTTGCCAATGTACTTTCTTATCCATCCCTGTTTTTCTTCACAGAGGTATGGTACATTGCTCATCATCTTTTTCAAAGGAAAACAGTTTAGGGAGGAAATGCACTATGGCTGCATCCAGACAAACAGGGGCATGTACTTGCAGTGGTACAAATAGTAGTGGTACTAATTTGTGCCGCTGCTTTGTGCCTCAGGGCATGCCTCTGCACATGTATTTTGTTTGTGGGACAAATGGTCCTGCTGTGGACAAACCACCTTTGCCCAGCTCCCGGCATGCTGGGGCTGCTGGGGCACAAAAGGAGCATAGCGACACTCAGGCTGGCTGCCAGAGCACCTTGCTGGAGGACCAAGCTTCCATTTAGTCCAGCACATGCTATCGTAGCATGCTCTGCTTTTGTTTGCTATTGGAAAATCCCTGTAGCAAAATTTGTCCCCATTGGGACAAATTTGCAGAGCTGGGAACCTTTTAACATTCCATATGGGCAGCCTGTGGCACAACAAACCATATGCCCCTACTTGTCTCGATGTGGGCCCTGGGTTTAATAAAGTATTAATTTATTTCTTTCTGTTTGAAGAAAGCCCAGAAAAATATTCCATAATGTAACATGCCTGCCTTTCCCCTACCATGTTGGCCTTTTATTTTCAGGACTTTCATTCACATATATTTAAATGATCTTTTTCCTAATCTGGTAGAAGCCCATATAGGGCTTGCTAAAATGACATTTACATAAAACATGTTTTGCTTCTTCACACATCTGTAATTCACAAAAATCCTGTAAAAACACATTTGTATCATCACTTCCCCCAATAGAAACATTTCTGAAAAGTAACTGAAAAAACAATAAATGCCACTTATATAACAAATGAAATGCATATTTCCATACAATGAATCATGAAATAGATTTTCAATTTATATGTCTACTTATCTTTTCCTTATTTACCTTCTGTTTCTTTAATAACTTGTTCATTGGGCTTTGATCATTCAGTGTACAAAAGGCCATCAGTAAAAGTCAACGACAGGGGAAATTGATTAAGGCTGTGTGATTTTACACACTTGGGTAGCTCACAGTCATATTATTGAGTCCAAAAGTGTGTGTGTGAGTGTGTGTGTGTATGCGTGTAAAGAATTAAAATAGATAAGCAATGTAAGCTCCCATGCTTCTTCATATAAACTATAAATAAAATAAGTTATTTCTCCAATAGGCAGGTTATTATATCTATTATATAGATTTTTGTTTGATGAATTTAGTATTCCCTCCAGTCAGAAACTGTATACTCAACTAGATGGACCAGTTATTTTATCTAGCAAGATAGATCTTAGTTTCAAATATGAGAAGAATTTCCTTGTAATTTACTGTATTTCCTTGTTTATACGGATATATTTTAATTTTTAGAGTCTATACGTGTTAAACTGAGACTTACAATACTATTTAAGGAATGTGTATGGCATCTTTTCATTGAGTATCTAAATTATTTAGATCAGGGGTGTTCAACCTCTGGCCTGTGGACCAAATGTAGCCCACAGAGACACCACATCTGCCTTGTGGTGCTCTCTGCAGGACAGGACATTTGGCACTCAGGGAAGAGTAGTCATTAATATGGCCACCCTGCCCCCTGCCAAATTCCCAAACCCCAAGGCCCATGAGGTTGACCAGGCTGGGCTGTGACTCCTTCCCCCATGGGTCTTGGACATACCACCCACTTCTTCTGGATTGGGTGGGGCCAGGTCATGCCCCCTTCCCTTCCCACAGGGCCAGGTTGGGTTCTGGCCATATCCTCTTCCTCCACAGGGCTGGGCCATGACCTCTTCTTCCTGTTGGGGCCAAGTCATACCCTCTTCCCCCATGGGTCTGTATTGGGGCTTGGCCATACCCCCTTCCCTTTCAGGGCTGGTTCACACCTTGATCCCTCTGTGGGGCTGAGTTGGATCATGGCCACATCCCCACTCCCCGTAAGCCACACCCTCTTACCTCTCTGTGGGGCTGTGTTGAGGCCTAACAATTGCCCCATTCCTCTGCCCTTTTCCCCCTCTCCCCTGCCACAGGGCCATGTGCCCTTCCCTTTCTATGGGGACAGGTCAAGTTCCTTTGACCAGCAGGGCCTGTCCCCCACACTCCTCCATGCAACCATATAATGCCTGCCGTACCTGCCTGGGTGCCAGATCAAGAACACCAGCTGGATCTGGCCTGTGGATGGCCCAAGTGCTGCCAATGCAGCCTGCAGTGCAAAAAGTTTGAGCACCACTGATCATTATGAAATCTCAGCCAGAATTAGTATCTTTCATGAACATTGTACTTTCACTGGAGAATTTCCAAGAAAGCTAGAGCACATTCTCTGTGTCGGAGGCGTTACAAATCTGACCGTTGGCTGCACCTTCACCTTTACTCTTGTGGTGAGTATAAGGGGTTGTAGATCTCTCACTGACTCCTATAATACAAGGGGCATAACTGATGGGCATAGGACAAAGAAAACTGCTTCAATTGCTCTTCATACATTGTACTTTATCAGAAGCTGATCCAGGATTTTAGAAAGGGGGTGTGGGATCAACAGTTGGTACTGCAGGTGTGGCTGCACTAAGCCCCCTCCCCCTTACACTTCCAGCTCCCTCCCTACCCACCCTGCCTCCCCACACTGAGGTGGTCAGAATGCACTAAGGGAGAAGAATCAGGATAACATCTCCAAAGCAGGTAAGACTATATTACCTGCTTCCCTTCCCTTCTTAGAAGCATGAGCCCTTCTCTCCACCCCTTCCCCCCAGATGCTACTGCCACTGTCCCTGCTTTTCCAAGGCTGAGGGGAGTTCAAGAGCTACTCTAGCAGGGCTGCATGGGGGCTGGGCTCAGCCCAGGACAGAGATCATGGCAAGGTGATTACTCAAGGTGAGTAACCCCTACCCATGCCTGCTCCCAGGCTGGTGGGGGACACCTGGAGGGGACCAGGCATGGAGGATCCACCCCTGCACTTATTCCCTGAGAAACATCAGAGTTTTGTATATGGCATATCACCAGAGAAATGCCCCACGATCAGATATCACCAGTGAAATACTTTGGAGCAGGAAGTGTGTGATCTTTGCTACAAGATATTGCATAGTCAGCACTTGGTTAACTCTTCTGTCACATAGCTTGGAACTTTAGCATCAAGTCAAAATCATTCAAGCTTAAAGCAAAGTGGCCCTTCAATACATGCTCAGTGCCACCATATTAACTTGTAGACAATTGACAGTGTAAGAATAAATCATGAATGAAGATGTTATTTTTATAGATAGGTCATTTTTTGACCCAATTTAGTACAGTTATAAAATACATTTTTGAACACACCCATCTACCAAAAAACAATTTTCTAGTGTATGAAAATCAGTGATTTATCTAAGATAAAAATAGAATCTTATTTTACGGTTTCTCTTGCCACTTCAGCTCTAACCTTAGGGTATTTGCACAATGTTGGAAGACTGAAATTTTATACCGTTCAGAATGAGTTATAATGCCATTTTCCCCTCTCTTAAACCTGCCAGTAGAATTTTGTTCTACACATTGCATTTTAATTTAAATCACTTGTCCTTTGCTGTTTGTTCTTTTTTCCCCCAGACATGTTCAATTGATTTCTCAGTTATGTATATATGGGTCAGAGGTAGGGAAAACCTTTTGGCTTTTTGCCAGCTAAGTATCTGGCACCTGATAATGCAAAGTACTTCTTTCTTTTTAGAATGTATTTTAGGAGTAAGCAAATGCCTGATTCCCCAGGGTGTTGTGTGAAGGTGGATCATCTCTCTATGACTTCAGATGGGTTCTGCATAGGTCTTGAATTTCACCGAAAGCAACCAGATTGGAGGATTGAGGCCAGAATTACATTCAAAATCAGAAAAAGAGAACATGTTCCCTCTGTTTGGTTCCCACACTGGAAGATAAAAAGGGATTATTGTGATTTTCTAGTCTGACCACTTGAACAATAGAGCCATAAGACTTCCTTGGATCAATAATTCCTTGTTTTAACTACAACATCTTTTTTTAAAAAACAGAATTAATCCTAACCTGATTTTTAAAAATCCAGTAATGGATAATCTGCTATGACCCATGGCAAATGGTTCTAAACAGTAAGTAATCTCAGTGTTAAAAATGTGCCTGATTACTCATTGGATCTTCTCCATTAACTCGATAAGCCCTTTATAAGGAAATGTCTAGTCCTCATGCAAGTTTTCCTTAACCTTCTTTTTGAAAAGCTAGAGATGGTGCACCTTGAGTTTTGTACTGTAAGGCATGTTTTCCAATCTTTTACTTATTCTTGTGACTTTTCTTTGAACCCCTTGCAAGTTCCCAGCATCCTTTTTCTATTGCCTATTACAACACTGACATAGTATTCCACCAGCAGTTACATATGTAGCAAATGCACAAGTACTATAATCAGCCTAGTCCTACTTGCTCTTTCCCTGTTTATACATTCAAGGATCATATTGCCATATTTACTTGCATACTCCATATGCTTTTTCCCCAAAGGTCAGCCCTTTAAAAGTGGAGTGTATGCCTTAACTAGGGAAACTGATTTTTTTCAGGAATGATGGAATGAAAGCATTGAGATGCTGCAAAATGATTACACTGCTTCTCCCAGTCAGCCTTATGGAAGGTGTGGGGTGAGAGATACAGCACTAACCCCTTTCACATCTGCTGTGGAATTAGCAATAGCTGTTGGCTGAGTAGCCAGCAGCTGCTACCAATTTACCACTGGCTCTGAGAGGATTAACACTTTTATTTTTGCCTGAGCAATGCTGGTCAGGATTTGCCTATGATGCCAAGAGTCCCTGAAGCCAGGATTCAGCTGTGAATCTGGAAAAAAAGTATTTCTTTATTCTGCCTTCCAAAAAAAAAAAAGGTTCAGGCCTTATTTGGAGGTGTGTGGTATATAGGAAAATATGTTAGGTTGGGTTTTCTTTTCTTTGGTTGCTGCAGTGTCATGGTTACAGATTGGAGGCACAATGGATAAGCAGCTATAAACAAAGTCAGTTTCAGAACAACTGCCTCCCAGGATGGAGTCCTTTGCCTTTGCAGCAGTGCTGTAGCAAGGTGGGGCAAGTAGGGTGACCACCCTGGATGCTGAAGCCAAGGGGCACCAACAGGCACTGCCCAGCTTTGGTGGGGTGTGGGACAGAGCTGTGAGTGGACTGTTTGGGGGGGGACACGGGGACAGGGGGAAGGTGGCTCCCACCACTGCATACACTACTAAACAAGCCTGTGCTCCCTGGATCTGTGCACAGTGTGAGGGTATGACTGCTGCTGTGGGCTGTCCCAGGTGCCAAACTTCCTTGCCATAGTATTGCTTTGTAGTATGCAAATATAACTTCAAAGAATTATCCATGGTATGATAGTATAAACAGTTTCAAGAGTTATCAAAGGTCATCTGAAATAAGTAATAAATTGAGTTTTATCCTAGTCTCTGTGCACATACGTAAACCTACCAGGAGATGACCTTTGGAATATATGAATATTTTTGTCCTTATTGAACCCAAACAGATAAGGCAGCTGCTTAGTACCCAGGCAGAAATTAAAATGTGGGTTGGAATCTCAGCAAAAAGAATTTGCAGTCCAAGCAGGAGGCAACATTAGGTAATATGAATGCAAGGCAGAAATCAAATTCAGCAACCAGAGCAAACAAAGCTGCAGGAGAATGTATACATCTAAACTAAAGGGAAAAAATAGTCCCAAAATATCAGGCCTAGTCTAATATGAATTAGCTACAGACAGAACTCTGCACTGATAAATTGTTAATGGCTGAGGTAGGCTACTGATTATTAAGTGTTTCCCAAATCTGTTCATTGCTCCACTTTACTTTGAACCAAGATAATAAATACATATGTGTAAAACCCTTAAACTGAAACCTGCTCTTGTTACTGCTCTCCTGTGCCTGGAAAAATGGTTACATTTTGTTACATTATATTTGACAACTTCCACTCCTCCATCAAACTGACTCCGAAATACTGTTCCCAGCAATTTGTTTCTTGGATACCACTGTGAAAGTTTTCAATGGCCAGCTCACCACCACATTGTATAAGAAATCAACTGATCACTATAGGTATCTGTAAATCAGCAGCTCTCATTTTAAGCACACTACTATATCCACTGTCTACAGTCAAGCTCTATGCTACAGTAGTATCTGCTCTGATCCCATTGATCAGGATGCACTCTTAAAGGATCTTGAGTACAGTACCACCCTAAAACAAGCCACTCAATCACCAGGGCAAGATGCAACCCCCACTCCAATCTACTACAATAGCAATCCCAAGAGAAGAGCCACTGAATACCTTTTGCTGTAACCTCTAGCCCTCAGCCTGAACACCTAAGACACATCAATAATGACTTCCAACCCCTCCTGGAAAACAACAGCCATCTGGGGATGTAGGGGGGCAGTTAGGAAGGCCAAGGCAGAGATGGAACTGGGACTGGCTTCCCAGATTAAGGACAATAAGAAGTCTTTTTTTAAATATGTAGGGGGTAAAAAGAAGGTCCCGGGTAATGTGGGGCCCTTGCAGGATGACATGGGTAACTTGGTCGTCACACCAGATGGCAAAGCTAACATGTTTAACGATTTCTTTGCCTCTGTCTTCCTAAGTAGAGACCAGAACAGCCACCTCCCTGCTGGGCCCCCCTCGGGCCCCAGGGGAGGCACACCTGGGCCACGGGTTAGTGAGGATTTAGTTAGGGAGCTTCTGGAGGGGTTGGACATATTCAAGTCAGCTGGCCCAGATGATCTCCACCCTAGAGTTCTAAAGGAACTGGCCGAGGTCATTGCAAGTCCCCTGGCACAACTTTACGAGCACTCGTGGTGCTCTGGTGAGGTACCGGAGGACTGGAAGAGGGCCAACGTGGTCCCCATCTTCAAAAAAGGCAGGAAAGAGGACCCGGGAAACTATAGGTCAGTTAGTCTCACCTCGATCCTAGGCAAGCTGTTCGAGAAAATTATGCTAGCACACATCCAGGAGGGGCCAGCAGGGGACTGCATGCTTAGGGGCAACCAACATGGGTTCCTCAGTGGAAGGTCCTGTCAGACCAACCTGGTGGCCTTTTACGATCAGATCATCAGATCATTAGACGCAGGGGTAGCAGTGGATATAATCTTCCTAGACATCCGGAAGGCTTTTGACACTGTCTTTCACCCTGTTCTCATCAAGAAACTGGGGGGCTGTGGTGTAGACACCCACACAGTCCAATGGGTCGCCAACTGGCTGGAGGGCTGCACCCAGAGGGTGGTAGTGGATGGGTCCTTCTCAACCTGGAAGGACGTGGGCAGTGGGGTTCCGCAGGGCTCGGTCCTTGGGCCCGCATTGTTCAACATCTTCATCAGCGATTTGGATGAGGGGGTAAAAAGCACCCTGTTCAAATTTGCTGATGACACTAAAATGTGGGGGGACATGGGAACATTGGAAGGATGCAACAGGCTACAATCAGACATAGACAGGTTACAAGGGTGGGCGGACGAGAATAGGATGGGTTTCAACACAGACAAGTGCAAGGTGATGCACCTGGGGAGGAACAACCGGCACCATACCTACAGCTTAGGGAACTCCCCTCTTGTCAGCACGGAGGCGGAAAGGGATCTGGGGGTCATCATTGACTCCAAGATGAACATGGGCCGGCAGTGTGGAGAGGCAGTAAGGAAGGCCAACCGCACCTTGGCATGTATCCACAGATGCATCTAAAGCAGGTCCAAGGAGGTGATCCTCCCGCTCTATGCGGCACTGGTCAGGCCGCAGCTGGAGTATTGCGTCCAATTCTGGGAGCTTCACTTCAAGAGGGATGTCGACAGCGTGGAGAGGGTCCAGAGGAGGGCCACTTATATGATCAGGGGACAACAGGGCAGGCCCTATGAGGAGAGGCTGCGGGACCTGAACCTGTTCAGCCTCCAAAAGAGAAGGCTGAGGGGGGATCTTGTGGCCTGTTATAAACTAGTCAGGGGGGATCAGCAGGCATTGGGGAAGTCACTGTTTCCCCGAGCACCGCCAGGAGTGACCATGAATAACGGTCACAAGCTGGCAGAGGGTAGATTCAGACTAGACATCAGGAGGCGCTGCTTCACAGTCAGGGTGGCTAGGGCCTGGAACCAGCTTCCAAGAGAAGTAGTGCAGGCTTCTACCCTGGGGGTATTTAAGAGGAGGTTAGATGAACATCTTGCTGGGGTCATTTGACCCCAGTACTCTTTCCTGCCATGGCAGGGGGTCGGATTAGATGATCTGCTCAGGTCCCTTCCGACCCTACAAACTATGAAACTATGAAACTATGATAGTAGCCATGGAGAACAACCTTGTCCTGGCTTCTCCTCCCCAACCTCAAGCACCATTTCTCTAGCAATGGATTTCCGAACTCCTATTCCCACCAAGGCATCAGACTTTGCTTTGGACCCAGATGCCAGCTCTGCCCCCTCGTCACCACAGATCACATTATCACTGGCCCAAACAACATGGATTATATCTTTCAAGGTTCATGTACTTGCACCACCACCAAAGTCATTTAGGCCAACATTTGCTTATAGTTTCCCTCTGCTGTCTACATAGGACAGACAAAATGATCCCTACATGTAAGAATGAATGAACACTGATCTGACAACAATACTAGAAAGAAAGACAAGCCAGTGGCAGAAAACTTTAATCTATTTGAACATTTCACTGCTGACCTTAGTGGAAACAGGGAATTGCAGAACAAGAAATCATCCCCAGTCTAAGTTGCGCTATATGAGGTCTAAACCCAAGCTATATATTCTTATTCCATTATTTGGATTAGGTTTTATAAGCCCATGTCACTCAGTGGGTTAACTACTTTGTTTTTCTGTCTCCTACCCACCTTGCCTTTCTCAGTAGCGCCCCCTCCTTTTTACTCCACTTCTTTCTTGTTCTCCACCTTTTGTATTCTGATCAGTGCTTTCTGTTTAGCAGCTCTGCTTCCTGCAATTCCTTCATAGCATCTGATGAAGTAAACCCTCTGCTAAGGAAAGTTTAGGCTATATCTGATTTAGTTCATCTATGAAGTGCAAATCTACCCTGCCTTCTGCTTAATTGTAGAGGACCATGACAGATTTGGAATTGTGTGTAATAATTAATGAATATCCTATGCTCTATATATAGCTAAAGGGAAAATTATTGCTTTATCCTGACTTATTATCATAGTGTTTAGTGCATGCATATATTGACATAATTCAATTGAATCTTCTTACATGACAGGCTTTCGGAGAACACTTGGGACTATTAATTTAATGTTGTTGTCCCAAAGCTCTAGTTAGCTGCCTGAACCAATTTAATCCAGCCCAGAAAATGGAGAAGAACAATAAGATTAAATACATTCTCAGAGAGGGACAGCTAAGGGTTTCAGAGTCTGTAGTATGTGTATTAATATAGACTTATTTAGGTTTCCAGTTAAAATGTTAATATACATTTTTATAAGCTTTTTGGTTATTTAAGCATCCTTTTCATTTAGGCTATGCTTTGTTCTGCTGTTAAGATTAAACTATACTTGGCTTTATGAAGATAGATGTGGTTTACTGTAGTCATAACTGCTTACAAGTTCAAGGGTGGGCGGTAGGACACATTCTTTAACCTGTAAGCCCTTGGGCTAATACAGTTTATCTAAACCATATTGTGGACTAGATTGAATGGCTTCCACCCTGAAAAACTAAGGTTGTAAAGTTTCAGAGAACAACATTTTGACAATATAACAGAAATTTCATCAATACAGTATTTTTTTTTCAGGAAACAGAAGAAGCCATACATTTTGGCCAAATCTCCACTTTGCTGACAGAGGAAAGGTGGAATAATGATGCAGAAATTGTTGCTCAATACAAATGAGAAGTATGAGAAAAATTTTAAGTTTACACACAAAATGAAAACAGAAAGGGTAGATTTAGTATGAAACAGGCTGTTATCAGGAAATTCTGCAGTGTTTAGTAAAAAAGGTCATGCTTCAGGAAAGCACTGAAGCATGCTTTAGTTTCAGCTGATTACCTCCAAAAATGAAGAGGAGGAGCCATAAGGAAACACTATAAGGAGGGAAATATGTGGTAAAGCTGTGAAAGTATTCAAACAGAATAAATCTCAATAAAGAATATTCAAGACTTAAATATGAGCAGGTAAGTAGAGGAGGAGGACACTACATTGTACTTAAATTTCAAATGAACTACAGTCATCTGTATTGCAGCAGGATCAAATACAGACGTAATAGTTGGTTTCACTGACTGTTCTTATTCATTATTTATTTAGCTGCTTCATGTTTACTAAATATGCAATGGTGACAATATACAATTAGTTTAATTTAATTCATCTAATCACATAGCAAAATCAATTGTTTCTGAAGAGATCTTAGAGTTTTTACATTCATTATTTTTCTGTAAATGAAGCAATAATATATTAAACTTTTCAGGTTTTCATATTTATTTATATGGTCTTTGTAACAATACAAAATACTATATTTTAAAGGGAGATACTTTATAGATAATATTATTTACAGACACATACATACATATATATATATATAAAACTCTGTCCTCTTTCCAGTATAGCACATTATTCTTATCTTTCAATGTGTTTTCTGTTATATATTTGAAAGAAAAAAATGATATATAAATCTGTTTAATTAGAAATTATTAATTAGCAGTAAAACCCTGCAATGACTTCATTCAACTTATTTTTCAGCTTAATGTACCGCCAGTTCCAAAGAATTTTCTTAGAAGAAAATTTGCAAACACATTAAGAATTTTATTATGGCTTACTGATGAGTGATGTCTGTATTAATAATAATACAATTATGTCTCATTAAAACACTAAGTAGTAATAAATGGAAAAAATGAAGCTGCCTTTTCTAATCAGAGCTCAGGATTATCATTAGCTGTGTTGGACTGGAAGGCCAATGGTAAAGGCAAATTGCAGCAGGTTTTCACTGCACTACTGAATAAATAAAGAAAACAAAATATGCAAATTCCAGGCATATTTGCATTGGTTCATCTAGTTTAAACTCAATGTATCCTAGAATTACTTTATTTAATATTATTAAAATTAGAATGCCTGAATGAACACACAGAAAAATGCCAATGGCACTGAACAATCTGAGACTCAAGTCTCACCTAATAGATATACAATTATTTTATGAATTTTAATATCAGGAAACCGTTGATTGTATAGTTAGGGATTGAAATTTTTGTTACAGTATTCCCACAAACTTCCTTAGGGTTTGGGTTTGGCTCTTACCTGGTGAACATAAGAATACCCATAATGGCTCAGCTCAAATATCCATGTAACCCTATATCTTTTGTCTGAACAAATGGACAGGCATTATATTTTTATACACACTTGTAATGCCACAATAAGAGAGCGTAAAGTCATTGACGTTTTTCACAGACAGAACTGGTAGTTCCATTAAGAAATATTAGTAATTTAAACCTTCAAATTCATGTCAGCAAGAAAATGTCCAGTGCCTCTTATAAAGTTTGTCTACTTACATGGAGCACCAGAGGACATGCTCCTGTCCTCCAGCACCCCAGCTGTATTCCTAGTTCCTTCTTTCCTCTACGGCTCCAAGTCTGGGTTGCACCCCAAAATATGCTGCTCCAGGGAGGTGGAGCTGGGTTCACAGATTGCCACATAGTCACACTGCTCAGCTCTGTCTTTCTTTGTAGAAAAGATAAAGTACTTCCTGCACAAGAAACAGGGCAAGAATCCACTTCCCAGACCCACCTTGCCACCAAAAATATCTGTTTCTGTTGCATCTCTGGCATTATGTATAATCCAGGGTGGAGGAAGGGCATCACGCAGGGGGTTATTTCGGTCTAGTCTTGAACTAAGGATATTTGTAAGCAAATGCAATAGGTGTTACACTACAGAAAACAAAGGTACTTCAGAAAATGAGGTCATCATTCAAGAACTTGTGGGTGTTGAGCTTGTCTCTGGTCCTTCAAAAGTCAGCTCTCAGCTTCTACAAGTATCAAATGCCAAGGTTTGGCCAAAGCAGAGACCCCTCAACATATCTTTTGAAGTAGAAACAACATCAGAGCCTTGTGGCCTGGTAGCAGAGCTAGGAGATGTGTATGTACTTGGTGTGAAGACTGGTAGCTGTAATTTGTAAAACACATTGCTGGGATGGAAGTGAGTCCTTGCAGCCACCTCTTCTGAGATGGAAGCAGTGCCAAAGCCCTCCCCCTGCAAGTGACATGCTGGGGATTAATGAGGTAGGTGAATCACAGGCACAATCCAGCGCCCACTGTAGAGCCAAGGACACCTCCTGCATTGCCTCTTCCACTGTGGACGTTCTACACCAAACTGATTGGTGAACTGTAGACTGTGTGGTAATGCCCTTTGTCATCTATGAGTCTTACATGGCATTACACATCAGCCTGCACAGAAGCTAAATGAATTCTCTGTAAAAGACAACTTTGATGCTGTGCTGGTAGGACTGTGGCAGGCAGCTGCTACATTGGACTTAAAGAAATCCCAGATACTTTTTTGATTCATTTTCCTAAATTCCTCATTCCTCATGACTTCAGTAACTAGTTCCCTTATTTTGTCAAAATGTATCCTTTGGAGATAGATAGATATATATATATTTGAGAGAGAGAGAGACACACACACACCCACACACATACATACACACACAACAAATAACAACAAATTTAACTACAGGCCTGTTTGTCCCTTCACTTATTTGAGAGTGAATCAATTGATGACTTGGGTTATTCTCCATGGCATCTTATTTATTTTCCTTGGTGGGTGTTGTTCGCCAGGCAGCCATCCAATCAGGGCTTTCCTCAACTGTCCTTGGGAATTTCTGTAGATGGGGACCCTCAAAACACATTGGGATCTCTGCACACTGGCCCTCTGCTGCAGATCATCACCAGTACAGGCTGTTTTTCACCATTCTCTATGACGCTCTGGATGACTTGCACTTCAAATCCTTCATTTCCTGCTATGTTTTATGGTGCTGCATTTTTTAGTGTTACAAGTGATTGTCTGTTCCTACCCCGACAGTGCTAAGTAGCAGATGCTTTAGAAAAAGAATATCCAAAACAGGGCATCTATAGAACCCAATCTCACTTTTCATATAGCTGCATTTATAGGTTGCAGGACATCATGAGCCTGAAATTACATCCTTGGGTTTCAGGCCACTAAGTCGTTATTAATACAGTTAAAAATTAAATCAAAGGCAAGTTACGCTGGAAAGTTGTGGGGTATCACTGAAGCTTGTATATTCATTCAGGCTAAATATAAAAACAGTCAAACTCCTTTCGAGGAACAGATAGTTGAAACAATAGGAGCTAATAACCAAGCAGAAACGTATGACAAGTAGAACATGAAGAGATGAACTATGTGTCTTAACAGGTTGCTATGGAGACGGGCAGAGGAAATTCAGGGTTTGGTGCATGCATTTCTGGGGCCATGGGGAAGAAAAACAGCAGCCACAAACAGAAGGACATGGAGGACCAAAGATGTCCCAGGTAAAAACATAATCTTAAGAATAGGCACTATGGGCGGGGGGATTTGGGGGGTGGAGCAGGAGAGGAAAAGGAAGGGGGATTAAGCAAGTGGTTTGGAGTCAGCTATTTCCGGAAGGATACAGTGTTAAGAATTTTGAACAAACTACTGACCTGTTTGATTCCAGTATTCTTCAGGAAAACAGAACTTTGCATATCCTTTATTCATTAAAACACTATATTGTAGAAATAAGATGCAAATCTACCTTGTCTTCTTATATAAATATTGCACTATTATTATTTAATTTCTCTTCTAAATGGAAACAGTGCATTAGACCCCAAAATAGACTATTGGAAAAAATGGGAAAAAGCTTTGGGCAGATTGGTGCTACAGAGGTAATCCCAATGGCTCCATTCAGATGCGTGGTATGGGCAGTTTTTGGTGCCACAGACCTCTTTGAGGCACCACAAACCACATGATCAGACTGTTAAAACATGCCCCACACTGGAAATTTGCAACAGTGGGACAAATTTTGCTAACAGAAAATCCTGGTTGCAAGAACAACAGCAACAAAAAAGGCACAAAAAACCCAGTGCAATGCACACAAGAGGAGTATGTGCTGGCAGACACGGAGGCTTGGTCCTCCTGGTAGATGCTCTGACTGCTGCCAGAGCATCTTCACAGCTTTAGTTGTCCTCCAGCTCCTCCAGCATGCTGGGAAAAGCAGGGAAAAGGCAGCTTCCCTGAATCAGGGCAATTTGCCTCACACCAAAGTGCACTTGCAGACACGTGCACGGAGGCAAAAAGTAGCAGCAAAAGTTGGGCTGAAGGACATCTACTATTTTTGCTGCTGCAAGCACATGCCCCTGCATGTGGTGATGCTCTCGATTAGTGCATAGGGAAACAATAGTAGCTTGTCCAAGGTCATACAGCAAGTTACTGGCAGAGCTAAGAATAATACTTATACAACAAATGCAGTTCAATGCCTTCTTCCTTATGTCATGCTGCCTTTCATTGAAATGTTTGAATTTTTCCAAGAACATTTTTTCATAAGATGAAAAAAACAATGTTGGGGATTGAAAAGAAGAGAATTAAATTTGTTAAAATAAAATCATTGTTTTTTAAAATAGGTTAACTCTTATTTATGGAAATATATTTAGTCTGACATAAAAAAATGTTTTCTCGCTAAACAGATAATCTCATTTCCAGGAGCTTTATAGAACAGTAGCAATTAAACACAGAATATATTCACAATCTGATGGGGCTGCCAGTGCTAGAGCCTTCACTAATCCTCTTACAAGCATGCTGTACTGCTTGTTGCTCAGTCCTGAAATATGAATTTTCAAAAGGTCAGAACTACTTTACACCATCCAAAAATACATTGAACTACATTAGATAATAGCTTTTAATCATAACTGGCATTTTTGAGCCTAGGGGTGACAGCCAGCTTGCTGAAAAGCAACATACTGCCGATAAGGCAGTTAAATAAAACAGAGAAAACTCTAGGTCTTATGTCACTGTATTGCTTTCTTAAAGAAAAAAAAGGAACCCCAACCCCACAAATATATAATATTGAAGGTATAGCTCAAATCACTTTAATCATTTTAAAATATTGTTATGTACTTTCCACTTACTTTCACACCTGCTTTACTTTATGCATGTGGAGCAGTTCCACTATAGTAGCTGAAGTTTGGTGCTGACACTTGTGCAGGATTATCTCCCTAGTTTCTTTTCTGACCATCCAAACAGCCATTATAGATACTTTTAATGTGTGAGAAACATTTTAGATAAAATAGATTGTATTTTATATGCATACCTTTACAGATTGTAACTCACAGTCTGGACATTTTGGACTCACTGAGTATATCAAGATGAGAGTGGTTGTGTGGTTTGTGGCCACATACCGCACAGTCCAGTGTTCTCCACACTGCAACAGGATGCTACCCCAGTATGCACTATGCCAGGATTTTTTTTTTTTTTGCACAGGTTTTTTTTGGCCCCTGGATATCCAGGAGTCAAAACAAAATGCAGAAAAAAACCCTGGAGCGATGCATGCTTGACTACCACGTACTGCTGAAAAGCAGAGCTGGGTCACCTGGAGCTGCAATCTGCTGGCAGCCAGGCTCCATGCAGCAGAATTGCCAAAACTGCAGCCCCAGGAGGCCCCAAGACCCCAGGTAAGGCTCCTGGGGCCAGCCCAGTGCTGGCCCCAGCTTCCCCTACCTCATCCCGGGCAACTTATTATGTGCCCAAGTGTGCGAGTCACAGGTGTTCCCTGGGGACAAGTAGTGACAGCAGAAATGCACTGCTACTACTTGTCCCCAGGGAACCAAACATTCATCTACGTCTGGATGTGCCCACTCAGCACATCTACATGAGTCACTATGTCACCACAGCAATGAGCTATGGCAATGTACTGTCAGTGGGCACTAACTGTGACACCTCTGCTACTGCACAGTAACAATGAGCTACTGCATAGTAGGGTCAAAAATGACCTATGTGTTGCTGGGACAGCACAGTATAGACACATATAGACACTCCCACTGGGAATAATCCTGAGTTGGGGGGCTGCCTATTCCCATCAAGGTTGCTCTACTACCCCACAGTGGGGCCCAGGCCCTGAGTATAACCACCAGGAATGTAAGAGCACCCCCTTAGACCTCCAGGTGTAGTGATGGATAAGCTGGGGCCAACAGGCCACGCTGCTAGAATCTCCCCCAGTGACTGCCTGAACTGGTGGGCTGGTGGGTTGCACTCTCCTGCACATTCTGAGTGCTTTGGTACCCCTTTGGAACTGGCCTGGGACCATGTGGGGAGTCTGTGCCTACTGGATAACGGCAGTGTATATTAACTCTGTATCCCAGTGATGTGACTCTTTCAGATCTGCTGCACTGCAGGGTGTCTCCCCCAAACAGAAGGTAACCATCTGAAGCCCCATTCATGTGACTCAGAGGACCATGTGTAAATGCCTCTGGGCTGTCCATTTCCCCTGTGCATGGCCTAATTTGTTCCCCCTGACAGTCTTGCAGTCCTGGGTGACACCAAGCCATTGCGTGCAGCCCAAGCTCAGACTCATCATGCCAGCTGCCATGAGCCGGGCTTCTGCACATAGATGTGGACCCTGCAGGCAGAAAGGACTGGTTGCTTAGCTTGAAGAAGTGGTCTAGTTTGGGAGGGAGGGGCAGGTCTGGGGCCAGGATGGGCATATTAAGACTGGAAGGAATTTGGGGAGTACCCTCAGGGGTCAATACAGTGAGTGCCTACTTCATGAAAATTGAAATCCAGTGGTACCCACTGACTTCACCCATGTATCAAATCAGAGGGGAAGGGAAAAAGTGTGGTTGGGCCACTTGCCAGCATGTCCAGGTGAGGAACTCAGGGGTCATCATGGCAATGAGAGCTGAGTGACTGAGATAACAGTTCCCATGTGGTCTTGGTGAGACACTGCTCCTAGTCTCTGTTGTGGCCCATCATCTGCATCTCCTGAGAGATGTGCTTGAAGACATCTGTGTTTTGATGCCCTATCTTGAGCTGGTGCTGGATGTCTGTCACAGGCCAGCTGGGCACTGTGAGTATATCAATTTAGCCACTCGGCTGCTTAGTTCAGGATCGAGGAGGCAGAGTTGGGAGTAAAACAATGGCAAATTTATTATTGCTTATACACACACAACAGTTAACAGAAAGATAAATGCAATAAACAGATAATGCAATATTAAAGAGATAATAGTAAATAATAACTGATAATAACAAGATAAATAGATCAATCTGTCACAGGCCAGCTAGGCACTGCGAGAATATCAGCCCCTGGGCTGTTTAAAACAACAAATAGACAGACATGGGTTGGCAACTTATCCGCAGTCCCTCAATGCCAGGTGCACACCAGGTGATTCCAGCGAAGTCGGGCGTCCCCGATCAATGCTGTCCAAAGGATTACCGGGGAATGTCCCTTGGTCAGGGTCCAATCCTCACTCACACTGGAAGTCTGGGGTCCAGGCTTGGAACAGCAATTTCCATCCTGTTCCCTCTTTTCTTCCCTTTCCTGTTGGTCACCTGACACATGCACTTTTTACACTTAGTCTTACGTTAATCTGCTGGCCTTACAGCCATTCACAATCTTGTTTTATAGCAATTACCCTATGAGATTAAAAGTTGTTAAAATTATTATAAAAGGTTACTACCCAGACTTGGGTTTATTCAATAAGCAAATTGCAACACAGAATCTTCAGGTTTGATATTAACATTACCCCACCTAAATCCAGCCCCTTTAGGACTCTCTGACTAGGCTTTTTTGAGATGTTCTTTCTGGAAATGTGCTGGATAAGCTAGGCAGTTGAATCCAGTTTTTATCATTTTATCATGGATGGATGGATGGAAGCAATGGTAGATTCATGAAGGTGCAGTTTGTAAAACATGGTTCTTGTTCTCACTTCAGAAACTTGGGGCCCCTTGTCCTGCTTCACCTGGGCTCAGCTACTCAGGTCACCTGCAGAATCTCAAATTGTCCAAGGGCTTTCAGTTGAAGCCCCATGATTCTGGCAATGACACATACCCTCTCGGAACTGTAAAATTCAAGGATCCATGGCCAATGTGGTACCTTAGGATCACAGGGTGTCTCTTTATGTGCCCCAGCTTGGCAGTTTAGTGCCCCCCCCCCAACCACATCTTCACACACCAAATTATCTCTCTGATCATCTACTAGCTGTCTGAAGAGGCAGAAAGAAGAAGAGGAATCAATCTACACTAAAAAAGAATGAAGCATGTGGCAGGAGTCTTCACTCCAAAACAAAAAATTAAAAACAAAAGATATACCAAACATTTAGGGAACTTTTACATGTCATCCAGAGGTGGGTAGGATGCCACTTGAATTAGGGTGGCCATGCCATAGCATCTCATGTATCAGAATCCCCACACTTCAAAATGGTGGTGGGGGCACTTGAACTAAAGCTTGTTAAAAAACCTTAGTTCAAGTGCCCCCACTGCTATTTTGAAGCACGGGGATACTGATATATGATCTGCAGGAGGCTGATGGAGCATAGTAGTTGCCATGCTTCAGCAGACTCGATTAATTGAGTCTGTTCCAATGTGCTGTAATTACAGCATGTCAGAGCAGCCTCCGCGCTTATGTACAGGCACCTTTTCGGCTCAGCTCAGCCACCCGTGCTTTACATCCTTATCTTTAACAGGGAGAACTTTAGCATAGTGGATTCTATTAGTTAGATGTTATGAATTTCAAACCCATATAGTGCTTGCCAAATTTTATTAAATTTCATTTTTTTCACTTTTACTTTTTCTTTCCTCATTCCCTAACTGGCACTGTATAAAATCCTGGTTTTGAGGAGATTTCAACATAAATATAGATGTCACAAGTGAGGAAGCACAAGGCACCACAGTAAAGTGGTTGTTTTCCATTATTATGAGTTTATTTCAATATTTATAAAGAAATAAATACATCTAGATTTGTTGTTTATAAACCTGAGCAAGGTAGAAAGTTGGGATGACTCGTGGTGGCAGGTACCATAAAGAAAGGCATGAGATTTTTAACAGAAGAAAATTACAGAGGAAGTCTGAGATAGAAATAAAGAGGAATCATCTCCTCCCATTAGTTTCCATAATCCAGAGCTATAACCCTGCAAGAACAGACATAAGTAGAATTATTCTAGTTTTGGAACTAACCGTATGCCAGATTCAGATCCAAGACTACAATGCAAACACTCCCCTATGCACCTAAATTGAAATTTCATATTTAAGACTTTATCCCTTCTCACCATGAAAGTGATTTTTCAATAGGGTAGGCAAATTCAGAGAGTTTTTGGTTCAGAGTTGGTTCCCTAAGTCTTAGGGAAACACAAACTTGGTTTGACCAAGACACTGTTTGCATCAGGATATTACAAAATACTTCTGAGTGTAAGCAGCTCCTTACTGCATCAGAAGCATCTGAAATCACTTCGGAGAATGCAAGCTAGAGAGACTAGATATTATAGATCGTAGATACTGAAAGTAGGAAATTCAGTTTACTTTTGTGATATTTTTACCCCCACAAAAGCCTTCAGATGAAGTGCTATTAAAATATTTTGTGCAAGGTTTTGCTTTTTGTTTTGCATCCACACACATAACTGGCTCCGACTCTTATTTTCTTTACATAATATAAAGCTCATTGGCTTCTCTTAATTGGCTTCATTCCACGTGAATATGTTGTCTTCTCCTTCTCCTTCCCCCAAAACTGTAGACTTTTTGCATACTTGTAATGACTGTTAATGATTACCCAGCTGGGAAGTGATTTTCCCCAGCTCAGACAATTTCTCTAATTCATTCCAAGGAGACAAAACAAGGGCAGGCTAGAGATGTGCCTTATAAAGTAAACAGTACAGTACGAAGGCCCCAACCTGCTCCATCTGAAACCAAGGGAAAATTACCCCAATTTCAGTTTTAAGTGTTACTACATTAAAAAAAAATTGCATGTGACTGAAAGACTGTGAGCTAACCCCCCACCCCCAATAACTCTCCTCCCTCATCAAAGCCTACTGAACTATTCATCGGATCACTTCAGAAAACACATAATGGGAGTGTAATTGCCCTGAGTGCAAACATTCACTGCCTTTTAAAATCTTTGAACAATTTCTTGGTACAATGTATTCTGGTACTGCAGGGTGTAGCTTCACTGCCCACAAACATACAATGCCTATGATTGTCTGGTAATGTTATGACTCCAGCTAATTAGGTAATTAAAAAAGAACTGGAATACTGACATAGTGGGTGTCTTTACACAGTCATTAGTATGCCATAGTTTCTGTGGATTAAGTTTAGTACTTGCATATCAAATACTAAATCAATGCACAGTAACTGGAGCTACTGTGCAATAACACTAGTGCATGGCTTTTTGGTGACACTAATGTCAGGGAACAGGGCCCCAAGGTCACGGTGGGCCGAGTGGTTTGGATACGGAACAGGCGGGATTACTGGCGAGGAGTCTGAGTGGTACGCGGACTCATGCAGTTTCAAAACAAGATGATTTATTGCTTATGCTTTGGAGCGTAGGCACAGAAGCTTGCTTCAGTTACAGTTACAACAAAAAACAAAGGAAACTGTTGGCCCACGGGGTTCCTGAGTGAGCCCTTGCTTTCTACCCCGAAGGATAGGTGTGGCTGCCCACTCGTTAGTCCCAGGGCTGGTCAACAGCTTATTGAACAGGTGACAAACAGCGAAAACTGTGACATGATGAACGATGTCGTGACGCCAGTCCAAAGTGGACGAACGGGTAGTTGAAGAACAGTGCCGAGGTCGAATGCCGAAATGAGATGAAGATGTCATCAGTCGGATAAGTCAGTCAAGGTCGGAAGCGAGGTCGGAAGCCAGGAGATGAGAACGAGTATCAAATACGAGATCGAAAATGAATCGCAAAACCACACGGTGAGAAGACCGGTGGGCTTTAGGCCCTCCTGAGAAGCAGTCCCTGCAGCCGCAGCCTCTGCTCTCAGGATCAGGTTGATCTCTCCCTGCGAGACAGTCTCTGCTCAAAGCAGTCTCCACTCTCAGGTCAAGTCTCTTCCCTGTCTCTCCGGTCTCTCCCCTTGTAGGGGGCTCACAGGTTTTTTCTGGCAACCAAGCGGCCAATCAGGTTGTTTAGCTGTTAGAATGTTCTGGTTTAATTACCTCATTCTGTTGGTACAACAGAGCATGTGCGTACCAGATGGCTTCATATCTCTGCCAGTACTGAGCATGTGTATGGTGGAAAAGTAGGTCAGGCATGATTGACAAGCCTTCAGGTCATCAAGGGGCACGTGCTGGGCATGCTGTGGAATTTTCCATTAACCTGGCTTGTTCGCGCATGTCAAATCCAACTCTCTGTGTTGTCAGCAGTCAATCAAAAATTTTGCTCTGACAACTAACTGTGTAGTAGCCTAATACTACTGCACAGTAGTGTATTAGCAGGGGTTTTGCCCTGCATGAATCAGGTTACTGTGCAGTTAGCATCTTGTGTAGATGCACCCAGTACCACCAGCTACTTAGTGATCCTAAGTCATCCATTTTGAGGTATGAGTCAGCAAATGGGAACTGACTGCCTCCATTCACTTTAGAACAGGCATCCTGTTTGTCTAGTAGCTTCCAAAACATTATAGATTTTAGGGAATTGACTGGGTTCAGAAGGGAAATTTGAATCACTGCTTCTTTTGCAGGCAGCAGATTGGGAGGGTTGGGAAAAAGTTTTTTCTCCTCCCACTGAAGAATGTTAGGTGTTTCCTAAGGGGAATATCATAGACACTGTGTGTCCCAGGGTTGGGGGGGGGGTTGTTGTTTTTTTCAATAGAGGGTTGCTTTAAGAAGGGAACACTACATTAAGGCTAGCAAAGTGATTGGATATTATTATTCATATATCCAGGAAAAGTGATGACTGTAAAATGGTAATTAATAAAACAAACAGTGTTGCAGCCTGACAAAACCGGAGTTCCTGGAGCTAGCTGCCCTACATGTGTATCTGTGGGACTCCCAGCAGCATACCTCAAACTCTGTAACAGACTGTCTGAACCAGCTTTCTGTCATGTGTCTGTGGTTCCAAACCATTACTCAAGTGACCAGAATAATCAGAAATTGGCTTTAAGACATGAGAAAAAAGAAACACTTTCTGCTTCTGTATGAATGCTATTAAATGTATCCAAGATTGTTGGGATATTTTGTCTGTGAGGTGGATTCATGAGTTTCTGGTCCTGCCTTCTGTAGTGAGCACAGCAGTGTAAATACTTCTCACAGTCTACATTTTGCACATGCATTCAGTTTCCTCAGGCAAGTCAGAAAGTAGTGATGCTACATATTAGTGTGAATAGATTTGCTGATGTACATTTTGGGCCAGTCCTAGTACATTTTTTCTTCTGTTAGGGAACTTGCTAAGTGCCAGGAATAAGTGCAGAATAATCAGTTCTTAAGACAGGTCAACTGTGAGCAGAGGCAAAATAGCAGCAGACCCACATTCAGCACTGGCTTACCTGCACCTGTGACAATATTCAATAAGAGAAATTCATCAATAAGTAGTTTTCTTTGTGGGAATGGATCTGTGCTACCTGGAGGGAGGATGTGGGTGGCCCTGGGGACAGAGGTTTCCCCAACTCTTGTCAGTGGCAGTCTAGTGGTGGGGCTAGCCCGGTACTCAGACAGCTGAGGCTAGAGTGCTGCTCTGAGAGGGACGGCTAGCAGAGTTGGACAAAGCCCTATGAGTCGCCAGTGGAATGCGACCTAATGTGAGTTGGGATGGGTGTCAAGTATTGCAATCCCTTGTGGACCTGAAGGACGCCGCCTGCCGCTCGACTAGGGTGTTATCAGCTCTTATTGAGGATCTTACACACCCATGTTCCCCTGCCATGACTTGATGTTAACCGAGTTGGTTCATATACCTTCACATGTAGTCCAATTAGTAGTCTCTCCAACGTCTCCCGAGGTCCTGAGTTTGAGGGCTCCACCACCCCTACACCCTTGCCCGTTCCACCGGGAGGTGGCCAGCCAGTTGGTCCAGCCACGTGTCCTCAGTTCCTCTCAAGCAATCAACAAAAAGGAAGGGCAAAAGGAAAACACAAAAACAGAGAAGGCTCTCCTGGCCTGTGTCACTGCTCCGGCTGTCTGCAGCCACACTTTGACCCAAAATTGACCTTCGTGGGGTCAGTCCCTCTTTGTTGGTTCTCGCTCTCTTTCTCTGAGAGCCTCTTGTAGAGCTTGCCACGATTTCTTTTAACAGCTTAAGTCCATACTATTAGCGTGCCACTATTACACGTACTACGGTACCCCAAAGTCAAGAGTGCCCCTCTATTAGGGTTATTATGGTACCCTTCTCACACCGGGCTCAGCCAGCTCCTGGCCAGTAAACAAACAGTTCTCCTCCCCCCAGGGGCTGGTAAACTGGCTTCTGACCCCCGGCCCCCCGCTGGGGTTTTGCTCTCTGCCAGAGGCTCCTGCCGGCACTCAACGTCGCTTTTAGAGTTCCCTGCAGTGAGTGCCAGCTTGCTCCACCTCCTCCTCCTCCTCTTTCCGGTTCTGCGTTGTTGCCGCTTGCCTGTCCCTGGCTCTTCTTTATACCGGCGGGGAAATTCTCGGCCCCTCCCTTCCTGACACACCTGGGTGAGGGGAGTTTCTGCCAGGCTCCTTGGGGCTGCGGACCTGGGGCCGCTGACCCTCTGCTTAGCCCTGGAGCCTGGTGGCTCCTTCTCTTTCTCACAATGGGACCTGGTGCAGATGTTCATTATGGCACTTTAACCTACAGTGCTGAAGTCTAATACCACATCCATCCAGGGTTATCGCAGAGTAGGATTCACCATTTTTACAGTGCTGTATGTGCCCTGACCATCTGTTCAGTTCCAGCTGTAGAGCATTTGCTATGTGCTTACCACACAATAAATGTAATTTCTGCACCTGGCCAGAGATACTACCTAAGCCTATGGTTCGGTCTGAACCACTTCAAACTATGGTTCAGTTCCATTGACTTCAAAGACGCTTTTGATATGCGCTAACATGTTTTGCCAAATCTGAACTTTAGAGCAATATATTTGTTAATTCTATCTCTGTTTTACTGGGTAAAGGTTTAATACACAATAGGGTAAAATACTCTGCAGAACTTTTAATTTCACAAATATGTTATAATTCTTGTGTGTTGCTACCCGCTGTATCTCTAAATATATACAAGTATATGAAAGACTTTCTTAGCCTTACACTTGTTTTCCCCCCTCCCAGCACGTAATATTTCAATAAAGTTGTTGTTTAATATATCTGAAATAAAGCTGGAAAGTGATAAGATGAAATATATGTGAATGGAGACTGAGTATGTGTAATTTTCATTACAGAATATGTTAAGTCTAGTAATTGGAAAACATGCAGCTGAGATATTTTCTTCACCAGCACCTTTGACCTACTTTTGTTTATTCAAAACAGCCTGACATCAAGTATCCTCAGCACCAACTGACATTTCATATTTTTAACTCAATTCAACTTTACTGCTCCCTATCCATTTGTCTTTGACAGGGAAATATATGGTCTGCCATTATAAATCCTTTATGATGACCCTGTCTCCCATACCCTTCATCCTAATCGTAGCAGTGCCACTTACGATTCATGTCATTTTGGAAATATATAAGAGCTATAAAAGTAAAACCTCCTCTCCCTCCCATCTTTGAATTATCAGTCAAAGAGCTATAAAAATAAAACTGAACTGGATTCATACAGAAGTTCAAAATACAATGAATCATTTTTTTCTTCCCCTCTCAACGGTGCTTGACTGGACAAGTGGAATGATGCTTTCCAATTTCTGATCAACAACTAAGCAGTTGCCATGTCCAGCTTATAAGATTTATTTAATGCAGTCTTTTAACCAGCCCAGAAAAAAACATTATTTTTTCTTAGCTTTCTGTTACCCTAGTTTTCTTAAACAAACTTTAAAAATCGTGTATCGTATTATGAAAGATATACTATAAAAGGTCAAAATTTGTCTCTACATTTCTAATTTAAACTGGAAGCTCTTCAAATGTGAAAAAGTAAAGTGGCCTTCCTGTAGAAACAGTATACAATACCAGCATAGGTGAACGAATTCTTATATGACATCTCCTTCATAGCCACTTAATCAAACTGAAATTCCTATCAATGTCTTGGTGATAGAGGCAGACAACAGGATCAGGCAGCACTTGACAAGACCCAAGAAACAGATCTTTCAAAGATCACCTTGGGTTTCTGGGATTATGTTGCCCAATGATACCAAAATATGAATGAATTTAAAGGAGGAGAGAGCAAGCGATGTGATGGGGTGATATTTTTTCCTCTTTGATAGTCACACTAGAGAGTAGGAAACAGAATTGAGACTTTAATTACCATAGTATCTGCTAGAACGGCAATACACCAGTGCACTAAAAATTGAGCTAACTTGGATTGTATAAGAGGCAACCAGAAAGTATAGGTGTTGGAGAAACCAACTGAGAGAAAACTCTCAATCTGCTTCTTACTCATAAGGAGGATTTTGCAAAGGATCTGAAGGTGGTAGGCAACTTAGGTAATAGTAGATGCATCTACACATGAAATTAAGGTGAAGCAATAAATTCTGGAGCTGTTAGAGCCACAGTAAACTGTTCCCAAGTGCAGCATTTGTATGTTCACCCAATACATCAGCAAATATGAGCTGGGACAGAGCAGGCCTGAGGTGGTAGGGGACAAGGGGGGGGGGGTCAACTCAGGCTCTGTGTGGTGGCTTGGGGCAGCAGCAGGGCTAGCTGGGGCATGAGGGTGCAGAACCCAGTGAGCCATGTGGCTAGGCAGCAGTCAGGAATCTAGCCTCTGCCTGGTAAATGTCTGCATGTACTTTTCAGTGCAATTAATTGCTCCACCATAAGATACTGGTGTCCCTGACAGTACTATTTTACAGAGAAGGTTTAGTTTAGTTTAGTGCACCCTAATATTGGTGCACATGTAAATACTGATGAGTTACTGTGAAGTTAGTCTACTCTGTAGTGACAAAATCTGGGGATTTGAGGAAAGTAAAGCGGAAGAGTGGCAAAAGAAAAGCTTCAGAGTAAGGGGTTGGGGGGACTGGAGGAGGGGGGAGGGGACTCCCGGTGGCCCTGCCCACTCCCCCAGCCCCCCAATCCCTGACCCACCTGGCAGTCCCCCCAATCCATCCCCCACTTGCTCCCTGAGTCCCCCCAATCCCTTCACTGCCTGGCCCCACCCTCCACCTGCCCCCCAAGCCCTCTGATCCTGCCCCACCTGGACCCAGCCCCTGCCTGTCCTCCAATCCCTTCCCCACCCTGGCAGGGTTATTTTGCTCTAAGTGGCACAACTAGCCGCACATCAAAGTGTTTGTCTGGGCATGCGCACTGAGGCAAAAAGCCCTGGCTCAAATTTGCACCACTTCTATTTGAGCTGCTGCAAACGCATGTGCCTGCATGTGTGGATGTGCCCCCAGAAGTCAGGTGACATCCTAGACTACTGAAAAAGGGAACTATATACTGGCCAGTCTAACTTTACTATCCAGAATGATACTGTAATGTCATAGATAAGTTTTACAAATGCCTAAAAATAACAAGGTGACAATGAAGAACAAAATAATTATATCATGAGCAAAAAGGCAAGGTAGTTACAGTGTATAGACTAACTAAATCAGAGATGCATACGCTTTAATAAGCAACAGTTTATTTTATCAGATGGGACTTCATAGCATCTGATGAAGTAATCTGTTGTTAACAGAGAGCTAATGCATCTCTAATATAATTAGTCTATACACTGCAACTCTACCTGGCCTTCTGCCTGACTTCAGGCTATCATGGCTAATTGCCTCTCTCTTATGCTTAATGAACCTGGTTTCCTTTTATGGCAAGATAGCAGGTTTTGTGGATGGGAAAAAATAAATGTATGTGATAAAACTCATTTTCACAAAGTTTTAGGGTGCCTATAAATGAGCACAGAGGCTACTCCGATGTTCTAGAATTCCTGTGCATTGAAGCAGACTCAATTAATAGTCCAAGTTTAAGAAGTTTAAGAAAACTAGTCTGCTAGACTATGGTAATTACTGCACTCCAGTAAGTCTCCTGTGTCTCATGTATCAGCATCCCTGTGCTTAAAAATGGTGGCACTGGTGCTTGAACTAAAGCTCATCAAATGAGCTTTGGATCAAGCCCCCCTGCTGCCATTTTTCAGTGCAGTGATGCTGATGCAGGAGATGCAGTGACAGTGTAATTAGAGCAGCTCCAAGAGTTTTGAGTCTAACTGTGAGGAGGTTTCAAGTGGGGTTCTTCAGGAGTATGCCCTATATCTAATATTATTCAGTATCCTTATTATTACACTTAGAAAATGTGTACCTAACCCAGATAACATTATTCTGGGTTAGGCATTAGAGACTTTTGAGACTAGGATTAGGATATAAACTGACCTAGATTAATTGGAAAAATGGCCTGAAATAAATTTGATGACGAATGCAAAATGCAACACTTAGAGTTATCAGATATAAAATGCAAGTTGGGGAACAACTGACCAGGCTGAATTATTACAGAAAATAACCTGGAGATTACAATGGACCACAAGATGAATGAATAACAGCACGTTACTGTTACAGAAAAACAGCAATAGCATACTGGGATGTATAAATGGAGTATCGTATACAAGTCATAGGCAGTGATTGCTCCACAATATTCAGCACTAGTGAAGACTCTTTTGGAGAAACATGAACAACTTAGGGCATTGCATGTCAAGAAGCAGGCAGACACATTGACAGAATCTAGAAGGAGGTTGGTAGGGGTGAAGGGGAGGGAAGAAAAGACAAGAGCTCTAGAAAATATGATTTATAAAGAAAGGCTGACATTATTTAAATATGGAGAAGAGAGGAAGAGGGTTGGTAACAGTCAACAGGATAGTTACCATTTTGTCCCATTGGAGACAGGACAAAAATTAAGCAGCCTACATCACAAGAGAAATGTAGGTTATATATTAGGAAGGATTAACTATAAAGTGTGTTTAAACCCTATAACAGATTAGCTAAAGAGATTGTTGGACTTCCCATCATTGGCAGTTTTTAAATTCAGAAATGGATTAGTTGGGGATGTTGCCATGAGCAGAGCACTGAAGTAGAGGAGCTCCTATGGTCCCTTCCAGCCCTATTATTTTGTAATTGTGTGTCTGCTTACTCTTAAAAGTGCTTCGTTTATCATTTATATTGATATATTGCTGTTGATTCTTTCCAATGTTGAGGCGGCCGTTCTTCCTCTGTAAGTGTCTCTTTTCATACACAGGCTAACTGCTGAGGAGTAATTCCAGGGAATTCAGTGTTCTAGGAACACTCAACGTTCATGCCAGTTTTGTCAGATGTAAGGGAAATTGCTAGCTTTTTGAAGGTGGTCCTTGCTGCTGATATCTCCTGGCACAACAGCTACATAAATAATATTGCATAAACAAGTATCACTGGGTGGAACTTCCCTTGACCTTAACAAAAATTGAAACAAGTCATCCTTCTGTTTAAGACCTGCATACAGTAATACTGCATACATTCCTCATTAAGAACTGAGATTATGTTGAGAATGGAGTATTGAAATGTTATGTATGAAAAAAATAAAATCATTTTATAAATCTTTAATCTTGTAAATATATCTGGATTTAATATAGTGATTAATCTGATTTGATAAAGAAAAAAAAGAAGATAATGGATATGAAATTGAAATGGAAACAGGGGCTTCTAGTGGAAGCTGAATTCAACACATACATTTGTGTCTTTTGGAATGGCAACTATAGAAATGTAGTATCAGTGATCCAGATTTTTTTTAGACTTGGCTGAGTCACCTCATTGAAAACAAGAGCAGATGCTATCCTTTGCTAAATTAATTCCTGAAACTAGAAAACAATTTTGTTGGAAACAAGATCTTATTTGCCAAGTTTCAGCATATATTTAGTGCTTCCAATACTATCTAAGGTTTTATACATGCAATCTCTGGCAAACAAAATCTACCTTGAAACTGAAAAAGGATTTAGCAGAAAAAAATTGCCTATCATTCAGGTTTGCTTGGCTCATTATCAGTGTAGCTGATAATGCTGTCTTACACTTTAGGTTACATTATTAGCAACCAAGTAAAATGCAAGAGACTTTGCTTCATAAAGACACTAGAAACCCAAGTTCTACTCCAACAGGTAACATTTCTTGCTCTTCTGTATATGTGAGAAGTAGTTTGTCTCTTACCACCCCTGAAGCAAGACATATAATGGATTTTTCATGTCAGTGAAAATGATAAGGCAATTTTTTTGCTAATGAAACAAGGAAGAAGGAAAACAACATTACTGGTTAATATGTATTATATATGTCATATATGTATCACATTTCACACACATACACATACATATAAGATTCCTTAGTCCTTCCACATTTGAATCTGATATGATCTTTAAGAATGTTTTAAGTGCAAAGAAATCAGATTCATGTTCTGTTTGTCCAAACTTATTGTGCTTTGTTCCCTACTTTGGATATCAAAATACTTATCAGTAACTTTTAATGGGGTAGGCAATATCTATATAGATGAGGCCTAAATAACCTAAAAGGTAGCTTAATCAGATGACCTCCTATTTGATTTACGTATTTAAACATACATTCAAGCTGATACATATCTTGAAGGTAAGGTCCATGGAAATTAGAACCAGGATAGTTTTGGCTATACTTCCAGCAGAAACAGATTTAGATATGACTTTACCAACCTATAAAAATAACTTCTCTTTATGTAGGCTTCCAGGTTTAAAGATTTTATAAATTGATTAATTTTGACATCTAAAAATAAACACATAAAGATACAGAGAAAATAACTTTTTCAGCTCTGTACACACCAAAAGCAATGCACTTACACATTTGCTCACTTTTGCCCAACATTTTGAACTACTAAAGTCATGCCCAGAAACATTGCTACACAATCCAGTGCTTAAACATTACTACACAGTCCAGACTCAAGAAACTGGATCCTTAAAAATCATTATGTTCCCTTCAAAGTCTAGTTCTTTGATTTCCCAGGCCTGGAATATAGTGTTTGTAGTCATGTCTGAAGGTGGTCCCTGATGAAAAGTGGAAAACTGTGTAACTACTTTCAGAAACCCTATGAAAGGAAAGAAAGGAGGATCTTTTTGGTACCTCCTACTCCATGTCTCTGACTGGGAAGAAATGAAAGCTCATTATGTCCAGAGCAATAAATAACATGGAAGTGAGTGAATAACCATTCACATTCCCCTACAGCAAGCTAAGCAGCATGCACTTCATCTAAGACTTTCAAAGAAGCCAGTATATTCAACAGATAGATTTAAAGAACAACATTGCTGTTAGAATACTTCAGCATTTACTGATAACTGTTTTACCACACTGCTGCTTGATAAACTTTGTTAATCTGGAGCTGACAGAGTTACAGAGCAAGCAGTATGCCACCACCAATGATTTCATGTTTTTGTGGAAGGGTTTACAGTTTGGCAGCTATAGAAAATCCAGTACTGCATAACAATTAATTTTTTGAGAACAGAATTGAGTCTGTAAAAATAGTAATATTTTATCAGTGCTTTCCTCCTTTATTGAGAAGAGACATGTCAGTTACAAAATGGAAAGGAGAGAGATTGGACTGGATGCCTTTGAAAATTAAGAGTATAGAAAAGATTCTCTGCCTCTAAATAGTTCAGCCAAGTGGGGACTTTGTTACATTTCACAAAAATGAATATGCTACCATTTTGCAATTATGCATCATTCCCCAAGGCCCCCTGCTCACAAAGTCCAACTCCTGGGAAAATCAGAACTGACATACATTTTCTAGAACAGCGCTTCTCAGCATCTTTAGACTCAAGGCCCACCTTGCTAGATTCAAGGTTCCCTTCAAGAAAAGGCAAGCTTTTAAATTTAACTTATTTCTTGACAGCAACCAAATAGAACAATTCTTCTGTTTCAAATAACTCAGAAAGAACACAAGAGATCAGAATGTTTTTGAACCTATTTGAAATCTCTAGATTTATCTTGTGAATTACATACAGGTATTAACAGACTTAATAGTGATACTATTGTGCAGCACCCTGCATTGCCCTCACAAGGGTTTCAGGGAATTCTCACAGTTAGAATGACTGTTTTCAAGGGAAAGAGAACAGGAATTTATTCTTTTAAATCCTAACTTTTCTTTCTTTAGATACCAAGATCCTAGCGAGCTTCATGGAGTATTTGAAATATTGAGAAAGGGCAGGGTGGCACCTTGTTCTAACTATGGGTGAGTCTACATGTTGCCCCCTGGTTTTTCCAAAAGACATCAGCAAAGTCTCTCACTAGAAGCTTTTATAGTAGCTAAATAGTCATGATGTAAGGAGGGAAGTTTTGCCCTGGATTAGAAACTAGCTAAGAGATGGAAAACAAAGCGCAGGAATAAATGGTCAATCTTCAAGGTGGCAAAAGGTTAACAGTGAGGTTCAGTAAGTCTTGGAGAGAGAGACTTCTAGGACATGACTTACTGAACATGTAATTTACCAACAAACTGAAATAAGCAGGGGAGATTCTAATATAGATGGCATTTGGAGAGTAGCCTTTTCCATATAGACTCTGACTTTTAGGTCAAGACCTCAATTTCTCTCTTCTGTGCTCTCAGGTTTGTAGGCAATACAGACATATGCTTTCTGACTCCTCGCTGATCCACTGTGATTTGACTGTTTGGAAATTCTTGAGGAAAAAGAAAAAAAAACCCAACAGGTTTGCAACATCCCTCTGAGCAAACTTTAAGTGACTCCAGAAGGACTGTCATTTTACGCTACATTGAAAGAACCTACTTATCCTCCTGAACACTTGTGCCACAGACCTGTGATACTCTTTACACTTCTCTTTTCCTACTGTTCCTCAAGATTAGATCATGAAAGGGTCTTCCATGACATAGAAGACAATAGGAATGTTTTCTATGCTTTGATATTTTTATTGGCATGTTTCTGCCTGCAATAGAGTTTAACGTTAATTTTTTTTTTCTTCCCTATAAGATATCCAAAGGGTTGTTTTGAGCATGATTATCTACAATTGTAAATGTGTCACTGCCAAAGTATTTCAGCTTCATTTCCCTAATCCTAAATTGTTCTAGAAACAACAGATCTAGGAACCATTAAGCTATATTTGCCTTTTGCAGAAAATATAGTTCATGTATTGTTATTGTTCATATTTTTATACAAATCTGTTGCAAGACCAACAGATTTTATTATTTATATTTTTAGCTGATGCTTAGTCAAGTTTTTATAGAGAATGTTATATATATATATATATATTTCCTGCAGTATCTATTTCTGCAGTCTTTATTCACAAACTGGAAAATTTTGTACACATATACTTGGACCAGTACAGGCATTACACATAAACTGGTATATGTGTTTGAAACTGCTCTACACCTGTAATCGAACATAGTTCAATGCACATAGACTGGTTTAAAAATGGTATAATCCAGTCTAAGATATATGTGGATCAATTTGGTCTCACATTTAATCAGTTCAGTTTAGACTGGTATATTGAACTTCTGTCGAACAGATCCCCTACCAATTCAAGTTAGGTCAGTGTCCTTTGACATCCCAAGGTTGCTTTGTGGCTCTCTGCTAACCACCCCTTGCAGGGAGCTCAGCTAGCAGCTGGCCTGTGCTTGGCTGCTCCAGCCAAGGACCTATCTGGCCCTGCCCCCAGGGCTCTCACAGAGCTGAGTCAAAACAGCCTCTCTACCCAGCCCCACCTCTGGTTTGCAGCCAGCTGGGGGCAGGTGGAACAAAAGGAAGCATCTATAGCTCAGTATTTTTCTATCTTTATGCAATGTCTCTAGCAGGGGGGAGCAAAGGGGATGCTCAGCAGAAGGAAGGATTGGGTTCCTTGGAGCTCCAGTGAACAGCAGTTGGCAGTAGTGGGCACCAGGCATAAATTGCAGGAACTGCATGTTGTTCACTGGAGCTCCAAGTCCACCTGATCCTTCCTTCTGAGAAGAGCATCACCACTACTGCTGCTACCTAGGCTGCCAGGCATGCCATGATCCATTCTGGGACTTTTCTAGAGACCTAGGGCTTGTTGGAGGATCCATGGTGACAGTGGTTGGGGGCATGCTTGCCCATGCCTGGCAGTCAATCAAGGGTGGCCCAGCCTCTGAGATCCCCTTGGCATTCTCCAGCAACCTGTGGAGTCCAGAAGGCAGGAGGCATCATCCCAAACCTGCTAGCCTCAGCCAGTGCAGACAACTTGCGGCACCTTACCCCCTAACCACCACTACTAAAGGGTGACTGTGTGTTCTGTTTATTCCTGATCTAACCTATGTTGCTTACAGAAACTTGCATGGGTTAGATTGATTCCACCTCAGGCTTTTTAAATCACCTGTACTTAGCCTATATGTGTAAGTGTTGCTGCCACATTAGGGTCAGCTCCTAACACTCATGCTAATTTGTAGAATTTTTCTTCTTAATATTTTGTGTTTTTATATCTGGGTGTAAATGGTGGTTGGAAAACATAGTTAGGTTTGACAAGAGTTTTTGCTTGTGTGAGTGTTTAGGAAGGGAAGGATTAGTTTGAGGTGGAGTGGGAGGGTGGAATTGGAGTTTTCAAGTTTTGAAGGTTTTGTAGGGTGCATCTTTGGGGGGTGGTTCTCAGAGTCCCTGGAGTGTTCCAGTCCCTGGATCCGCATGTGGTGGCAGTGAGCGGGGCCAGCTTCACCCAGCCCCATAGCACATATATTCTTGTGCTCCCATCCTAGTCAGTGGCCTCAGGTGGCAGCAGCGTGCAGGTCTAGTCCCAACAAACCCGGCATGATGAACCTGGTGATGCTGGTCATGAGGCTCAGCCAGGGTGTCAGGGAGAGGGGTGGAGCCAGCACATCTCCATAGCTCAGAGCACCCCGCTATTCTCCATGACCTGTACATAGCAATGAGCAGGGTCTGGCCACCAGCTCCATTGTGTGGAGCTCTCCCTAGAGGCATGTGGCTCAGATGGACTGGATGCAAGCCTTGCATGGAGGAGCCAGGAGGACCCCAGACTTTGTGCTCCTTCAACCCCACCCAGAACCCCTGCTGGCCCTGGCCCTGGGGCACCAGTGCAGGTCCCACGCTCCTGCCCAGCTTCCACTTTACCCCTGCCCACCACCATCACCACTTCTGCACCCGACCCTGCCACTCCCCTGCTACTGGCACTGCCACCGCCCCTGCCACCACTGTCACCGTTCCCCTGCTGCTTCCCTACTTTCCTGCCCATCCACCGCAGTTGTTGCTGCTTTCCACCCACCACTGCTACTCTTCCCTGCTTGCATACCACCGCTACCACCACTGCAATTCCCCCCCCACATGCCACCACTGATGACGCTCTGTCCTGCCCACCCACAACGGTCACTTGCTCCCCCATCTGCCACTGATGACGCTCTCCCCCCTTCACTGCTGCCACTTCCCCACCTGTGGGGCCAGGGTCAGGCCTGTCCTGTGGGTGAGGGTGGAAGTGTAGTGCGCACTGCCCACCTGACAGTATGCAGGGCTCAGCCCCATGCAAGCACAGCAGGGGCAACCTGGCACTGGGCTGGATACAGTGAATTAGTAGGCACTTGCTAGCAGGCCAAATGAAATTGCCTGGTGGGCCAGATCCAGCCCACAGACTGTATTTTGCCTACCCTTAGACTAAATTATACAGAATCAGATATCCTACTAAAGCAGGGGTGGGGGATGGGAAGGGGAAGAGCAATATGTATTCAATAGAAAAGTAAAAAGCGAGCCTTGGCACATTTACTTTCCCTCCCTGTTAGAAGACATCAGCACCCCTTCCTTAAGGAATTTTGATGTTACACTTATATCTTGGCAGAAGAAAACTACATTTATGATTATAAGAAATTAATCCAAAGTAAATACATTTGAACTATTTGAATACACTACAAACTGTAATCTTTTCATTATGAATTCAATTAAACACATTATGAGCCAAATAAAGCAGAATTTACACCTCCAAAGTATCTAACCTTCAGGTTCATTTCATTTAGGTAAATCCATTATTAAGGGCAGTTAGGAGAAATAGAAATTTCAGTATTGCCTGTAAAGGCATTCTGCTTCTGAGCTTCCTGACATATTGAGGGGGAGCATACCCCAAGCAAAACAATATAAGGGAGGAATAATCTTATTGTCTTTCCTCCTCTATTCATTCTTACATGAACAACCTATTATGGCAAAATTAAATTTTTCATTATAAAAACCACAGCACTCAAGACTATACAGATTGCTGGATGAGCTTGGCTAAATTTTGCATAGTTGAAACACCATCAGGAGAGGTAATCTATTCAGAACTCTGATTAAATCATCTTTAATAACTTTACAGCAATGATTAAAATTTGTTAACAACTGGACATAATGTAGGCCAAAATTTAACTGACTTGATTTGTGAAGGATCATCTATAGTACTTTTCCCCCAGTTGTTGATTTTTCACTTCATCTGGCTTCAAATCCTAAAGTAACAAACATTAAAGTCTTAGAGAGAGACAATAAACTAGTAGGCTTATTCCAGATACACCTTTTTCAGAATGAAGGCCAGTCTGCTCTGCATTCACTTCAGGTATTGTCAGGAAAAAATATAATCTATGAATAAATTTGTATAGACTCTTGGAAAGAGGAGTAGACAGGGAATAAATGAGCTGCCAAGATTGTATCGTGCCACTTCTCTGGAGAAATATTTTAGCCCTAAGATCCAATCCCTTAAATATATATATATCCTCCATCTCGGGGGAGACTTTAGTTAATACATACTGTATATAGAGTAATAGACTGCCTGAGCAAGAGAAGGTCATATACCTACAAACTTTCCTCCAGGCATACAAGGTATGACAGAAAAGTGGGTCAAATTTCAAGGTTACCGTATCTGCAGAGTTTGCTTGTTATAAAAGAGAAAAGAAAGAGACAAGAATAGCAGAAAGCAGAATTGAACTCTGTCTAAATGTTCTTTATGGGCAAAGAGTCTAAGATTTTGGAGCTAGATCTAAAGGAGGAGTTATACACCCAAAACAGAACTGAAGAAGACTTGGTGTGATAATGCCCAATTCTGTGATCTAAAAAAAAAAAAAGTTCCTGTTCAGCAGGTGCTTGAGCTCTTTTCACTTCCCTTCTATGATTTAGAAATTCCATAGGTGCCTGCACTCTTCCTTCTGTTCATGCTCAGAAATGTCCCCTTCTTTTTAGCTGGATGCCAACCTCATTCTGAAGATTCGATGAAATGTACAAATTGGATAGATCAGCATCTAGAAAGGCCCAATCTAGTATGCATGCTTTGACCACATTTCACATACACCAGCAATCTGGAGTTCAACAACTAACTTTGGCACTGTGGGGATTATACTCCAAGGGGAAAATCAGTACCTAATTGTCACTCAGTGGAAGATGGACGCTGGACTCCTTTAGGACCTTTTTGAAAATCCAGGTTTATATATTGCTAACAACTTCAATTGCCAAGGCTAATTATTTAGATTCAGATTATCACATGATGACTGGAGTCAGAGCTGACCCAACCAGGGTGCAGGACCTGGGGTAAATCAGCTCATGTGGGCCCTGCACCTGCCCCGATCTTGCGCACCCTGGATGTGAAGAAGCTGCCAGCGGCCAGTGGTGGGGAGGGTGGGGGTAGCGAGTGGCCAGACGCAAAGCTGGTGGTGGCACCGCAGAATCACCATGGCCACTCTGCCCAGCTCTGTGGGAGCCCAAAGCATGGGCCCTGGGGAGGTCACCCCAATTGCCCCCACCCAGGGACAGCCCTGACTGGAACTATGTCAATTTACAACAGCTAAGGATTTTGGTTATTGTTCAGTACTGGGGGATACTGGTACCTAGGAAAACCAAACTTTGTGCTTTCCACTGAGACAGAAGATGTAGGGTATATTTAGGCTCACCTCTCTTTCATCTGGTGAAAAATATTAAAGTATATATCGATGAGGTATCCTCTCCAATGTGGAATAGCAGGAAAAAACCCAATAGATTAGTAAATTTCATGCAGTGGCAGATGTTATCACCTGCTTTATGCCTTGTGATACCTTTCCTTAGACAGGCTCATGAAATCAAAGAGACTTTGAGAAGACACTTTTTTTCCCCTTTGTGGAGGAAGAAAGTCACTTAGAAGTTAAGCTTTCACTTCAGATGTTTTGCTAAATCCTCAGCTGAAGTAAATGGGTATGCAGTTTCATTACCTTCAAATGGAACAGTGCATGTTTACATCTGTAAAGGATTGCCCCTTCTTTTTAATTTAAAATTCTTTAATCTTTTCCATTCTAGTCACAATACAGACAACATCATACTTCTGAGTACATTTTTGTCACTTATGTTTATTATCATTTCAATGATAAATATTGCGTGAATTCTCATTCTGATGGAGAAACATTGCATTAAACACTTTTCTCCCATTAGATTTATAATCGAAAGCACAGAAGTAAACACATTTGTACAGTGTTCTTAGTAATATTTAAGAATTTCACGACATTTAGACTCATGATGATGGTCCTTGTTAAAATATACAGGTGGCTCATTATGTTGTGGAACATGGCAGCATTATTTTAGTCCAGGTTTATTTTTCAAGGTTAGCACACAGCAGACATAATTATATAGAATGCCTGAATACATCTTTTTCTCCAGCCAGCATTTTCATCTAACTTTACTTGGATACTACTTAGTTTTTCCTCATTAAAAACAGTGACACTGATATAAAAGCAAGGAAGTTAAAACAGCCAGATATGACAGACAATGCTAAAACCAGACCAGTCTAACAGTTGCCCTAGTCACCCGTATGCTTGACGGTTACAGCAGAATTTTGGGGGGGTTCTGTTAAAAGATGCTGAATTTTGGGGGTTCTTTTTGGAGTATTCCTAACATTTGCCCACACTGATGAATTATTCCAATGCTGGGAAAAAACTGTCAGTGGCATTAGACATTCTGAAAATAAAATGGGGGGAAAAAAGCCCTGCACAGATTTTGTTTTCAGTTAATTCAGTTGAAAAAAAGACTATTACTTGCACTTCAAATAAACCCCAGTATCTGATATAGGCAAATGTATTTCTTTTATTCCTTTTGTGCATTTCAATCCTCAGAAGAAATAATCAGAGAAGCTATCCATGGGCAAGTGCTGTTGGTAGCAACCAAGGACTGGTTCCAACAGGTAGAGGTTACTCCTAAAACTAGCAAATAGCAATGGTTTCAGCTCCTGATAAGCATTTCTAGATCACTTGATACCTTCCCTGAGTACTGGTTAAGAAGCAATCATTCCAAATTTGCAAACAAGAATGTATTGGGATGAAAAAGATCACAGCAAAAGTATAACTACATCTCTTAAATACCATGCAGGAGTTGATGCAGTCCCAGAACCCCGAGGTCCAGGCAGGCAGGTCTGTGTCCAGTCAAGTCAATGATTCATTATTTCCCTTCTAAGAGCCCTCCCTACAGCATACTTTACTTCCTATGAATTAAGGACCTATCAACAACACGATCCCTGGACAGAATCCTTGCCAGAAAACAGGAATTCTTTACCCTTCTACAGGTTAGTTTCACTATGCAATCAGTCCCAAAATTGTATATGGTGGTATTCAAAGTGTCATTAAGAAATGCTAGATAGAAAATTTAGGCAAATGCAGCTGTCTCTTTATCCAAACTTCCCCTGTTCACCTGCAGATGGATATGGAGAGCCTTTGCCCCTTTGATACTTTTATTCATACTGAGTGGGTAAGTTTCCAAATACTAGAAACAAAGAAGTAGGCTGAAATCCACAGCCTACTTCCTTTAAGATCTTTGCATTAGTTAATGTATGCAGATAAAGCAGCTATGTGCCTCTTCCTTTTCCTGTTCACCAAGAGATGGAAAGAAAGGATTCCTTATTCCTTCAGACAAGGAACATATATACAGTTAGGGGGGCCACTGATGTATCCCCAGATTTGCCTTGGGTGGGGGAGAGGGGGAAATCACCATCTTCTTCAACCAATCAGCAGTGAGGGGTGAGGTTGTCACCTCCTCAGCCAATCAGCAGTGAGGGATAGGGCCACCAGGCATCTTGGCCAATCTTCAGCAAGGGGTGGGGCCACCACAAAAGGCCACCTTTCTCCCTCCCTCCTTTTCTTCCCGGCTGGCTCAGAACCCTGTTTCTCCTACCTGTGCACTACTCTACCTCTAGGTACAATCAGTAGAATCATAAGGACAAATCATTGGCATGTATGTGTACCAATGAAGTGAAAAACAGAATTTTTGCAGTCCAATTCTCATTTAGAAATGGACAGGGAACAAAGGGTTTAAAAACATGATGGTCTGGTATAAAATTAAGCTCAGTACTGTACATGCACAGAGATTAGAACCTAAACAGATAAAGCCAACAAAAAATGTAAAGAAAAAAGAAAAAATGAGGTATAGAAACATGAACTGACAGGACCAGGGCTACTTAAGAAAGTCAGTGACAGAGCAAACTCTCCTGGCAAAACTCTTATCGACATGACAAAGATTTTGCTCATTTGGGGCTAAAATCTGCCTTAAGGTATATGTACATGTTTGCCTTTAATACCAGTGGAAGCCATGCATATGTGACTGAGGAAAGGACTTGGCCTAATAAATACAGAGAAAACATGCACATATTAACATGCCTCTGTACACACATAGCCAGTGCAAATGAATATTCATAAGCATCAATTCATCTAACTCCAATCACATCTCATTTTAAGCTCTGAGGCACTGATAATTTTTGCCTTTATTATGAAGAAAGAGCAATCACATTAGAGAGCCTTGTCATTCTCTTAGTAATGAGTTTAATATGACATTTGGGAAAGTGCTTTTCTGTGTCTTGCATAACAATGTTGTTTGTACATTTTTAATAGAAGCTGCACAAAGACATACTGTACAAGTAGCTTCTTGTGTTGATTTTTTTCTTTAATTTGAATACGAGTTAAATGTTAAATTACAGTAATTGTGAACTGTTTTAGTATTGCTGTAAAGTTGCCTATTATGTACTAAGCTTCATTTCAAAGATAGCTTTCCCTTAACTGAATAGAAACTCTGAAGCTGTTACACTGTATTACATCAGAAGACCAACATATTCAGTAGGGCTCTGCAAAGCTTTGCTGCCTGTTTCATTTCAATGCTGTTTTGACTCATTTCGAGCTTGAAACAGTAAAACCAAAGTAAAACACAGGGCTTTGAAACAGCCTTGAAACAAAACAAGGCTAGTCGAAACATTTTGAAAGTTTCAAAATGTTTCTTATTTTGAAGGAGCCCAGTGGTGGGAGGAAGGCGAGAGCCAGGGCTGAGCTCCACGTGGCTCCTCAGCCCATGTGGCTCAGCCCCACAGGAAGCATAGCCCTGGCTATCCCTGCCTCCTCACCTCCTTGGATCAGCTCAGAGCCAATCCAAGGAGGGTGTGGGGCCCAGGGCAACCCATGCTGGGAAGCTCAGTGCTGCCACTGACCCCAGCCGGGAGCACCGGCTTCCTGTCATCCGGCAGGCAGAATGGGTGCTCACCCACATCCCTGGGAGGGCTGTGGGGGCTGTGCCAGACTGCTCCTGGGGGTGCAGCTCCTGTTCTCCCTGCCAGATGACAGGAAGCTGGTGCTGCCTGCTAGAGCCAGTGGCAGCACCAATCTGCCCAGCACTAGCTATGGGTGAAACATCAAAACAGTCAACGAGTTTCGATGAAACAAAATAAAGAGTGCTTTCAAAATGAAATGAAACTTGAAATGAAACATTGTTCCATCAAAATGTTAAAATAGAAGTCGAAGCAGAACAATGCCGTTTTGCACACCCCTTATGTTCAGAGAACTGCTGAGTTTCCTGGCAAAAAGTTCAATAGAGATCTCCCAGTTATGGATTCAGTAAAACTTCTAAAAATGTTAGACAAATGCTAGAGCTTGGGATGGACTTACCGACACATTCTTTTATTGTCAGAGACAGCCTCCACACTTAATTTACAGCAGGCTCATAGGTGTTCTAAATTACATTACTGGTATAGAATCCAAAATGGACCCTATGCCAGTGACGCACTTGTAATCAATATCCTTATTACTTTTTGTCTGTAGTTCTCAAAACACTTTATAGAGGAAATACGTATCATTAGATTAATTTTACATCTCAGAGAACTGAGGTACCAGAAAGTGACTTGCCCAAGGTCACCAGTCAGCCAGGTGCGGATCAATAAAGCTCTAGAAGCATAGCCCAGAGACCCAGACAACAGTATTTGCCTCTCCAACCACAATTTGTTCATGTACTTAAGAACTAAAAGTTTTCTTACATTCTGGAGCCATCTGGGGGTGGAAAATGCCCAGGATAGATTTCTGGCAAGGGTTTTTTGGCCTGGAATATATCAGGAAATTAAATAATATTGTGTGCCGTGTCCCAAGTACCAGCTGGTTGGGCCCTGGCTCAGCCATAAGAGCCCACTCATGTTTCGCCCACTGTCAGCATACCATTTGAGCAGGTTGGGGCAGACTTGGTGGGACCACTAGAGCACAATATAAGGACATACTGGCTTATTTTTGTTCTGGTAGATTATGCCACCCACTATGCCAAGGTAGTTATGATCTACTTAGCATCAGCACAAATGGTGGCCATGGAGCTACTATGGATTTTTTTCTCAGGTGGGCATCTGTAAAGAAGTTTTAATGGACCAGGGTACAGCCTTTATGTCCCAGTTGCTAGGACTTATTGAAAGTTCATTCACTAAAGACTTCAGTATATCATCCCCAAACAGATGGATTCATCAATAGATTTAATCAAGTACTGAAAGGGATGTTGAGGAAGTTTGTTTCCAAGGAACCGCAATATTGGGATCAATTGCTACCATACCTGTTGTTTGTCATATGAGAGGTTTCACAGGCCTCCATAGGCTTTTTGACCCTTCGAGTTACTATATGGGAGGAAATCCTGTGGTGTGTTAGACCTCCAACAAGCGTCCTGGCAGGCCCAGGGGACAACTACCAAAAACGTAGTTCAGTATGTTTTGAAGCTTCAGAAAAGTTAGGCCAATGGGGCCTCTGTAAAGAAAAATCCCAAGGCCACCCCAAAGGAGCAAGAACAACAATACAATAAAAAATGCTTGGCTCCTGGTCTATCAGTCAGGAGATTTAGTCCTACTGTTATGTCTTTCATCTGAAAGCAAATTACTGGTAAAACGGTAAGGTCTTTTTACATGAGGGTTGCCAAAATATGGAATATGCTTCCAAGTGGGATGGGGCTGTCTCCTTGCTTGGAGATATTTAAGAGGAAGTTGGACAAACACCCGGCTGGGGTCATCTGACCCCAGCACTCTTTCCTGCCCAGGGCAGGGGGTCAGACTCTATGATCCATTCTGACCCTAAAATTTATCTATGAGGGTTGGCCAGATGAATTAGGAGGTTTGCTTAGAGGGGAAATATTGGGTGGCACAGACACATCACTTTAACCTGTTAAACTCTGGAAGGCGCACAAGGCCTGTCTAGATTATATATATTCTGTGGGAGAGAACTAGGGAAGTACAGAACCCATCCCAAATCCAAAAACTGGCCTCATGCTGGCTGAGACTTTGACCCCAACTCAAATGTCTGAAATCCAAAGCTTCTTGGAAGACAGTAAGAAGTGCTTTTAGTGATTCCAGGCCGCACTACATCAATCAAATACCAGATTACCCTCAAACTGGACTGGGCAGTTCAGAAGGGACACTTAAGATATCCAATGTAGTTGAGGGTGAAACAAGAAGTGACTTAGGGGTAATCAAGGAATCAGCCAGAGAGTGGAGTAGCCCAACTGTATTGGTCCCCAAACCTGATCATTCCATCCAGCTTTACGTTGACTTTCACAAAGTCAACATAGTTTCAAAATATGACTAATACTCTACACCAGAATGGATGAGACAGTGGAGAGCATAGGGGATGCAAAATATATAATCACCCTTGACTTGACCAAAGGATACTGGCAGATTCCTTTGGATCCAGTGTCCCAGGAAATCATGGGCTTCACTACACCCTGTGGGCTATATTACACGTTTGATGGATAAAGTACTTCACCAGCACTAGACATATGACACTGCCTATCTAGATGATGTAGTAACATTTAACAACACATGGGCAGACCACTTCCAGTGGGTAAAGAAGACATTGAAATTAATAAAGGCAGTAGGTCTCATGGCTAACCTGGCTAAATGTCACCAGTGTTACACAGAAATTAAGTATCTCGGATATGTATTAACCAATGATAAAATAAAACCATTAGCATACAAAGTGAAGGCCTTGATGGAATTAGCAGTGCCCACAATCAAATGATGAAATAATTTCTGGGCTTAGCAAGTTATTACTGGTGTTCATTCTTCAATTTGCTGTCATCACAGCCCACAAACTGATCTGCTACAGAAGCAAGCACCACAAAAGAACCAGTGGGTGCCCAGGTATGATGCAGTGTTTGGGACATTAAAATGATTACTGTGTAGTGAACTGGTCCTGTGCAGCCCAGACTTAAGAAAATATTGCAGACCAATGCCTCAGAGTGAAGCCTAGGGGTGGTTCTCTCCCAAGAGTTTTAGGATGAAGAACACCACATCCTATACTTCAGTAAGAAGTTAGAATCATAGAAAGTTAGGATTGGAAGGGACCTCAGGAGATCCAACCCGCAGCTCAAAATAGGACAAGCCCCAATTAGATCATCCCAACCAAAGTTTTGTCTAGCTGGATTTTGAAAACCCCCAAGAATGAAGCTTCCATCACCTCTCTGGGTAACCTGTTCCACTGTTTTACCAACCTCCTAGTGAGAAAATTCTTGCTAATATCTAACCTAAACATCCCTTACTGCAACTTAAGACCATTGCTCCATGTTCTGTCATCTGCCACCATTGAAAATTTTCTTTCAAATTCATTCTCTTTCAAACCCCACTTTAGGTAGTTGAAGACAGCTATTAAGTCTCCTCTGCATTTCCTGTTCTCTAGATTAAATAACCCCAGTTCCCTCAGTCTTTCCTCATAAATCATGACCCTCAGCCCTCTCACCATTTTTGTTGCCCTCTGCTGGACTCTCTTCAATTTGTCCATATGCTTTTTGTAGTGAGAGGCCCAAAACTGAATACACTACTCCAGATGTAGACTCACTAGTGCTGAATGGAGTGGAATAATTACTTCCCTTGATCTACTGGCAACACATCTACCAATGCAGCCCAGGGTGCCATTAGCCTTCTTGGCAAGAAGGGCACACTGCTGACTTATATTCAGCTTATTCTCCACTGTAACCCCCAGGTCCTTTTCTACAGAGTTCCTTCCCCAAGAACAGAAGTATGTGATCATCAAAAAGGAGTGCCTAGTGATTAAATGGGAAGTTTAGGCCCTTTGCTACTACCTCATAGGGGACCAGTTTCATGTGGTTACTGCTCATGCCCCTTTGATGTGGCTCAATGCCAGATGGGAGACCACCCGTTGAAAAAGTGGTACCTGTCCCAGTAACCCTTCAATCCTTTCAATTTTACAATAGAGCACCAGCCTGAGTTTGCACACACAGATGTGGTTATCTTATCTTGAGGGGAGGGTGTGGGGATTAAAGAAAGGGAAGACTCTACTCTTGGATGGGAGGATGTGTAATGAAATGCAAGGCTCAGGGATGAGAGAGAAGCTATGGCTGGCTAAACATGATAGCCAGCCTGCTCAGTGTAGTGCCAGCTAACAGCAATCAGTGCCTGCTTGGAGGAAGTTAAAAGCTCTCATGGAGTGGAGCTGTTTGGAGAGATGGAAGAGGACAATGCAGAGAGCCACAGGGTTCCTCTGAACCACCAGGTTCCTCGCTCCAGGTCTGGGAAAAGACCTTTGCTGTGAGTTAACCCTTTGTTGGCTGTATGTTTGTTTGTTTATTAATGAAGCTGTGATCCATGGGGTAAGGCTGCCCAGAGACAAATAAAGTCAAGTGAAAACCCGCTAAAGGTACAAATTATGGATATAAATTGAACTAAATCAGGATAGGCATTTTCAGTATTAGATGGATAAGATTTGTGAACAAAAAACCTGAGCACCCCCGACCCCCAACAGAGCTACTTTTAGGATAGAATGCAACTGTTTTATAGAATTATAGAAAATTTGGACCTCAGGAAGTCATCTAATCTAAAACCCTGGTCAAAGAAGTAACTAGATCACTCTAGCCAAATGCTATGCTGCAGTTTCTCCCTGCAGATTTTCTAACCCTACATCCATAGCAGCAGCAACAGTCCTCTTCTTCATTCCTATTCTGCATTTGTTCCCCTCCCCCAGCATGAATGAGATAATATATTACAGACTAGACTCTGTTATTCAGGATGTCTCTTTCAGTTCCATGTTTGTAACAGCTCTGAACATGACAAAGTCTGTCACTACTATCTTATTTTTTCTTGTCTTGTCAATATGACTTCTCTGCTGTCAAATTTTGACTACTACTGACCTGAAGAAGAATGCTTTGCATTCAAAATCTTGTCTAACTTTTTCCCAACTATATAGTTTCTTCAATAAAAAATATCATCCCCCAAAAGTGTCCTTGCCTCCCAGGTACTACAAACTATTTCTGAAGGCAACATGCAGCAGTATAGCTGGAAGGGGCATTCTTGAGTCATTCTTCAGTTTCTACTCACAAACATCTCTCAATCTACTTCTGGAATTGCCTTCATCATTTTTTGTAGGACCTCTGCTCCCACAATTGTGTAGCTTCTAATATGTCATCTTATTCCATTATAGAAAGATCTCCAGAGAATTTGATTATTGTTTTCCAAATCATATTTTGTCAGTTTACTTCTGTCTTCCACTTTCCCATAATGATTCTATAAGGTATAATTGTGTCAGACACTGCATAATTGTGGTGTGATGTCACACTCACTTATTTCTATTATTTTTTTATTTGCATACGAGTTCTCTTAGCTTGAGAAATCTCAATAGAATTGTGGACATCTTTAATATGTGTTCCCTTGCTATTTTGTTCAATTTTCCAGGTGAAATTTCTGCTGCCTCTTGAAGATGCTAAGGAATATTGGAAACTGCCTTTTGCCACATTCAGAATTGTGCTCCAGGAAGATTATTGCAATCGTCACCCATAAGGGTAATTCTTTTTCCTTTGGTTGCTGAATGATTAATTTCATTTTAGTAATCTTAAGATTAGGCCTAAAACTTTCAGTCCACGCCTAAAACTTGGTAGTCTATGGCCTAAACCTTTCAGGCCATGCCTTTGGACTTGATTTCTCACCATGTCTATTCTTACAATGTTTGTTCTGTGAACAAATAAAGAAAAGGCAGGTTACAGAAAACTACTGCAATGGAAAGAGAGAAGGAGAACTGAAAATTATATTTACCTTCATAGAGTTTACCGTAAGGTCATTCTTGAGTCAGTTTCATCAGCCACCTGCACTGTAAAACCCATCTTTAACTCCTGGCAGCAATCCAGCCTGACAATACTGCACTGTCAGGTATGTGTTTGACATTGCTTCCACTTACCTCCTAGCCGACCCCTTTCTACAGTGTGCTTGGAACTTACCTATATATTTATCCTTTAAGCACAGGCAGTCTATCAGCAGCTATCCCACAATTCCCTGTTCCTCTCTTCTGGCCCTTCCTCATTCTACATTTCCTTCCACTGCCAGTAAGTAGACACAAGTGATCTCAAGGTGCTCCACAAGTAAATCTTGTAGTTGTCTTAATACTGTTCTCAGGAAAAGAGAAACACAATGGGGATGGTTTTCATGGGGGCTAAAAGTGATGCTATAGATATGGTAGGGCAGCTCACCTAGTTTAGGCCAGTTGAAGGCAACCTGAAGTTTTTATGTTCCAAGGCAATCTCCTTGGTCAACTAAATATCCACTGTATCCCAGTCATCATTCCCCTATTATAAAAACCTAATTAATGCAAATTATTTTGAAGAAAAGATAGCTTAATACACTTTATTACAGAAGACTAGCATAAGCTATGGAGTTCATTGAATTATTATACCCAATACTTAGGAGCAATTATAATGCTGAGGTGAGTCACCTGAACTGTAGTTCTGCCCTCGTCTGAAGTGAAAGAGTACTAAGAGTTAATCAATGTACATAATCTAGCATTTTCTTATGCCTCTGCTTATTAATTTAAAATGACTTATTTTGGATCAGTGGACAGGATTGATTACTATTTGCATCTGTTAACTCAGAGTAATCGAGACTTCTCAAAAGAGTGGCAAAACATGCCTTTAAGAATTTGTTTGAGATTTTGAATGAGTATATTTCATTTGGTGTAGAAGAAAGGCAACCATCGTTTCTTTAGAGGACCCAGAAGTTTTCATTTTGTCCCCAAGCATAAGAAAAATTCCCTAGGCTTAAGATGTCAGGGAAAGAGATACATCAGAGAAGCTTTCAGAGGAATATTTGTTCGGTCTCTAAAGACATTCCCAAGAATGGAAAGATTAGAAGAAGCTGTGGCAATGGCTTCCTTAAATCCCCTTTATCCTAAAAGACAAAATGATTTCTATAATGTAGCATGTTTCAAATCAAAGAATGTGCTGGTCTCAGCAGGGCTAAAGACACAGTTCATTTAATACAGTTAAAAGTTATATAAACAGAAGTAAAGGGTAGACTTCAGCACTAGACTTCAGAGGCCTCCAAAGAAATGTCTCTTGATACCAACGTGAGAGTTGTTGTACATCTACTTTTGTAGCAGTCTTTATGCCAGTGCTATTCACACTGACTGTACCAGTAAAGACAAAAATTGTATGATTAAGAAAAAGATCTCCAGCATGTGTCCATTGATTATTTTTTCTTTGCTTAATGAACCCTTGAAGTTTTTTTTTACTTATTTTGGTTTACAACACAGACTATCTTTAGACAGCACTGGTATATATTTGCTAAGATATTAAACAGGCCTTTAAGGGAGAAACAAACTTTTCTGGTCTTTCAGATTACCAGAAATAGGTTCGCTTAATGATGCTAATCATTCCTCCTGTCATGTATTGAAGTTTCTCTTCAGAGTCTTAGTAGAAAGTGCCCTGAATGGAACCAGCTTCATTTCCGTGGAAGCATGACATGGGAAGATTATGGTCAGTAGTTGACTGAGGTGCTTCTACACTGGTGAATCTAACACAGGTTTTATTAAGTCAGCTGTAGACAAAACAGTTCTTGTATATTAGGTCTAATAGGGCCAGTCTTGAAGGGATCCAGGAAAGTCATGAGACATCACAGTCCATGCAGAGGCAAAGGGTAAATTTGAGTATATAGTGGAATACCTGGTCCACAACATTTATAGAGGACTTGCATTTTATGGGATCAATGTGACTATTCTTTCATTAGAGGCAAGGTTAAGGGTAAACACTTGTTCCTCCTGTAAGACTATGTGTTCTTACTAATTCTGTGTTAATCATTAAGTATTCAAAACAGTATGCATTTAATCATAATTTTAAACATATGTACACAGGGCCGTGACATAATGCTAAACGACTTGGAATTTTCTATGGCATAAGCATATTGGATATATGTAGCAAAAACGTCCAGATTACATTAGCATATCATTTTATACATAGTACCCTGTATCTGTTGTGCTCTGATAGAAGTTGCATTTGAAAAACTGAAAATCTGCATGCTATTGCTATTTAATAATCTATTCTTTATTGCGCTATTGTTCTATAAACTTAAAACAATATTTCTGATTAGATTCATCTTTCCTTTTTCTTTAAATAATCATGCATATTATATCTAAAATATTTCCTGAGTTCAGATTTCATATTAGGTTATTTATACTACTTTTCTTTATAACCTGCCTGTCCCAGTTACCCACATGTTTTCATTCACAAAGTAAAGCTGAAAAATTATCAGGGCATGAAAACTGTGTGGGGCTTACTGCTACTGCTGTATATCAAAAAGCAAGCAAATGCAGAGAACTGTACTCAAAATTAATACTGGATGTTGTATTTGATAAGCAGAGATGCTTAAAAGGTTATAAGTGATATATTTCTTCCTATAACAGATAACTTCAGTTTCCTGTAATTTTTTCTTGTGAAGTCTTACCGAGATCACAAAATGGGCTTGATTTTCTACCTTTTTATACTAGTTTTACACCAATTTACCTGTACAGTAATTTTTTTTGGTACAAGAGTTTTAGAAAATAGTTCTTTTTCATTCAATGTGGTCATTAATTCTAAATCTATTGCAATTTCTGTTCTTCAAATTTGCCTCAGTGTTTTCTTAAATTTTTTTCTTATTCCAAAGTTGTGTGTTAATCAGCTGTGTGCTGACTTACAGGCAACCAATCTCATTTTGCTCTGGGGCAAAATTCAAACTCTAATTACAGAGGTTAGGAAGAAACTTTCCCTAGTGACAGGTTATTCCATAATTGCTTACTATAGGTATTTTTACATTTCACATAGATAACACTTGAAGTTAGGCTACTCTATTAGATGGACAAATGATCTCTCCTAACTTACAGATGTTCCAGAATCCTTAAAGTTCAAATGGAATTTTATAGGTATTTCAGGTAGAATACTTTGCAGTTAAAGTGCCTACCAAGTGATTGCTTGTTTTCAGTTGCTTATAACTGCAAATTTAAATGCAGTTTAAATGTCCCTGACTAAGGTGGCACCAGTCGCCCATGCTGGAAACCTTAATGACAGTTTTTTAACTTTTGAATGCTTGATTTCTCCACCTGAGTACAATGCTTAAGAGAGAGAGAGAGAGAGTGGCCTAGTTTATATTGGTAGCAAAAGGTATACATGTTCACCCTTTGATGGGGAGGGCACGCCGGCTGCCTATATTGGCCAAGGCCCACAGTTTGGGGGCACTACTGACTGCTACCCAGTGTGTGGGCTCCCTGGGCTGCCAGCAATTGCTGAGCACAGTTGAGTGCCTGAGATGTCCCTTACTGGCTGTCAAGTATAGGCAAGCACACCCCCAAACCCTGTCACCATGGACCCTCCCCCATGCCAGGCCTAGACTTTCAGAGTCAGAATCTGTGCAGCTGTTCCAGAGAATGGGAACATTGGGTTCCATGGCTAGGTGTGAGGGAGTCAGGTTTGGGCTCCATGGAGCTGTGCCCAAGCATGGGGTAATGGGGGTCCCTGGCTGGATGAGCAGGAGCCAGTGTCTGGCTCTGTTGAGTTGTGCCTGAGCTCAGTGATTCTCCTGGGCTCAGTGTCAGGAATATGTCTACAGCATGGGATGCTTCAGGATAAGGTGGAGAGTCATGGTCTGGGGACATGGGTGCCTAGGTCCTAGGATCTGTGCAAGGGACACAGATGCCTGCCTTCCCCTGCTCCCCTCCACTCCCCACTTCCTACCTGCAGTTAGCAGATGACCAGAGGTGAGAGGTAGGGCAGGGGAGAGGGTCTGTGCTGGCTTAATTCTGGGAAAGCTTGGGGGTGGGGACCACTGGGCACTTGGCCAGAGCAGCCAAGGGTGCTAGCACACCTCCCTGCAAGGGGGGGTGGGGGGACTTTTGAGAGGGCACAAAGGAGGCAAGGATTCCAGAGGACAGTGATCTAACTTGAATCAATAGGGGAACTAGCACAGAATTTTGATTCACCACTCTAACCTGAATCAACTAGATTTGAGTGCACATTGAACGAGGACTATCTTAGACTGCATTCTGCCATTTTCAGACTGGTCTATGTGCCCTGAACTTCTGTGCAGTTATGGGTTTAGGTCTATTTCTTATCACCAGGGATCCCTGGTTTTTCCTGAAACAAACAAAAAAATCACAAATTCTCTAATAACCCCCCTAAATCTGTGATTAAAATTAAAGGCCCCTCACAGCCCCTCTGGCCCTGATGGAGCCCCTCACTTCCCACCCACAGCTCCTTGGCCCCACTCATGCCTCTCACTCCCCCCTGCAGAACCCTCACAGTCTTGCTGGTGCTCCTTGGCCCACCACCCACAGCCCCTGCTCCCCCAGCCCTGGCAGAGGGGACTTCAGCTGCTATTACTGGAGCCCCCTCTGTGGTCTTAGGCAGTGGGGGTGAGGGGCAACTCCCTGCCATGCCGCGCACTCCCAGCAGCAAGGGGGACCCATGCCCCCCTGATCTGTATGCCAGGCAGGCACAGGACATGGGATCAGGTTCCCACCCTGTTTACCTCCCCCAGGGCCTCTGCAGCCCAGTGGGTGTGACTAGGGACAGAAGGGAATAGCATGCAGAGAAGTTTCTCACCACTCTAACCTTTCCACCTGGGGCAAGGAGATCCCCACATGGCTCATGCTTGGTCATGCCCGCTGGGCTACAGAGACCCTGGGGGAGGGAAGCAGGGTGGGAGCCCGAGTGTGCAGCCGTGCCCACCCCATTCACAGATCTAGGGAGTGCAGGTCTCCCTTGACCCTTGAGAGTGCACACAGCATCAGGAAGCCATCCGTCCCCCAGATGAGCCACCCACAGTCCCATCCCGCTCTCCGCTTGGGCCCTGCAACCAAGCATTGTGGTCCCGGCCCCCAAACCACATGCACTGCCCAGGTGGGAAGCAGGCCTAGCCCTGCCAAGCTCCCTCCCTCCCTACAGGGGCCTTAATCTCCCTATTCTCCCCCCCCCCATACACACACACTTACCTGCAGGAGCTACTCTCCAGGCTGCTTGGGGCCATGTGCATGTAGATGCACATGGCACCCCCTACCTGACTGTCCTCCTTCTGCTGTCTCCCAGCTCCCTGCAGGCTGGAACTCTACCATTCTGCAGGGATCTCATTACAAAACTGCAAAATCCATGGGTTTCCCTGGTTAAATGAGAAATCCATGTTTGTCTCCGATAGAAGTTAAAATCCACAGTTTACTCTGTTTTTCCATGGAGAAGGGAAACCCAGATACCTGATGATCACTTAGACTGGCTTATATGTAATATCTGTACCAGGCCAAAAAAATCTGTGGAAGAACTATGCATGGAGCAAGAAGTCAAACTGACATGTAGTGTAAAAGCAACTACAAAATTAAGAACTTTGCAAAAATTGTAATGTATATTTAGGACAAATATATGGACCTGATTCCCCACTAAATTTATACTGGTTTTGTGCTGTTAAATTCAGACCGCCAAATCCTCAGCTGGTAGAAAATAGGCCATAGCTGTATTATATCCATATATCACAACTTAAAATCTGGCCTCTGAAACTTCTGACATTTTAATAGGCAAGGAAGAAAATAGCAAAAGAGAATTTGCATGTTTTCACACAGAAATCTGTTAATTAGGAATATTCCAATAATATTTTTCTTAAACCAAAATGGTATCTGGGTAACTGAATGAACAAGAGACAGATTTCTCAAGAGCTAGTTACTGAAGAAAGACAGGAAAAGAGGCTGATACAGCACTTGTACTATGGATAAAAATTCAAGTCAATAAATAGAGCTTGAGGATTTTTGCTTCAAGGTATGGCTGTTAATGACTATGGAAGAGAAAATGTTTTTGCTTATGACTTAGATTTGGGGTTTTAAAAAGCTTGGGTGCTTTAATTTTTTGAAAGTAAGGAAAGTCAGTTCCATATCAGTGTTCAAAAATCAAAGCCCCTCACATCAAAGTATGGTATGATTTTTCCTGTGTTTATCTCTACCAGAAGTCACAGAACAGAGGAAAGTTATTTCAATTAACTCTCACATTTTCAAAAGAGAGGAACAGAAATACAAATTAAATACTTCAGAGGTTTCTTCAGACATTCTCACACATGCGAACATTTAGATACATAGAACTGGTTTTGTTTGTTTGTTTTTGTTAGGTTTACAGTGATTTCCTAGTTAGGAATTGGATCTAAATTTTTTTTTCTTTCTTTTTTACCTCTGCCATTGGCTACAATATACCACATTGTTTTTAGATTCATGTTTGCTTTTCAGGAAAGACATGGAAACTATTTTACATTATAGTTTAGGCCCAGGTTTGCACAGTATTGCAAAAACTTGACTCCTATTTTTTTTTTAGATATATATTAAGAATATATCTGTTAATGTGATGTGGATCCAGAGCACTACACATTGTGTCCCTGAGGAAGGCAACAAATTAATGACCCAGAACCATCATGATTGGTTTGACACAAATACTAACACCATCCAAAAGCTATTAGATAAAGAGAAGTGATCCACTGAAAACTGTGTGTCTGATTTTCCTATCTATCAGAGGGATTATGGAGAGATTTAACATGAAGTTTCTGGTCAAACCTGACAAATACAGGGCAACCAATGGAATGCCAAGCAGATGAAATGCAGTAGATTGATTTGTGTGACAAAATGGCTATGCTTTGTGGGACTTAAGGTTAGATTTGGTCCTTCTTGTGACATATAGATGCCAATGATGTGCAGTGATGATCAAGAGATGATTACTGATTTTGTCAGCACCCAATGAAAATTAGAACAGAATTTTGTGGAATGAATCTAATGTTACTGGTAATGTGCTGGTTGAGATGATAGAGACAAGAGTTCTGGTGCCTCAGACCTTGAACCTACTCTAGAAATAGTTCTGTATGCCATGCAAATGCTGAAAAATAGAAAGTTTGAAGTCCTGATGATTTTCCAAGGAACATTTATAATTTATGGTGTGTAGCCCTGACTGAGGGTCTGTACAAAATATTTTTACAAATCTAGGAAGAGAAAGTTGTTCTACCCAAGAATTTCCAGATGGGACAATAATTAATATGCTCAAGAAAGATGATTGTAGGGAAGTAAATATTGGGTTATCTCATTGTTAATGACCACTGTAAAATTTTGAATCAATGCTTTTTAACTGACTTCTTTTGCACTTGCTAGTCCCAGGGTAGCTCAAAGCTGGGGGATGATAAATCACATTTTCAAGCAAGAATAATGTGAAAAGAATTGCAATCTCTAATTTTTCTTGACATCACAAAAGCTTTTGGTATGGTCAGTTCATGTGAAATTGGTAGCTTGCTGGGCAAATTCTGGAGTTCTGAAAAAGTTTTCATAGTACTATGCAATTTCTGTGAAAGAATTCATGGCAAAGTAAGGATAGGTACTAATTTCTACTTATGTTCTGCTCTTGCAACTGGTTCATTGCATACAGACCCTATCATGACCTTAAAACTTTATTAAAATCCAGTGCCATAGCAAAGAAGGGTGTGGGGGGGGCAGGAAGTGGGGTGACTGCCCAGAGCACTGAAGAAAAGGGGCACCAACAGACACTACCCAGCTGGGGTGCAGTATAGGATGGAGCCACAAGTGGCTCATCTGTGGGGGTGGGGGGGAAGAAAAGTGGGGGGAGGGCAGCTCGCACTGCTATGTGCACTCCTGGCCAAGCATGGGCCGCTGTGTGCTCCTGGATCTGGGTGTGGGGCAAAGGCAGGCTGCCACTGTGAGCTTTGCTCTGGGCACCAAACTTGGTTGCTATGGCACTGTTTAAATCAGTTATACTCTGTGCAGGAATCCAATGGGTATGGGAAATGTAGCAAAATTGTTACTCTTCATGAATAATTGCACAGAGTGGACAATTGTATGGAGAAAATCATTTGAAAAAGAAGTTTAATAAATACCTATAGATGAATTAAAAGACTAGATTGAAATTTCTTTGAATATTAGAGCCTAAATATTCTCTTTGCCGTGTTGAGACAGAAACATAAAAGTTAAAAAAATTTAAAATCTTGTAAGAAAAAAATCAATTAAAAAATATTTACTATTTCAATGGAAAGGAATCAATTTCATGGATCAAACTGGGCTATCATTGGGCATGTCAACACATGTCCTTGACTGCACATTCAGTAATATACCTATGCACCTTCTCGTCGGCGCTCAGTTATTTTTAGATGCTATATCACTGTAGTGATGAGCTACAGTGACCTAACTCATTGATATGGCAATGTAGCTTCAGCATTACAGTTTGTGCCTGCCAGTGCTATGTCACCACAGTGATGAGCTACATTATCGTAGCTGCTCGCTATGCTAATGTAGCATCTCGTGTAGACATGCTCATTGTCATTAATGTATCATATAACTTACATCTCTTTCTCATCTAGTTTTGAAATATCTTAAAGTTCTGCCCATATTCAAAGATTCTGATGCTATAGTTTTCAGCACTGACTCTGGGATAGCTCCTTAAGCCATCTAGAAAGAGGAATAATTTGTGAATTCATCTACTTCAAATAAGCATATTATTTAATGGAATGCCATCAGCATCCAGTCACAGTCACAGTGCTCATTTTTGTTTATTCTGATTCTGTATCAAATTAATAATTTCTAGTGAGTGCTCATATGGAAGCTGTTAAGGTGGCAGATCCCTTACTTCTGTGAATATGATAACAGCATTTCATGGGGTTAGAAATTACACTGATTTCCCTAAAGTAAATAAAGAGTGTGCATTTCCAGTAAAACATGATTGAGCAGGCAGGATATTAGAAGGCATTTCTACTTCAATTGGAGTAATTAAGAATCAGCTTTGTCTTTGTCTCAGGCTTCTCTCAAAAGAATTTAAAATGGATTTGCAAGGTTACAACAATGGTGGAAAATTTCTCAGCTTTAATCAGACTTAAAGAAACAAAATAACTTAGTCACTGGTGTAAAGAGAAGAGAATTCAATTCTGGTTGTGATTCTATGTTCTTTTTGACAGTACTCAGTTTTAAAACAGTTTACTCTGGGTGATTCATACTAACAAAGTACATCCATAGCAACTGAATCTGATGGTCCATATGGGATCTGATAGTAAGCCACTGTAGCCAATAAGAGTTTTCCCATTGACGTCAGTTGGAGCAAGAATAGGTAGAATTCAAAACATGCAAGAGAAGCATGTAGCAGTGTTGTGTAACCTTGGATGTTTAGTAAAGGTTTCAGATGAAATCTTTTAGCATATTGATTGACATTGACAGAGATAGGTGGTGATGTATTTGGGATACAGATTGACAAAATATAGTGATTTGTGTTTCCCCTTACCTAATCAGGTGCAAATTCTAATATCTTGCCTGCTCAATAAACTTCTACTAGAAATGTAATAGTCCACTCTCCTTATTACTTATGGGAAATCAGTTTGATTACTAAAGCCATGAATTGCTATTACCATAGTCATAGGAGTAAGGGATCTGCCTTCTTAGCAGTTACTATATGAACACTCATTAGAAAATAGTACTTTTTTGTCAAAGAATTTCAGGCTGCAAAAATGAAATAGGTTGGATATGATAATGATTGCATTCCAATTCTCGCTGTCTCTCTCTATACACACACACACACAGACAAAGAGAGAGAGGAGAGGAGAGAAAGAGAGAGAGAGAGAGGAGAGAAACTTTGAAATTTTTTTACTTATTTTGGCTAACAACACAGATTATCTTTTGACTGCACTGGTATATATTTGCTGAGATAGTAAACAGGCTTTTAAAGGGAAAACAAATTTTTCTTGTCTCACAAATTACCAGTAAAGTGTTAGGTTAATGATACTAATCATTCCACCTTTCATATATATAAGTTTCTCTTCTGAGTCTTAGTAGAAAGTGCCCTGAATGGAACTAGCTTAATTTCTATGGAAGCATGGAAAGATTGAAGATAGATAGATAGATAGATAGATAGATAGATAGATAGATAGAGGGAGGAAGAGAGAGAGGGAGGGGACTGGGGAGTTATAAGCTCTCAGAGAATGGGGTAGTAATGGCGCTTTATAACAAGAAGAAAATGCAAATATGAAGGACATTAGAGAATGATTCCCTGTGGGGTTTTGACAATAATATTAAAAATAAAGTCACAAATCCTGCTTGAGCACCCCTTGTCCCTCCATATAGTATTAAACCTAAAAAGTCTTGTTTTAAACAGAAGTAGACTTTTTGAAAGACATTATTTATGAAGAAACCTTACCTCTCCAAGGTAAGGTTTCTTCTATAGACTCTCCAAATCTATAATTTAATAAATGGAAGGGTATGGGGGTTCATTTTACATTCAGGATCAACTTAGATTTGAGTAAATATGGTAATTTTAAGAAAGGTTTTAAAATTTGTTATTGGGATACTTACAGTGAAAATACAATTCAAGAGTATTTTGGTATCCCTGAATTGCTCACTGGTTGCATCTACACATGTGATTAATGTCCATGGATAAACTTGGAGATTATTGTTCCAGAACTTTTTGATCCTGGGCACATTGTTTGAACATGCACCTGGAAGCAAAAAACTCCAGAGCATATTGCTCTGGATTTTATTTGTGCACAGCATGTAGAGCCTGGTCAGAGCAGCCCAGGCTGGTAGGTGACACAGGGAGTCTGCCTGCCAGCCCAGGGCTTCTCCAACAGGACTCCATGTGCTGTGGAGGGGCTGGCTAAAGCACAAGGGTGCTTCAGTGTGGGTCTAGCTGACAGGCAGCCCTTCACTGCCCCAGGCAGCTGCTCTGCAATCCCAGAGCCCAGTCAGAGTAGTCCTGGGATGGCTGTTTTGACCAGGCTTCACGTGCTGAGGAAAAGGTGGCTCCAGTGTGGAGGCTGCCTATTGACTAGCCCCACACTGAAGCACCCTGTGCCTCAGCCAGCTGGGGCAGCATCTACCCACGCATTCTGGGCACTAAAAATTTCTGTATCAGGGTAGTAATTGTATTTTGCAAGTACTACCCAGCTGAGGAGTTTATTAGTTTCATGCAGCCTAATAGAGTTCACGTGTAGATGCTGAGACATTTGCTGCACAATTAATTAGTTATCATCATTCTACCTCAAAATATGAAAATATATCACATAGCTATAGATGAAATAATGGCTATGTAAAGTATACTATGCCATGCTATAAATGCCAGAAATACACTGTGCTTTAGCACTAGTTGACCATTACCCAAGTGGATTTTGTTTGCTCATTTTGACTGGTGAAATCATAAATGTTTTAGGGTACATCTATTTCAAGATTCTGCCTCTCCTAATCCTAATATAAAAGTTATATTAGGGGAGATAGGAGAGACACATCTGCTCTCGCAAGGGAGATCTGCATTCTATAATCTATTCTTCCCATAGGAATGAAATCTCTTGAACCTATTGCCCTTCAGGACAGATTATAAACCCTATCTGTTTTCACAGGCCTATAGTATATGTAAGTGTAAAAGGACAAAAGGGCTGAAGCTATGAAGAAAGGACTTGCCAACACCATTGCTCTTTTTAGGGTCCCAAGTCAACAATATGTTTAAATAACTATTTATTTCTTGGCACAGGTCTTGCTGTACAGGGTTGAAATTATATGCTTTTGTTTTAGGGCTTTGCTGGATCAGGGCCTATAGTATTGTCAATCTCAGCTGAAAATAGCACATAGAAAAAGTTACACAACAACATCTCTTGCTTTTCTTCAAGGTTTTCCTTCTTTAGATTTAGCAGGCATTGACTAGTTTCTTCAATAGCACACTTCTAGTCCAATACCATGAAAGTGACCCATAATTGAATATGTCTGCCTGAATTAAAGAAATGTAGATCAGGGCATCATATCTAAATTAATTTCCTGAGTTTGCAGTTAGTTTTATCTGCATTACCAATTATGAAAATGAAAGATAGTGCACTTGAAAACTGAAAGGGACACTGGTAAGGTTGCAAGTCCTCTAAATTAAGCAGACCTTGACAGTTGTCCTGCCTGATTGCAGTTATACTTCAACAAGTTTCTGTTTGTTGAAGTGAATTCTGGGACAATGCTTTAATCCTGCAATACACTGCTTCCTAAGTAACATTAGCATGCCTAATATGTCAGGATGTGACAGGATCTATAGTTCAATATCAAGGTTAACATGGACCTGGGAGCACCATGCCGAGCTGATTCCTATACCTACCTTTATATTGTTTCTGCCAAGACAGGGAATAATCTTTGAGAGACAATCCTGTCTCTCAAAGGCTGTTTGAGGGACACACCTAGAATGAGAAACACTCTTCACGGCTCCTGTGGAAAGCATTCTTGGGTATAAGACATACATTTTCAGATGAAACCTGGAGAGAAAGAAAAACACAACACAGTTCTATAACCACAGAACAGGTAAAACTGGGTATAAATGAAGCTGAACCTAGTCTCCTAGCATCTTTGTGGGTTTATGCACGTACTCCAGGAGTAGGGGGGGAGAGGGGTGATGCTTTAATTACAGTGGCTCTAATTAAAGCGCCCAGAGCATCATGTATATCAGTGTTCCCATGCTGAAAAATGTGATGGGGGCTCTTCAGCTACAGCTCATTCAGCAATTCAAGTTCCCTTCTCCTCCCTAATTTTCAGACATGTAATAAAATAAGGAAGTGAAACAGAACTCATCAATGAGCTTTAGTTAAAGTGCCCCTGCCACCATTCGTCAGCTCAGGGATGATGATACATGTGTTCTTCCCTTAATGTGACCACACATGACACGAGTCTGCTGGAACACAGAAATTGCCACACTCCAGCAGGCTCAATTCAACACAGTGTAATTACAGTATGTTGGAGCAGCCTCACTGCACATGTATAGGCACCCTTTGTGACTTACTAAACAAAGTTCAATTTGTAAGGCTTTCCTGACATAAGAGACTATTTAAGAACTTTCTACACTGTTTTAGGGGAGCAAGAAGAGTGCTATACTGATATGGTGCATTGGCTTCCTATACACATAAGTTGCTGGAATTCAGCTTTCATGATTTTTCTTAATGCTGTTCATGGTACTGTTGTCACTGTTGAGAGCCACTTTACAGATGAGTAGTGAGATTTTATACAAGCTCCAACTAAGGAGGAAATACAGCTCATTCATCTACTCACCCATACCGTGCTATGTTGAGTTTTTGTCTAGTTGTGGATTTCATCTTCAAATAAATTGATCCTATTTATTTAGCATCACTCTAAAAAAATGTAAATGATCACATTCAGGCAAGAACAGAAGTTGACAATATAAATTTGCAACTCAAACTATTAGTATTTTAAAATAACTGAAGTATTCTTAATAAGTCACCAGAATAGAGGCAGTCCTACCTTCTGTAGAACATTCAGCTTCTAGAGCATTAGGGATAAGAGCTGAATAGAAAGAGACTTTGAACAACACATCAGGACTACTTACACATCAAAGGTAGGGGAGCTACAATAAAAGCTGGAAGAACCAGATTGTAACACTTCTTCTAAGCCATAAAAATGCAGCTTGACTTCCAATTCACATTGGGCTCCTGATATTTTATTTCATCTGTTTTTATGGGGGGGTGGGGTTCCCACCCTCTCCCTAGCCATTTCTTTTGGTCTGAACACCTTAGATCTGTACAAATCATCCAGATGATTCTCCTTCATTTCTCCATGGGAAAATCTCTTGTCTGCCCATGTCAGCTGAACAAGGAAGCAATAGGGGAGAGAGGGAAAGTGGCCAGACCTCCACCCCCCACCCCAGGTGCTACCTGGCTCAGCTGACAGTCCCATGTGGCTCTTAGCCCCGGCTCCTGTCTTCTCATGTCAGTCAAGCTGGGTGGGGGTTGGGGAGCAGATGCCTCTGCCCCATAGGTCTGGCCCTATCACGAAGCAGGCATAGCTGGGGTTGGGGAAGGCTGTGCAGCTGTGGGCCTCTGCTCCCCTACCCTCCTTGCCACTGCATGGCTCTCAGATTGGCTCTTACCATCTGTGAAAGCCTGGGGTGGGGCCAGCCAAGGCTAGGTTGCCTGCCCTATGTGGGGAGGTTGTAGGAACATACAAGGTAGCCTGGGATGCCAGGGAACTGTGACCTAACTTGAGTTGGGAGGGGATCAGGGGCAGAAGTTAAATAGACCAGTCTAACATAAACTAATTAAATCTGATACTATATCCATCTAGGTATATCATAGATTGGGTTCCACCATTTTGAAAAAGGTCAATGTGTGCTGAACTTCTGTTTTGTTATAGGTGTAGACCACCTTCCTATCAATTATACCAGTTTATGTGTAATGTCTGTACTTAGCCGTAAAGCTACTGCCTATGCCCAGAGTTCTTCACTGTTTACCAAAATGAAGTCTAAAACAATATACCATCTTATTAGTACAGACTATTAGTGAAAATGTTTCTGCTCTATTGTTAAAAAAAACCTGGGCCTTACTATGATTAATAGTGTTTCATCTCCAAGGTATAGCTGTAAGGTCAATTTTTGCATAATGACAGTTTGCAGTAATACTCTTTCCAACAACATGATAGAGATTTACTACCCATAGTTAAATCTGAGCCGGGGGTTTATAACTTCCTCCCAGTAGAATCTCTTTTACCATAGTTTTCAAAAATGGCTTTTAATCATGATGTCTCCAAGGTCTTTGTGTAAAATATATAGTTTTAGTAAAACATAAGTTACTTCTAGTCAGTTGTAGTTATTTGGCTTAGAGGGAGAACTAGGTTAAATTTAATTATGAGGGATATGGCCAATCAAGATGTTATAATGAGCTCTTTTGGCCTTCAACTCCATGCATCTTGAATTCCCAGCTTGAAAGACCATCTAAGCATTGCTGCCTTTTAAACAACAGGTATCTAAAAATGTCTCAAATTGGACATGCAACTGTGGTAACAAGGAACTCTTATCCCTGTTTTGAGGATGCTGGCAATGAGTGAGGGTGGAGGGTCAGGCAGATAACAAGCTTACTGGAAACACTGGGCTCTGGTATGAATGAGCCAATCAGATTTGAAGAGGGACACAGACTCATACAAGTTCCCTCCTATGTGAGCAGTGAGGATGGGAGAGCCAGGAGTAGTCTTATGCAGCAGACTGCATTACTGCAGGAGAAAGAAGCTGTTCTGTGCCTGAGGCAGACTGGAAAGTGAGAAGGGCACTACCAGGGGAGTCTGGCAATAAAGTGGGGCAGTTGGCAGCTGTGATTCAGAAGGATTGTGTGTTTCTCTGATCCTGTGGGCTGAAGTTTGTGTGTGGACCTGGTGTGGGAATAGTCTGTGTTGTAGCTGGAAGGCTTGCCCTTTTGTTACAGCTTGGACGGGTGGTTTGTGGAAGGGACTAAGGGGAGGTAAGGAGGTTCCAGCTTGCCTGGATGGAGAGAGGTGCCAGAGGGCTAAAGGGCCCAGAAAGAGAGAGAGAGAGCCAAAGGGCACAGAACAGAGTAGAGTTAGGGAGATCTGAGAGAGACTTCCCTTAGCAAGGGGTTGCAAACCACTTCCCTCTGCAGGGGGTGGTATGAGGAAATAAAGGAGTGGGATGACATAGCATGCATTTCCACTGCTCAGATGAAGGATATTTAGGAAGTAAAAGTGGCAAAGCCTCACATACTGGGGCTTGCTTCATGGATCCAGTCAGAAGGCAGTGCCAGTGGGAAAAAATGGGATTGGACCATAAGCAGGTGAGATTCCAACATGATCCCCATGTGTCTCCTTAAAGAAACATGAGCTTGAAGAGAAAGGGAAGCCCACTGGATAGAAAGATCTCAAAAACCCACAAAGACTTCTACCATGAAAACAAATATCAAAGGTGTGGCAGGAAAGTAAAGAGAGTGAAGGTGAGCAAAAGACCCCTGGAGGACAAACAGATTAATTCCAGATACCCATGTAGGGACTACAGTATCCACAGTTATCACTAGTTATTTTAAAAAATAGGAGGGTGTATATAGCATCTCTTTTTCTTTTTGTGGACTTGCATTTAAATCAAATGAAAGTTTCACTCATTATTAAAGGTAGATTATGTATATCCATGAATATCTCTTCATATCATCAAAATAGTTGACATTCAGTAGCTATTTCATAATACACAGCAAAAGTATATAGCAGTGTAGAACATTTAAGTGAAAAAGTATCCATTTGAAACTGGAGATGTCACTGGAATCCAGAAGCACTAAGCTTCTTATATTCATTTCTATATATACCCAAAAATGTTTTTTTAATTTAATTTAAATGTAAATTGATGTGATGATCTTTCACTGAGCATAATCCATATGGGCACTGACTGCCTTAGACTGTGTGTGGAGGGGTTGCTGTTGATCATCTGTTCTTCAAGCTTCAGACATTATTTGTTCTAGTTAATGTAACATGAAAGCAAAAAAAATTTCATTTACTATTTTCACTGCATTTGTATTCACATTTGTCTGCATCAGCAGTTTCTTTTTCCCCCAAAGATATGGAGATAACTTAGAACTTGCAACTTTGTGGTTTTTCCACTTCAAGTATTTATATGCATAATAACTCTGTAAAAGTATCTCAGTTTTTGATCAATGGTTAATGATTTTGTTTCATGCAATTACATACCTTGCAGCTTGAAACAGAAAAATAACTGTTAAGGCTTCTTTTAATGGAATTTTAAGCTTACATCAGATATTTCAAAACTCCTTTGACAAACAATGGTTTGGTTTTTGTAATTTCTTTGATAGTTCTGAAACTATAACTGTTACTGAAATGCAGAAATGTAAATACTGTGCTCTTTTCACTGTGATCAGCAAACACAGACATTTTTAAAGAAAGAGATGTAGGTCCGTGGTTTAACATGAACAAGAACCTAATTCCACCTCTGTATATGACCCCCCCACCTTTTGTTTTAACCTTTTTTATTGGCATAAGCATGTTTAAAAACAGAAAGAAAGGACATTTCAATTCTTCAATAGTGCTGTTTGTAAATCCAACAAGAAAACTTTGTGTTGAAAATAAAAAGTACTCTTCAGTTGACTTCCATCACACTAAATAATTATCTTGTACTTCATTTAAGATATGTATAATTTTTAATGTAATATGCCTCAATACATGAAATATTTTAAATACTTTTGAAAAGAAAATCTCTAATAGGCCCTGATTTTCTTAAGTATCAATTTTAGTCCCAATCCAGTAAAGCAGTGGTTTTCAACCTGTGGTCTACAGACCCCTGGAGATGTTCAGAATATGTCTAAGGGGTCTGTGAAAGATGACTGTGATCAATCAAAAGCGTGTGAATACCCACACTTACAATCCAAAGGGTTCTGCACCTCTATTCAAAATTTCCAAAGGGGTCTGCACTTCCATTCTAAATTTCTGAGGGGTCCACAAATGAAAAAAGGTTGAAAATCACTACAGTAAAGCATGACTTCAAGGAGGTATCTAACTGGCTGATTATTTTACATTGTTTGACTTCAGTGAGACTATTCATGTATTTAGAGTTCAGTATATATTTAATTGCTTAGTTAGCCTGGAAACATGGTGCTTAGCACCTCGTGGGATCAGGTATTAAGAATAATATTTAAGAACACTTTCAAAGCATTGAGTGGAGCTGATAATTTTTTCAGGCCCTTATTTTTTCACTCTTTTTAAAAATGCCTGAAATGGAATTTTTGTGTCAGGTTAAACAAAACACTTAATTCAAGGCTTAAGCAATTTTTGTGTTGGCTATTTATTTCTGTATGAGAAAATACAAAAGGAAAACAAAAACTAAATCCAATTTAGGTTGAACCTTTTTTTCCCACTGCCACAGTTAGAAATCAGTTATTTGTATACCTTCATGCTGAACACCCTTCATTCCTTTTGTAATGTACTGAATACCTAAGAGAAATATTATTTCCTGTCACTTTACTGTTAGGCAGTGAGACAGACACACGTGCACACACAGATATACACACAAACACGCATCCATCCATCCTCACCTTTTATAATACTTTAAACTTAAGAATCAATCAAACGCACACACTCACTTTAAAAATCAAGGGAAAACAGTCAACTTTGAAATATAATTACTGTGTACATTGGAACTACCATATTAAAATGACTGAAATAAAACAGGCAGACTGTAAAGAAGCTAGACTGTCATTTTGTGTCATTGTTACAATTCTATTTATCAGCTCCATTAATGGTCAAAGAGTGTGACCCTTCGTCCCTGTATCTCCACTAACACACACAAAACACATGCACAGTTATAAGATAGTGCTAACAGAACAAAATGATGTTATCAGCATTATTTTATGGAGCCTTTATTGTTTTCCATCAAATTTTGTCACTGGGATAAAACTAGTGATTTTGTACATCTGGCTTAACCATAGGAACACTTCTTGTTTTACTTATTTTAGTTTCCATTATACTCCTACGTTTGCATCCTTCATAGAATAGTCTAGGTTTCACATGAGTGGTAAGATAACAGATGTGTTAAGAATGTTTGCGATGTAAAACTGGGCTTGTTCCAATTTTGATTATTATTTAGTGGTCCAATTAAATACTCTTTTTTTTCTTTATCCTTTAACACTATAACTCAAATGTTGTGCCATCTATAATATAATCTGAAGGACCACATACTCATATGCCCATAGTAACTGCTATAACTCCATTGATTTGAACTGAACTGTTTTGATTTACATCAGTGGAGAACATGACCTTCATGTCCATCTCACTGGTTCTCCTGTATGTGGTCTGCAACTGAAAAAAATGTCATCCTCTCAGTAGGCAGCTCTAATTCAACCCAGTAACAGGAAGTTAACTGGGAGCTCATCAACTGGGAACTACAGAGGAGGAGAAAGGCCGTCAGTGATGATCATAGGAAAACATGAGCCACCAATATGAGATATCTGTGAAAAAAGGCAAATGTTTTGTGGCATGTATTAGGCAGGGTAATTTCAGTAGAGGCAAGAAGTGTTAATGCTATTCCAAAGGTTTCTGTTGAAAATCTGGATTACTATGTATCATTCCAGTCACCCATTTTCAAAAAAAAAAGAATTCAAAGTGGAATAGTTGCAGAAAATGTCTACTGGGATGATCAGCAGATTGGACAAGCTATCTTATGAGAGAAGAATGAAAGAAAGCAGTTGGTTTAGCTTAGCAGAACAAACAATGAAAAGGAATATGATTATTACCTACAAAAAAAAAATAAGGAGGATAAATATCAGAGAGGGAAGAGAGCCATTTCAGATGAAGGACAATGTTGACACAAGAACAAATGGCTATAAAATGGCCATGAATAAAACCTTTTTTGTGTGAACCAGAAGGTGGTGGGTGTCTAACCATTGGAACAGTGAGCTTTTGGAATATCTTTCCAATTTATAGTACTGAGGCCAAGAAACTAACTAGTCTTAACATGAGGCTTGATCAGTTTATGAACAGGATTATATGATGCAGTCCTCTGTTTCTATGGAATGCTGATGCATCAAGTACTACACTGCAGTCTCCTGTGCAAGCTGATTTGCTTGCAGATGCTTGTAAGAGCTATAGATTTTTCTTCCCTTCAGATAGAATACCTTGTTTTATGTATAAAACACCTCCCACAATGAGAGCATCAATAACTCATCATTTTCTGGCTTTGCCATTTTTCTTTGTATATTGGTTTACAAATACAGGCTTTGACTTTTGATTACTCTGTTATACACTCAAAACCCTGTAAAGAATTTCCCAGGATAGAGCGGTTGTTTGCAGCATATGTGAGTGAAATGTTTAAATTAGTCCTGACATGGAGTTTAAGGTCATAAATCAATATGCCACTCCAGTAGGTACATGACAAAAGGAGTTAACACACCTGTTTTGTAAACACTGGATTACTTTATATACACACTTGTATCCAAATAATTTCATTTGGAACAATTTCCTGAAAAGATCAACTTTCCTACACAAAATTATTTGTATCACATTCCAAAAATCACATTAAAAGTGACTTTTAAATGATACATGCCATATTCCGAGTGGGAAAAACACCCTGTCATTCCTGTAATAAATTCAATTATTACACAAATATTTTCATTGCAATAATATTAATATAATCTTACACCCTTCACAAAACCATGGAATGGTATTGACACAAAAAGCCCTTGTTTATTTATGGCACATGCCTTTCAAATAGATTAGTACTAATTCATGTAGGCATACTATAGCAGAAACAAAATATTATTCTTGAAAGAAAAATGTACTATGATACTGCAGCAAGAAAGTACAGTTTTCTCCAACCTGTGTATGATGTAAGAGTTAAGCTTTCACTGCAGAAGTCATGTACTAATCTAACCCAGTTGATAACAGCAACTGAAAAAGTAAGTTATGAGCCTGTCAAATGCTGTCTTATTGTCTAACTCAGGGATGGGCAAAATGGCAAATCCAGGCTGCAGCTGGACTCCACTTCCCAGAATCCCCTGCCCAAATGGCTGGGGCCAGTCTCCATGAAGACCCCAGATGCAGCTGCACTGTGAAAGCTCAAGGCTGGAGTTTCCATGAAGTGCTAGCAGGACACGCACCAGAGCAGGGCAGGGGGCTGCTCTGGAGCTGTTGGGATCTTGAGACGGGGGCATCTTTCTCCAGACCCAAGGCAGAGCCATGAACTATAGCCAGCATTCTCCAGGTAGGGGCATGCAGGCAGGGGATCACAGCTCTACCCTGGCTCTTTGCCGTGGTTACCGCCTGGTATGGAGCGGGGGCAGAGCTGTGATCCCCTGCCTGCGTGCCCCTTCCCAGAGCATGTGCAGGCTACAGATTGAAGCTCTGCCCTGGCTCCAGAGCAGCTGCCCCTATTGCAAGATCCCAGTGGCTCCAGAGGGACCCCCTGCCCTGCTCTGCCATGTGCCTGGGACTGTCTTTATGGCAACTCTAGCCTTGAGCTTTCACAGTGTAGAGGCTGCTGGGAAATAAAGTCTGACTGCCAGCCGGATCTGGCCTGTATGCCAGACTTTTCTTACTGGAAGAATCAAGTATCACAGCATAGTCTTTGCCATCACGGTGAAGTCAACAGGCTCCTTGAAACAAGAAAATATTCAAGATGTCTTTGATGACAATATTGTATTCCAAATGAAGGCTAGTGATGGGATCTTTTAGTATGCATTTTCAGGCATAGGTTCTTTTAGAATAAAAATGATGACTTCCTATTTTCATGTTGCTCTTGCACCACTAGGATTCGTCAGAGTTGGAACTTGCTAACACTCCAGAAAATATCTAGGGTATTCTGTCTAGAGTGCAAACTGTGAATGGTATGCTAGCTACAAATCATATCTCAAATATAATTCTCATCAGAGTAGGAGAATTCTCATGTAGAAGAATACAGGAGATCTTTTTTTTCCCCACTGATGACCCAAAAGAAGAAAAATTCTCTTTTGTTTCATAACCCTAGATTTTCAGAAACTTAAAAGTGTTGGACTCTTATATGTCCATTTTCCACAAACCAAGTGTCTGCAGGTAATTCAATGTGTACTACATTTTCAAACAGTCACAACTATTAAGATACTTCATAATTCTAGTTGTCTGTTATTTAGCAATCAGATGTAAAAATGCAGGAGAATATTGTACATTTCATTCAAAATCAGTCTTGAACTAAAAATAGAATAGAAAAAAGTGATGTCTAACTAATTTTCCCCCTTTTTAAGCATTTTATTTGCAGTTTTCCATTTTAGAAAGATTTGGGCAAGTTATTTCTGGCATAGATTACAATACTGTGTTAAAAAAACCCATACAAACAAAAAGTTGAGAATACAAAAAAGAAAAGCAAATAGAAAAATGTTACCAGCCCAGAAGTCACTGTAAGTCCCTGGTAAGCTAAAATAGGAGTGGTCAACATTGCGCCTGTGGGCCAAATCCACATGGATAAAAAATTTGGCAGCATGAAACAGGAATGTTCCACATCCTGCCTGGTCCATTGCTGAGCAACAGGATCAGGTCCAGGATCACTCCCCTCCCCAGCACATCTGGATCTGGCTGGATTGTTCCCTCCTCCACCTTGCACATCTGGATCAAGGCCAGGCGGATCCTTGTTCCCCACCCCAGGCAGACAGATTAGGGTCGGGCTTCACATCCCGCCTCCCCACCAACATGGCTGCATCAGGCCTTTGCTGCACCAGCTCAGCATACCAGATTGAATCCACTGTCCACATCCAGTCCAAAGATGAACCTGGCACCACCTATCTGGCCCATGGGGTGAAAAGGTTGGGCACCCCTGAGATAGAAACTAGAGAAAGGAAATCACCATAGACAATCACCTATATTTCCCATTGAAGGTACAAATGAAAGCTTCTATGACTATGATTCTAAATATGCAGTTGTTCACCACTGCTGGAAGTGGTACAGGGAATCTGAGCTAAGTAACTTGAGGTAATGGAAGGGGCTGGTAGGTTGGGGAGGGAGAGGTGGTATGTCTGAAGCAATGTGGGTTACCTGGTTGGGGAAGGTTGGTGGCTAATAGCCAAGTCAGGGGTGGGGGGCTAGGAATAGTATAGCCCTGGGGCTGGGGTAACTAGCTGGGCTTTCCCAGCCCTGGGCTGGGGTGCAGACATGTACAGGAATTTGCTAGATCAGGTTAACCCTTTCTCAGCCTTAGTGCACCTCCTGAGGTCAATTAACTTAAATTGTGTGTACTATTGTTTGGCTGATTTAAACCCTCCTAACACCTGCATGGGTGGGCATTTAAATTGACCTAACTTTGGTTAGTTTGATTTAATATGTAACATATGTATGTACCGTAGGAGCTTAATAGCATACTTGAAACAAGAAATCATCTGAAGCTTTTACATTCAGAAAAAAGCCTTAGGTTTTGGGGCCTTGAAGAAAATGAAAACAACAACAACAACAACAGTGAATTAAATGAACAGAAAATAATGGATCTTGTGGTTATGATGCTATGCTTGGAATTAGGAAATCTATATTTAAATCCCAGTTCTACTACATACTTTTTTCTATGCTATACAAGCCAACTAAGCGTGTCTTTGTTTTCCATTTATAAAATTAATATTTTTACTACCTTTCTTCTTTTGACTGAGAGCCGTTTGGACAGACCTTCACACTGGATGCACCTACACATGATGCTACATCTCTGTAGCGACACATTATGGTGACATAGCTTTTTGCTACAGTGACATAGCATTAGCAGGCACAAACCATGGTGCCAATGCTTTGTCACTGTAGCAATGAGCTACCTGGCTATAGCAGATTTCTATGGTTACATAGCTGCTAAAAATAACCATGCACCTCTCGAAGGGCACAGTAATGGCTGTTACTTTGCCATCATTTAGTACTTCCTAAAGCAAGTACTAAATAACGGCACAGTAACAACTGCACTTTGGGGGGATGTGTAGATGTGCCCACTGTGTAGTAATATGTGTATATTTCACCCATAGCATATGAGGTCCCAGTCTCAGATAAACCCTCCAATTATTACTCCAAAAATAAAAATAAAAATGATATAACTGAGAAACCATTTTTATTTTACTGTTAGTTCATACACTAAATTACAATATTGAATAGTAAGACTTCTCAAGATCAAAAGTATATAACATTCATTAGTTTTTTTGGGAGGTTTTGTTTTTTGGGGGTCTTTTTATTTTTTACTGAGTTTGCAATGAAAGACTCGTGAATTCTAAATACTGGATCAGGAAGTAGAGCAGTTCTCTATTTTGGTTTCAGAAACACTGACTTGATTAGAAATCCATAAAATTTGATGGTAGGACTTACAGTTGTTGAACAAGTATTAAATTTGATAAAATATTTTTCAAATCCTAGCACAAATGGTGAAGATATGACTGAGAAATATGCATCCCTGTGACTCATTGTATAATTGCTTGAATTTTCATTTACTAGATACAAGTACAGCTGGCTGGAGGTTTTGTGGTAAAAGTTTTAGACTGAAAAAAGCTTTTAATGAATACCTTATGATTTTTTTTCCTGCAAAATATTTTACAACTTTTAACTTATTTAAATGAAGATATTATATTTGCATGTTTCACATTGAAAACATTATTCATTTAGCGTCTGAATTTTTTGACAGGAAAAGAGCCGTTGTTTTCCTCCCCCTTCCAACCCCCCCAAATTTTTACATTCAATTTATCTATTGCTTTTGTCTCCTTTTCTCTAATCAGATTCCCCAAACCTTAAAAATAATGAATATTTTTGCTTTGGTCTTCATTTTTTATGAAGCCATCCATGATAGATTTTGAGAACAAATTAAACCTCCTACCAATACTAAGCACCTGCAGCTCAAAATAAAATAAAATAACTGAGAGCAACAGGTTCTCAGTACCTCAGGGTACAAAACCCTTGATGACTAAAATAATAGGTTAACATTATTTTGATATATTTAAAAATGCATTAAAGAAGTTGTCTCTAACTTCTTTCAAATTGGTGCCAGCCTATTAATAGGCCAGAAGGGCCCACTAAATATAATTAATACTTTTTCTCATTTATATTATGCACTATTCTGTCACTAAAATGGCTGATAAAAAGTAATCAATATACTGTTCTTCTTTGGTGAGAAATCCCATGAGCTAAGTGAGTAGCTGTCTTGTATCTTGAAAGATATTCACACAGGGACTTTACATCTAACACAATTAGTTTCCCAAATACAGTAAAATGTGTAGAGCATCATTCAGAAATAAATTATGTATGTATTACTCTAAAGAACATTGGTAATTTATGAATTTCTATTAAGTCTGTTTCACTCAATTTTTATTAAACTTGAGAGCTGTGACCTATCTAGAGATTTCCAGTTAAATTAAGCTAATTAAGGACTGGCAACAGCTAAGATGGGAATGGGATATATGTAAATCAGTTAATGCAAATTTGAATTAATAAGTAAAATGAACTTGGAAGTGTCTTTTCATTCCACTGTATCATTTCCCTGCTTTAGCTATAGTCAGATCACCAATGTCTTTTTATAACAATTTTTTCATGTGTGACACGGCAGTACACTTTTACCAATTGATATGAGAAAATTTTAAAGGATTTTTCATAAAAAAGAATCACAATTTTTCTATTATGATGTTTTTACCCATGGCTCATGTTCATGTCCTTCATTCCACACAGAGGAAAGGATATAGTTGATTTTTTCAGTGCCATAGATATCAGAGAACTCTCCCTGTTCCAGTGACTCCATATATTATAAGGTGATAGGTTTAGGGTTGTGGTGTCTAAGGAGGCACATCATTCTCCTTCAAACCCATTGAGAATATTTTAGTATGATACACAGCTGAATTAACTATATGGTGGAATCTCCCCTCTACCCCCTCAATGGAAATCTTAAGGAGATTCCAGAGAAGCCAAGGTAAACTGAGATACTGTAAAGTTGAGGAAAAGAAACTGTTAAACAGGGTACTGACAGTACTTCATGCACTTACCATAACTTAGTACACATGGATTCAGTTTCTAGCTTACCTTAGACAATTTGCATAAAACTTTGAGTTGTCACTTAAGTTTCCTGTGCTTTAACTCCTCTTCCCTAACATAGGAACAAAATTACTATAGATTTTAGGGTATTTGCAAAGAGAAACTTCACTAATGCTTGTAAAAGTCTGAGCTCTACATTTAATTTGCTGATTTGTATAGTGTTAGGGCATACCATCAGAATCATGAATTTTAGGCAGCAGTAGCCTAAACAACATTACATATATATTGATCAGTCCTGATCATAAAAGATATTTTTTATATATGAAGGCAAGAGTAAAATATCAATGTGCAAAATTTGACATTAGAACATCAACATCACAGATCCTAAACTGCGAGTGAATTCATACATTATTGGAGCCTCAATGGAAGTTATGAAGTGATTTTAGATGAATAGCCTTCACATTTTATTACTTTTCATGATGTGTAACACCCCGTTAACAGTAAGAAGTTTAAAATAAACATTTTAAAAAAATATATTGATTTTTGTCTTTTTTCCACTTGGAAAGCATTCTCCCCAACTGTATTTCTAATGAAATTGAAATCAATAAAACTGTTTACTTCTTTGTTTGGGCACTAGCTTTCAGCCTTGTCACTGACTATCAACCCAACAGGATATGTTGTAGCTATAACGAAAAATATTGAAAATGTTGAAGCTTTACAAAGGAGACATAGGTGTAGTCTTCTCCATTCATGCACCTCACTCCCTACAAGAAAACAAAATAATTTTTTACTGTGTAAACTGGTGTGACTGTGAAATATTTTTCCATCATAGCTTTTACTTTCTTTAAGGAGCAGGGGATAATGGAAAAAGTATGAAACTTCAGCTAAAAATCAAACAAAAGTGAACTTGGGAACTCATAAAAAAGCAAAGTGTTTCAATGGTAGTAAAGCTCTATTTCTTTATTTGAGAATTTGATAGTAATAATAATTTGTAGGATGGAAAGAACAGGCTTTCTATATCAATGAGTTACCTCTGTCTCCCAGCCTTTTAGTTACATGTGTTTTGATACAATGTTTTCCTCCAGAGTTCCCCTTTACCAAACTAAGATAAGAAAAACTCATAGAGCAGTTCATGATATTATTTGCATCCATGGATGCTATTTAATTTGGACTGAAAATGCTGAAGTTATTGTTATAGGACAAAATATCATTGTGTAGAAATATCTGCAATTAACAAAGGAAAACATGCCTTAAGTTACACGACCAAAATAGTTAATAGCACATAATAAAAAATTTAAATGCACATCATTTATGCTACCGTATAACATCAACCTTCCCCTGAGCTCTACTCATGAGGTCAAAGTACCTCTATGAATCTGTACAATGTCTAGTACAAGGGGTTTTACTGTATGATCAGGTGTAATATAAAGAATAAATACTCTATTAGAGAAACTAAAAATTGTATGTATTTCTCCATGAATTTCAGAAAACATCATAAACAGTCATTACTCTTACGCAATTGCAGATTTTTCAACCAAGTTACATGCAAGTAATATATAAAACTATATTGTAAATTAACATATTTCCCAAGAGACTACTGGTGTTCCCATCTAGACTGCTGTGCACACTGAATTAGCTAACAGACTATGTCTTCTCTAGATAGAAGCAGGCTCTGCATAACAAATTATTTAACTATCATTCCAATTTCCTATAAACCAATTTCTGTTTTACAGAGCTAAGCAATATAATTTAAATGCTTTATTTAGAATCCTTTAGAAATAGAACACAGTTTCCAAATATTTCACATTTGTAAAAAAGTTATAGACTGGTAATAGATAATCTACTACTGCTATAGTGCCTCCAAAAAAGATCTATATGTCCAACCTTTCCTTCACTAAATTCACTGGAAGAGTTCTCATGTGGATCCAATCAGCTGAAACATGCATAAGCAATGTCTTATAATTACAGAATTATTATTTTGTATATGAGAAGGATCACGAAGATAAGCGGCTTAAGTATTTACTGGTTTAATGCTAAAATATTTGTATCTTTAGCTAATAGAAGATGAGTAGCCAGCTATCCACTTCCTTTATATATTTTTTTACATTTCTTCTGTTCTATTTGAATTACATTATCTAAACAAGGTGTTTACAATTCTACACCTTTTAAAACAAAAAACCAAAAAAAACCTACTATAGAACCCAACAGAAATACCAGTGAAGACAGACACTATGAGAATTTGCAAAATTTGGTTGGATTTTGCAGTCATATAAATGTGCATTTATTATAAATGAAACAGTTAGCCAGAATTTGGGATTATAGTAGTCAATATTAATGTTTTATTATATATTTACATATACACAGTATAGGTATAGGTATAGGTATAGAAAGAGAGATCCTTGCATTGCAGGTCTGATTTCTATTTCAACACACACACATACACTTATGCACACATATATACATACATATATACACACATACATATGCATTCATATATAAAGATCAGACTCACAATGCAAGGGTATTTCTATTTTTGGGAGGGTGGTGGGGAGCAGGATGGGTTTCAGTAGGTTAGTGCATAAAAACTTATACATCTTTATACTCTCTGCTCTGAACACATATCAAACTCAAATAATCTCAATAGCCAATGTGTACTGACAGCGCTCATTGCTCTCCACAGGTTTTCCAGAATATTTCATACTTGATTCTTAAAGTTGTTTATTGATGTACTTGCACAGCTTCTGTTGCAATTTGTGCAATACTTCATCTAAATTCAGAGCAAAATATGCAGTCAGCTAAACATCATTTCTACAGCGGCATGAACCCATGTATTTTGTATATGTCTATTAATCACTTTCAGAACTATGCACATTAAATCTATCAGGGGAAGAGAACGCAAAGGCACCAACTTTGGTAAAAGATCCCTAAGTTTTATATCCCTGCCAGAAAAACTTTTGTACTTAAGTTTCATGAATAAATTTTACATTATTAATTTATATTACAAGAGATTCTTGATGGCATACATGTAATTAGGTCTTCAATTAAAAATCTGGGTGTATTTTTGTCAGCTTATACATATAAAGTTATAAAGGCAAATTTTGTACTTGGGTAAGTACATTGTCAAAAGAACGTGCTGGTTCATAAGTAGCAGATGTTACCTATCTAAATGATGTATTTCTACTTTTACAGATAACTAGATGCATTATAAAAGATCAGAGTAAAAGTTGCTTGAGCATCACTCTCAGGAGTATAGACTAATAATTATGATGTGGGTAGGTCTTGCCTATCCTTAAAGTCTAATCTTGTCTAATTCTAGCTATGATTTATTCCCATATCTCAGATTTCTTCTACCATACATACTTCAGTATAAGACAAGGTTTTCCACCCCCAGTCAACATGGGTGAAAAAGCCCCTCATCTTACATTCACATACAAGGAAACCTCATTAAATACCTTGTCTATCATTAACCTTCTGCCAAAAGCAACATGTGCTCTGTAATGGAAACCAACAAGGAAGCTGATTAAACACAAGCAAAGTTAAGCATGACTATGAAGCATGTGGCCCATGGGACAAACATAGGAATCTTTTTTTTTTTTAATTCACAAATTGTATTAAAAACACATATCACCCTACATTATAAAGCTACACATATTGAGCATCCTAGTTTTACCAAAACATCACATAGCACAGAAACAACCACATAAAAAAACATTCAATTACATATATTAAAACCTTAGATAACATACACCAACTTCCACAAAAAAATCTTCAAATAGAACCCCATGTAAAAAAAAACAAAAATCAAAAAAACCTATTACCTCATTAACCACTTGAAACTCTCCAACCATCCCATCAGTCCTCTCTGTTGGCTTAGCAAAGCAAGTGTGTCCAATCCTTTTTATTCCACTTTTTCTCTGATCTCTTCCTTGTCCCAGTTGATGCAGAATTTCAGTTCATACAACCCCAGCTTCAGCCACTTTCAGTAAAAGTCAAACCCTTCAATACACAGGGTGCATCCAAATGAGTGTGCATGTGCCTCTCACAGCATCCCAAACTAGTTTGAGATGCTGTAGGAGGCACACTGGGAACAAAAAATGGTCCTCACGCTGCGTATTTGCAGCACAAGCTCAAAGTTTGATACCTGGTGATCCAGGTATCAAAAAATACCCTGGAGGAAAAAAGTGGAGCAAGGAACAGTCCTGGACCATGCCCTGAGACAACCAGAGGCTTGGGTCCTCCCTTAGCCCCTATCACTTCTCCATACCCTGTTGTATAATTTAGAAAGAGACTTTTGATGGGAAGGGTGCATTCATATTACATTTATTTATATTACTATCCATGTATAATATGCATTTTACCTCACTCCTCCCAGTATCTTTATTCTGCTTATGACCTTATATATATATATATATATTCTTTGTGCTAATGGTTCCATGCTGCAACCAAGCAGTAGTGGTGACAGGGGGCAGTCTTGTCTCATCCCTCTATGGATTTTAAAGGCCCCTCTTAGATGCTCGTTAATTTGCACTTGACTCTGCTTCTCTATACAGTAACCTGATCTAACATAAAAATTTATCTGGGAACCCTATTTTTCCTAGTACCAGGAATATGTAATCATGATGCACTCTGTCATATGCTTTTGGTTTGCTAGAACTGTGTTTGTTTTCCTCTTTTGGATGTGGGACAATGCATCTCTGATCAGTCTGATCACTTTGGAGATTCTTCACCTGAAACTGCACATACTTGGTCTATATCTATTATCTTCTTGAGGTTCTTCCTTATCCTCAAAGCCAGCATATTGGCCATTAACGTATAGTCCACATTAAGGAGGGTAATGAGTCTCCAATTTTCCAGGAGTTTCTTCTCCCCTTTCTTGAACAGTAAAATCACAAAACCTCTTATAAAATCTTTCTCTGCCTTTTCTCTTTCCATTATTTCCTCTTACACTTCCATTATATCTGTCCCTATCTATACCCAAAGCTTCTTGTAAAAACCCATAAGCAATCTATCTGCTCCTGGCGATTTCTCTCTTTTAACAGTTTGAAAGCACTCCTCTGCTTCCTTTAATCTTATATTTCTTCTGTCTTCTTTGGTTTCTTCTCCTCTACTTTCTCTTCAATCTTTTCTGAGAAATCCTTCATCTTCTTCCTATTTCCTTCTTCTGCTACAGGTTTTCAAAAAAACTTCTCATCACCTCCAACACCATCTCATGCTTTTCCATCTGGGAACCCCCACCTTTCTGCACTGCCTTAAGATCTCCTTTTGCAGCTTTCATTCTGGCCAAAAAGTATGAGGACCACTCTTCATTTTCTCCTACCCAGGGTTTCATAGATTTCATAGATTTCATAGACATTAGGGCTGGAAGGGACCTCGGGAGATCATCGAGTCCAGCCCCCTGCCCAAGGGGCAGGAAGTCAGCTGGGGTCATAGGATCGCAGCAAGATAAGCATCCAATTTACTCTTTGAAGGTGTTCAATGTAGGTGCTTGAACCACCTCCGCTGGCAGACTGTTCCAGCCCTTGGGGGCTCGGACAGTAAAGAAATTCTTCCTTATGTCCAGCCTGAAACGGTCTTGCAGGAGTTTGTGACCGTTTGACCTCGTCATCCCTTGGGGCGCTCTGGTGAACAAACGTTCCCCCAGATACTGGTGGTCACCCCTGATAAACTTATAGGTGGCCATCAGATCACCCCTGAACCTGCACTTTTCCAGGCTAAAGAGTCCCATGGCTCTCAGCCTGTCATCGTAAGATCTGTTTTCCTGACCTCTGATCATGCACGTGGCTCTCCTCTGGACTCTCTCAAGCTTCTCCACATCCTTTTTGAATTGTGGAGCCCAAAACTGGACGCAGTACTCCAGCTGCGGCCTCACCAAGGCCGAGTACAAGGGGAGAATGATGTCCCGGGATTTGCTCGAGAAGCATCTATGGATGCAAGCCAGCGTTTTGGTTGCTTTACTAGCCGCAGCATCGCATTGCAGGCTCATGTTCATCATGTGGTCAATGATGACCCCCAAGTCTCTTTCTTCTGTAGTGCTATCCAACGTAGCACTGCCGAGCCTATAAGGGTGCTGCAGGTTTTTCCTCCCAAGGTGGAGAACCTTGCTTTTATCGGTGTTAAACACCATGAGGTTCTCATCTGCCCATTAGCTGAGCTTGTCCAGGTCAGCCTGGATCACCCGCCTATCTTCTGGCGTGGATGCTTTGCCCCAAAGTTTGGTGTCATCGGCGAACTTGGCCAGTCCACTCCTGACTCCAATGTCCACATCATTAATGAAGATGTTGAACAGTATGGGCCCAAGGATAGAGCCTTGAGGGACCCCACTGGTCACAGGGCACCACGATGAGTGACTGCCATCAATTACAACCCTCTAGGTCCGACCACAGAGCCAATTTCCCAGCCAGTGGATTGTGGTGGAGCCAAGGCCACAACTGGGCAGTTTGGCCAAGAGGTGATCGTGGGATACCAGATCAAAAGCTTTTTTGAAGTCAAGATATATGACATCGATCTCTTCTCCATCGTCTGGTGATAGGTCACCTGGTCATAGAAGGATATGAGATTGGTCAAACAAGACCTACCCGCAACAAACCCGTGCTGGCTGTCCCTTAGAATGTTAGCCTGGGCCAGTCCCTCAAGGATGGCCTCCTTAATAAACTTTTCTAGGATCTTCCCCAGGATAGAAGTCAGGCTAATGGGCCTGTAGTTAGCCGGATCCACTCTCCTCCCTTTCTTGAAGATCGGCACCACATTGGCCTTCTTCCAGTCTTTGGGCACTACACCAGAGCGCCAAGAACATTTTCTCTCTCGTTTTTCTTTTAAACCAGGTTTCTAACTCTTGCCTTGTTTCTTCTGGGTCTTCTCATACTCATCTTCCTTCTGTGGCTGCTTTTAGTAGCTCTTGCTTCTTTCTGGCTCTCTTAGCACCTTCATTCTTTTTCCCTGTGCATCTTCAGCCCTCCTTCCTGAAGAATTCTCCCGTCCTCCTCTTCACCATCACCCACCATTCTTTGGTACTCCCAAAATATTTATTTCAGTGTTTGCCACCCCATATACTGTCTTGTATAATAAGCCTGACACATCACTTCATCTTGTAACAGCCATACATTTAACTTCCACAGTCCCTTCCCTGTCATGGGGCTCTGACCAAGACTAATTTCCACCTTTAGCATCCAGTAATCACTACAAGTCACATGTATGTTTTCTTTCTTCCTTATCCCTATTTCTGTTGATATCTGCCCAAAGTCAGCTCTTGTTGTTTCTTTCCACTGGGATCTGTTCTAGTTTAAAGCCTTTCCCCCTGCCCACACATCTCTTAGCAACTCTTCTTTTATTATATTTGTTAACAGTCTGGATGAGCTGTCTAAAGCTCTGTTTTCTTCTTCCCCTTTTCCATCACCCACTTCAGTTATACAATTGAGATTCCCAACTACTACTTGCAGCCTCCCTCCAACCATGTAAACTTGTAAGAGTTGCATTCCTTCCCTCCCTCTCCAGTGCCACATATATATTAACAAATTCTAATTCTGTTTCCCCAACTGACAGACACATACATTGCAATCTGCCACGGATGAGTTCTTCTATCCCCTTTGCCCTCAGCTATGGGTTCTTGAATAATATTGCTATTATAATTATTAATACTGCTTTGTTCTCATTTGTCTCTGACCACCAAAATGACTCCCATTTCCATCTTTTCTCAAAGTGTTTATGATCCCTCTCTCCTGGTATACCACATTCTTGTAGGCAGATTATGTTTGCCCTTACTTGGCTCAACACTGGTTCAATCTGTTCTCAACTTTTTCTTGTTGAGATCTCCTGATTGTAAGTGAACCTATAGTCAATGCCATTTACGTTTTGTCTTAAAATGAGGTCTCCTACCCCTTTAAGGTTCATCTGTGCTGCTGCTTGGGATGGTTCACTCCTCCCCCTCCCTCAGCTGAATTCCTGTAGCCTTTAGAAGTTGCTGGATTGCTTTTGTTTTTAGGAAGACTTGCATATTCCTGCTTCCCCACTATGTCTCTACTTCTGGTTTCCACCCCAGGCTGGAGCCCAGAGGCGTTAATGGCAGGAAACTGCTCTCCTATTCTCCCTCCAAATCACCTCCCAGGTTTCTTCTTCCTGGTCTTCAGCCACTGCATTCCCTTTCTTTTCCCAGTCTATCACTCTGGTTCTTGCTCCATCTCCACTTCTGTTGTTTGTAGGGTGTCTTCTTTCTTCCCCACCCCCAACTCCAAGTCTGAGCCATTTGCCATTCCTGTCATCTCTTCCACTCCATCTCTTATCTGTGCCTGCATTACCCCTATCACAGACATTTTGCTCCCTCATTCTGTTTCACTGTCTTGCGGGATTTCTTCTACCATTTCTACCTCAGTTGTCAAAATGCCCAACCTTTCCTTTCCTCCACTGTCTTCCTCCCAGTTTTGCTTTTCCTCAGAGGGTCTGACTATACTAGAAAAGGTTTTTGGGCACCTATGATAAAAGTGCCCATCTCCTTTACAAACAGTGTATTTTAGGGACTCCTGATGCTCTTCTGGTCTATTCCCCAGCCATTCAAATCAGTAGCACACTGTGAGGGGACAGTGTTCAGACAGGTGCCTCACCTTTCTGCATTTGCTGAACCATTTTGATTGCCCATAGTACATTATAAAACCCCAGTATACTCCAATCCAGTGGTGATGCATAGGGGGCGCAAATGAACCCTGTGAGAGTGCCAGTGCACTCCTTGACAGGCTGCATTCACCACTTAGGCAATAGGCAGTGGGGGCAGGTGGGAGCATCAGTGCCCACCCCTGCAAGCACCGGCTGATTGGTGCAGTTACTTCCAGAAGTGGCTACAGCCACTCCCAGAAGCGGCTGCAGTGATTGGCCATGGCGATCAGCCATGGGGGAACTTCTCCTGGGCACCGTTATCAGCCACAGGGGGACCCCACCGATTGACAAGATCAGCCATGGTGGGTACCATCCTCCCATCAGTGGGACTGGTGGTGGGGGGAGGCACATGCTCCCCGACTAAGGTGGCACCAGTCGCCCATGCCCCAGTCTGCATTACTGATGGGAGGTATAGCACCCCACCTGGGCTCCACACTTCTGTTTGCAACACTATTCATGGCCTCCAAGAGCCCATCCAGATACCATTTTTATCCCTTATTTTCTCTACTGACATTACCCTTTGGATATATTCATCCATCCATCCTTCTACATTTTCTGCCTCTAGTAAATTCATGTACATTAGAACTATAATCACCCTTTCTCTTAATTTTTCCCCCTTCTATGAATGTTATCCTTATTAATTCCTCCCTCCCATGTTTCTCTGCATATTTCTTCCAAAAGCTCTCACTCCCTCCTCCATCCCAGTAAGTCCATGTCCACGACCTTTGGTTTGAGAAAACAATCAGGCTGGTGAGATGCTCCACCTGGAGCTCCAAAATCTCATGCAGTACCTTTTTCAGGAAATCATATCTGTTCACCATCAATCCTGTCTGCCTCCTATCACCAGTTAAAGTTGCCTTTATCCACAGCCTCTACTCATCTGTAGCTGGTCTTAGTGCTTGCCCCATCTTTTCTTCTTCATCTTTATTCATTTTCCATCTGTCCTCTGATCTTCATTTTCACTCTTCAACGTTTTCCCCCATCTCATGCTTACTTACCACCACTGCTATTTTTCTGAGTTTTTCTCCCTTTTCCACTTCTCACACTCCAGTGCTAGAATACCTCTGTCACTATCTCTCTCAGCCTGGTGCATATGGTTAGTGTGGCCCTGCCCTCCATGAGATGGAACCAGACTAGGTTGCTCTGTACCTCATCTGTATATAATTTTTTTGGAGGATCCCAGTACTTGTAACAAAAACACCCAGTTCTAGTCATGAGTGGGGGGCCCAAATAATACATGGATCCTTGGGGAGAGAAGGGGTATCAGAAGTATATACACACAGTGAGCAGTTCTGAGCTGTGGGGTCATCATGACTTGAAGCACTGTTGTCTCTGTTGGGGCCTAGGTCAATTAACTATGGTAAATCATGAGCTCTTTGGCTTCAAACTAATGTTATGCATAGGTTATAATATATAGAAGTAGGTAGTTGCTTAAAATAAGTTTATAGTTTACCTGAGCTAAAACTTGCCATGCTTTAAAAAGAGGTAAGCTGAATCAATTCTGGATGGACTAAGGACATACGTACCTATAATAATTGCCTTATATGCAAATTATTGCAGGTATGTTTATTTGCTTCTCACTTCTATGTGCTCAGGAAGAGCAGGGTCTGACAATAAGGAAAGGGGTCACAAGTGAAGAAGCTGAGGAGGTGGCAATAGAGCTACCTGACCCCCCCCGCCACACATTTATCTTCCTTCCTGTAGCAATGGGAAGGAGACAAATTTAAGGCAAGATTCCAAACATTACATTCTCTATCAGGCAAATTATAACAAATTTATACATTTTCCTTATATAGAATCTAATTATTGGAGTGTTGTCGTATAATCAGGGTCATCTTCTATTCAAATAAATATGGCAATTTATACACTAGATCAAAAGTGAATAGTTGTTGTTGTCTGTTGTTCCATCTTTGAAAAGGCTGTAGACCTTTCAGAACATTACAAACAGGTCTATTAATGTATCTAACCATCACTTAGGTGCTCTGAATTTTCAATATATTCCCAGGGAGCAAAAAAACCCAGAGCATTTTGCTCTGGAGTTTCTTTATGCACAGCACATGGAGCCCAGTTGGAGCAGCCTGGTCTGGCAGGAAACCCAAGGGACCAGCCTCCCAACCCAGGGCTGTTCTGACTGGGCTCCCTGTGTTGCAGAGTAGCTGGATGAAGCATGAGGATGCTTCAGCACAGGGGCTACCTGCTGGCTAGCTCTGCACTGAAACACGCTGTATTCCCGCAGCATCTGCACGTGTTCTATTGTGCATGAAAACACTGCACAGCAAAGTAGTATTTCTTTTTCTTAGTTTTAATAGGGGCACGTGTGTAGATTTTGAGATGTTTACTGCACAGTTAATTAATCAACTTCAGAGCAAACGTCTTGTGTAGACACACCTACTGTTCATGAAAATGGGTAAAATGTTTATTGAATTCATTAAATGAATTTTTAGGCATGTTGTTAGTTTCATATCTGCTTTTCTAAGATTGCCAAAGCATTTGTGGCTTTTTTGATTTGGGAGAGGCTTCCTGTGACAGCACTGAAAAATGAGGGCAAACTCTTATCTCATATCTACAGTTATAGTTCCAATATTGTATTTCCTCTACATGGACAGAACATTCAGGTTCCACTGTGCTGATCAGAGAAAAAAAATTGCTTTTTGTACCTAAAGTGACTGTCTATTGCACTGCCTCTAATTGATGATCCTTGATGCTGATTTGCAGGTGGAACACAGCCCTTGCCAGCTGACGGTTCATACATTGCTTCTGTTTTCTTTAATCTGAGTATTCTTATTTTGCAGGAGTTGCAATGTGATTGCTGATTAGTTACAGGTTGATTGGGACTGTGCCAGAAGTGCATGAAACAGCTTGACAGATCCTTTTTATTTTTTATTTTGGCTGATGCTGTAACAAGAAGCCCTGTCTTGCCTGCAAACTCCCTCCTCCATTTTGTGCATTTCTTCTACCTTCTAAGTATTGGCAGAGACCTAGCACACACGTTGCATGGGCATGGCAGGGCTCAGAGCAAGCCAAAATGCTGAAGTGGCTTTCTGTAGGAGAAATATACAATCTACATTTACGTATCAATTGAGCTAAGTGTCACTAAAGAAAACAAAAAACCCTAAAATATGCACTTCAAAGCACAGCTTGTAATAGACAAGAAAAACCAAGATGCATTGAAAATATAACTGTAAATATATCCTGGTGAACACATTCCCCCTTTCATTAAAGCCTATTTCCCAAAGCAAACTTCCCCCATTTGTCTAAAGTTTATGTTAAATCAGTCTACTGCATCTAACCTAACTCACTTAGTGTCCCCAGTGTTTGATCCTCACTACATCAACATCAACATTTGCATTTATTGAAGGTATATTCCTTTTTATATTTCATCTGTCTTATATCTGTCTCATCTATACCCTGGCATTCTGGGTATGCCCCCCTGCATGAGCAGCCCTGGCGGACACTGCTGCACTGGAGGGAACGCCCTCCCCCGGCACCACAGGGGCCCATTGACAGCTTGCCCCCTAGCCCCGGGATGCATGGGGAAGCTCTGCCACCTTCCCGCACTTCCTGCATCCTGGGCCACATTCCCACTGGCTCATGCCATTCTGGGCATCCCTTGCACTGCCACCAAGGCCAGACAGGCCCTTCCCCAGAGGCCCCTAGTCTCTTGGCAGAGGCAGGAACCATGGAATGAAAACATGGCCTTGGACCCAATGCAAGTCTCTGCAACTCTCTGGCCCTGGGCCAGGCTACCAGGCAGACGAGCACTTGCCTGGGCAGTCTGGATCCTGATCCTTTCGCCCAGACAGGGGAACATGAGGCACTTGGGGTCAGGAGTGCTCATGCTGGTCCCTCCCGCCCCACCTCTTATCTGAATTTTCTGCTCCTGTGCAGGCATGAGCAGCCCTACAGTCCCAGGCCAGAAGCCCCTGCTAGGCAGGGGCTTCTGGGTGGTGTGGGTCAGAGCCAAAGCTGGGTGAGCCCTGCTATTCCAGGGGCTTGCTATGGCTTCCCTTGAGTCCTACTGTCCCTGGCAGGAGCCAGGGACAAATAAATATTAATTTTCAAAATTTGGGGGGGAGGGGCATGGGCCAGATAGAATGGTGTGGTGGGCTGGATCTGGCCCACAGGCTGTATTTTGCCCGCCCCTTTTATTTTGTTTGTGATTAGAAGAAGTCCCTCAAAACCACACATACAATACTCTAAGAACACCTTCTCTTTTTTCAAAGGTCATACAAGCTATGTTTTGGTGAGTGATGATTTTACAGCTGCTTGAAGAATTCGAATGTATAACAGGTGAAACAAGAATGTCTGTTTTCCCAGCCCATTTATGCCCCATATGAACCTTTATAAACTGGAACTAGCTGCTTGTTTCTTTGCTCTGGTTTACAACTGATTATTCTTTTTTCTGTTACCACTCGGTTAATAATAACTACAAGAGTAGTGATAGAGAAATAGCTAATATTTTGCCAAAAAAAGATAAATAAAAGATAATAGGATTTTAAAATTTGTAACTCCTATAACAGATAGAAACATATGTCACTACTTAAAAAGAAAGAAATGTAGTCTGAGACTTATAGCATAACATGTCATCTTCACCCTGAAACAGAAATGGATTTGAAGGCTAGAATATAGGATACTTTATTGAAAAATTGTAATTGCTCTACAATAGGATTTAATGATAGGACATTCAACGTACTGATAACAGGAGCATCAGAAAAATGATCAGCTAGTAAGCAACAAAATAAGGGGCCTTAACATCTGTGAAACTTTGTTGAAGCTCTTTAACAGAAAATACAAAAGGAAATTGAATTAATTGCCAAAAAATGTAGCATTGTAAGAAATACTGTGCTTTTTTAAATGTCTAGAAGTGGAAGAAGTTGTCAGCTTGATGCTTCCAAAAAATTTTAAAGCAAACGTCTTCTTTCTTCTGCAATAAGTAACTGTAGCTATGACCAATATGACAGCTTCAGATGGAACATACCAATCAGACAGAGATGCTTTCAAGAACGTTGAAGTTTCTACATCTCTAGCTGTTAACAGACCGTCACTGGAGATGCCTTCTTTCAATAATTTAGGTATGATTTTGGTATGAGCAAATATTATGCTTAGATGCAACTGACTGAAGATTCCAAAACTTTGAACTTCAAGTTCGGTCATTAAATGAAGTTAATGCAGAAGGAAACATAGAACTGCATCTAGTGGATTAGTTGAATAAGAGTCAATGGGGAAAGCAAACTGTAGAAATATACAGTGCCCCTGTCCAGGAGAAACAAATGTGTGAAGTTGCACTATCCATACAGAGATCATGTATGTGTGTGATTTTAGGATAAACTCTGCATCAAATATTCAATATCAATTTAGGAAAAAATCAAATGAAAGAAATATAGATCTACTTTGGAAGGACAGGAATGAGACTTAAAAAGCTTGAATAAAATCTATGAATGGCATCTCCTAGTCCATTTCGCATCCATGAGACAGAACAACCCAGCCTAGGTAAGAAATGAGAAATTTTGAGGGTCATTTAAGACAGTGAATCTTCACAGTAGCTCAGTACAATATGATTTCCAATAACTACAGCTAGATCTTTTTTTTCCTTTGAAAAGGAACTATAACCTCTCATCTGAGAGGGAAAATGTACAAAGCCATTGCATTTAAGTATTTCAGGAGTCCACCTGCTTGACAAAGGCTGCTTTGCCAACTGGTCACTGTTAGAACAGAAATGATCTGACTCTGTAGGGTGATTTTTGCTATGTGTTTTGTTCTTCTTCATTATATTGAATAGAAGCTTTTACTGGAAGGCTATCCTTGAAAGTCAATGAAAATGTCTCTTTTACTTAACATATTATTATGGGGGGCCTTCTATGTTTTAAGTGTGTGCCCATCATTACCTCATACAATTAAACTGCTACTTTAGGCTTGCATTTAAGAACCCAACTATCATTCACTTTCAAGTCTGTTTTAAATTTTAGTTTAAATTTGAATTCCATGGGTTTTTTTAAACCTGGTTTTGTCTTTCACATTCTTGGAAATTTATTTAACCTTTAACTTACTAAAATTTACTCTTGACCTTGATTCAAATTTATTTGTCTAAAAAGATCTATTTATCTGTGAATTGTGTTGGATCCATTCACTACTGTTCTACTTATACTTTTGTCATGAAATTAACATAGGCATTCAAATTCTACCATATGAAATGAATCAAACACACAGTGTGAAAACTTGTAGAGAAAGATATGGGATCTGGTAATTTGGGAATTAAAACTATTCCCTGTTTCAGGAACATCCACCATGCCTACAAAAAAAAAAGAAATTCCAAAGACCTTTCTAGGACTGAAAGAGCTCTTGAAGGAGAATGCTGGTAAGCTTTATTGTCGCCCTAAATTTCTTCCTACCAAGGCTGGTGGAATAGGAAAAATAAGATAAATATGAAGTTACCACAGGAAAGGGAAGCAGGAATTGAAGACTGACAAGAAATTGTATATTTCCTTTGACTGAGCCACGGCTGAAGCAAGCAGTATCTTCCCACTGTGATACTGGACTAAAAGAAAACCTCTCCTTTCCTCTCCCCTTCCTTCTGTGCTTGGAGGGAACTGCATGTGCAAATTCTTTTTATATCATGTGAATACTTACCTTGACTTTATAGCCTAACAATGTGTCATTGGATTACTATGGACGCATAGCAAATCTACTTATTCATTGCTTTTCTCTTTTTCTGGATATACCAAGTGGCTTCTGTGACATGTGAAAATGTTTATATACAGTACACACAAGAATCAAGCTCAACTGGCACATATTAATCTATTATCTTTTACTCATTTTCCACTTTTATTTGAGTCCTCTTTGTGCATTGTGTTAAAGAAGGCTTAACAATCTAGGACTTAAAAGAATGAATCAATGCACTTAAGGGTGTACAGTAGCCTTACTATTTAATATATGCTGCAGGTTTTACCTAGATAAAAATTGGGTTTTAAGGATGTTCTTTGAATGGAGAAGATAGTCTCAATGGGCATGTCTACATCAGATGCTACATCACCATAGGATGAGCGATGTCACCATAGTTCATTGCTACAGCAACGCAGCATTGGTGAGCATGAACTGTGATCCTGTTGCTACTAAACGGTAGCAACAAGCTATTGTGTAGTAGCATGCGGAAAAAACAAACTTGTGTGGCATTGGTACCGCATAATAATGCCAGTTAATGCACAGTCGACTGCGCAGTAACAACTGCACAGTCCAGCCAGCACACATGTAGATGTGGCAAGTATAGCAAAACCCGGAGAAGAACAGTCTTAAGAGAAGTATGATACTTCAGAGAAAAGTCATGCCTGCTTAGTGCAAGTAAGAGTACTGCTTTTCCTTCTTTTACCAAAAATGTAAGAACCAAACTTTTCAAAATTGTACAATGCATTAGCCTTCTAATTTATAATTTCAGATAATGAGTCCCCAACTATATTCCATAGCTAGCAGTTATTAATGACCTTTCTCTCCTCTGAAACAACTGAAGGCTAACTAAAAAATAATTAACACATGCAATTTTCAGATAAGTAAATTAAAAGAAACCCATGAAAAGGTGTTGAAATCAAAAGGGAAATTTATAGGGTAATCCCATGAATTTATGACTGAAAATGGAGTCATGTTGCCATTAACTATAGCACTTCTCAGGTATATAACGGCACTTATACATGCACCTGACATCTGCTCCGATTCATTCTAATCCGAACGTGTCACAGCAGACTGGATTATCGGAGTCTGCTGGAGAGTCCAGCAGCTTTGGCATCACATGCATTCAATGTCCCCACCTTTCAAAATGGTGGCAGAGGTGATTTAACTAAAGCTCATCAAACAAGCTTGAGTTAAAGCTGCTATTTTGAAGCTCAGTACGATGAATATACCAAATGCTGCAGGCATTTTAGAAGAGCTCCTGAGAGCTCCTCTAATTAAGAATGTGCCTCCCCCTCACCCCACCCCTGAGCATGTATAAAGATACCCATTATGGTCAGGTGTACAGAAGAGGTATGATCCATCTATGGAAAATATAATATCATCATTGCTTCAATGATGTATATTATATAGTATATCCAATGGGATCCACCTGGGAAAGAAGACCACCTGGTAGAATTAGCAATGAAAAAAAGAGTAGCTTTGTATTTCAGGTCTATATTCTACTTTAAGTTTTTCATTCTACAGAAGAGGGTGCAGAATTGTGAAGAAACTACATGGGTGATAATCTTATTCTTTGGCTTCTTCACTTTGCATATTCACCAATGAGAAACACATTCAAAAGCAATGAATATTTCACATATCTTAGAACCTTGAGAATGCGGAGATTAGTTTAGGTTCTTCAAGAGTTACTCAAACTCTCTACCATTATGTTTAATTTAATAACAGGTTTTTGACTAGACTTTTTTTTTTCACTTTAATGTTTTAACAATTTTTTAACTATTGAAACTTTTTAAAGAAACATTGACATTTTTGTAAGTATTAAAGGCCCAAATATCTTTTTAATGTTAAATTCCAGACCACATTCCTGTGAGAGAGGAGTACAAACCAAAATGCTCTGGCCAGATATCCTCAAGCTTTACAGTATAAATCATTCAAAATATGAAACCAGATCTGTATTTTATAGCTTACACCTTCTTTTTGCAATTGAGAAAACCTAAACTCTGAAGCTTAAAATTCCTCAAACTCTTTTTTGATGATTTGGCAGATGCAATGAAGGAGGTTGTTGTAATGTGGATCAAGATTATAGACAAGCTGCTCTTAAGCCTATACCACCAAGAAACCTATGTAACATTTTATTGAGATGTCGTAAAAGATGCTCATTCCTTACTTAATACAACATGAACTGCTATCTTCTGCAGAAAACAGATGTAATTGCTATACAAATCATGCACATAATTGGCATGCTGGGGGTAGAAGTCTGACTCATTATTTAAAACACATTATTTAAATCAGTTCAGCTACAGCAACATTCCTTTATCTGGTCACAGTAGCAGGCCCCTTATCTTTTCTGTGGGCCATCTGGTAAAGATCATATATTCACTGATAAAAAGCCTGCACAGCTGGACAACAGCTGCTACTCCAAGCATCTAAAGTTTATGGAAGTTCAAATCCAATGGCAATGTAAGAACCCCTAATAAATTCATGTACAGTACCACAGAAAAAATAATTATATAAATTGCATATATACAAACAGCACTTAGAGTCAAGGACTTGTTCTTCACCTGCCTTTTTGATACAACTGAAGGGGAATGGTAGTATGTTCTCACTAAATTAAATTTCTAAAACAAGTAGCAGAAGTAGTAGCGTACTTGTTTCTACCTCAGCACAAGGTGTTTACTGCAGAGTTGCCCAATTAGCTCTGCAGTAATTGTCTCAGTGTCTACATGTGCAGTCCTATTAGGATGAAGTAAACTAATTAACTCTACTGTAGGTTAGTATTTATAAACAAAAGTACTATCCTGTAGTGGAGTTTTTTACTCAGTGCGTGTGTAGAAGCTGATGGGGCTGGCTGGGGCACATATGCTCATGCCCCAGCCAGCCCTACAGCAGCATGGTGAGCTGGATCAGAGCAGCCCTGGGCTGGCAGGCTGTCTGCTGGGGTGGGTCTGACTTGGTTCAACATGCTGTAGTCCTGGGTGCACATAACAGCATGCCCGGGAACAATAAACTACAGCATGAACTGTGCCAGAATGTAATTGTTTGCCTTAATTGCACCTGTTCGTGTGCTAACTGTCTCCTAGTCGTGGGTGATGGCACACACTCATATAACCTCACAAAGTCAGGACATCGCATATTCTTTCCCCATAGTCACCCTGTTACATAATGTTCATCCCAAATGAGATCCGCAGTTGTTCAAAACAAAAGTCAAGAGTCAATCTATACTCAAAAAACATGCTTGCCAGACAGCAGCAGATGGGATACCGGTACTTCATTAAGACCTTTTGATCTAAGGGAGAATTTGTACTGTGACTGCTCCATCATGGTGTGGAGCATTCATTATTAAATGAAAAACCAGCTTCTGAGTCATATGTCCTAAATTGTTGTGCAATATAATCTGCACTTTCACAGACTACAAGGGTTGCTAGGCATATTCTGCAGTGGGTTATGAAATTTGCTGGACTTAAATGCTATATGAAGAGGACAATGTTATATGAACAAATCTAGTATATTTCCCTTGCATTGTTCTGGATTTTTGGTGGGGTTAACCAGAAAAAGATGTATATCAAAGTACTACAAGGCAAGGAACTAACCGCTGGAAAACAGCATTTCAGATTATAGCATTGTTGAATGAAATCCTCTTGGGCAGTGGCTTTCACCCTGTGGTCTGCAGATCCATGGGGGCCTGCAGACTATGCCTAAGAGGTCTGCAAAAAAATGACTATGATCAATCAAAAGTATGTGAATACCCACACTAATAATTCAGAGTTTCACACCTGCACTCAAAATTTTTTAGCAGTCCACAAATGAAAAAAGGTTGAAAACCACTACTTTTGTGTAGAAAGTTGTAAAAGTAGTGACAATATTTTAAGAAAAGGGGAAAGGCAACTAGTTCAAAGGGAAGACTGCTTTGTACAATTTGTTATTGTTGTTATCAAGCCCTTTATTATCATCCTAAAGTATTTACATATAAAGTGTTTAAAATACTGTATATTTTTAAAAAAACACTTAAGATGCAGGCCCATTCCTAGTTTACTATTTGAGTTTCAGCGAGCCAGGTGCAATAAGATAGCAGACACATTGCTGGTTACCCAGCATAGGAACACAAGAAAGCAATTTCTGATTATGATTACACACTTTCTGTTGTCAGACAAGCCAGGAATCTATGCTGGGATTTTTTTCCACATAACATCTCATAGTATATTCCTGAACCCTAGTGATTTTATGGTGACAGAACAGCACCTTCTGTTTTAATTAATCAACACAATTAAAATGGTAACATTTAAAGCTAAGTAACCAACCATTCACTACTATTTCCTTTTATACTTACTCTTATAATAATATATTATCATTATCCCTTCCAGCCCGACTTTTTAATGATCCTGTTAGTATGGTTAGTCAGGGAGTCAGGGGCTGGATTAGATGGCTTCATGAGTTCTCTTCCAGCCCTACTTTCCTACAGTCCTACTGGGGTTATCTTATGAGTGTATTCATTTAAGGCTGTAGGGCCCCTTTTCTGGTCTGTCCTTATTATACATATCATAAGTATCATGCATGGGTGGAACAAACTCTAAAAAGCTGTTCCTCTCTGATTTAAGGAGATGACTGGAGATTTGGTTCTGTATAGATCCTTCCTACCCACTAGAGAACTGGGCTACAGAGCTAGGCTGTCACTACAGGGAAAATAGAGCTTGAGGAGATAAGAGGTTGGCATACTTTTCTTTCCTCCTCCAGAGCACAGAGAAAAACTGAAAGACTCTTAGTCACAATTTGGATCACTGACAGTTTCAGAGACAGCCCAGAGATGGCCTGCAGCTTGCTAAGAGCTTGTAGCAGAGTCACAATACTGGCTTTGGGAATGTATGTGTTGTCTGACATTTTTGGGATGAGAGGAAGGTATAACATTTATTAAATGTTATTTAAAAAAAGAAATCAAGGTGCTTTAAAAATCATTAGTAAGCAATCACAAAAACACCCTTCTGATGGGACTAGTGGAATATTCATTTTACAGATGGGTTAACAGATGGGTGGAGCAATTTATTTTAAATCATTATTCTAAGACTACATTGCAAGTCATTGGGCATAACTGGAAATATAAGTCGGCAGTCTTGTCCCCCAAGTTCCATTTCAGTGATGTACTTAATTATGTTTAAATCCATCCTTGTTCCATAAACAACTCAGGTGTGTTCTTAATTTCAAAGGGACTCAAATACTTTGCTGATCAGATATGGACTGCAGAATTGGGCCACTACCCAATCCCCTTCCACACTTCCAGAGAAGGCGAGATAGAGTTAGATTGTATAAATTAGCATAGGTTAGTGATTGAAAAGTGTTTTATATCAATAGGGGACCAATATAAATTAAAAACTTAGAACTGAAATTTTTAGCTTGGTTTGCTAATTACTATAAAAAATACAAAAAAGGGTAGTTTTTTGTTAAAAATGTGGATTTTTAATGCCTTTTTTCAGACCAGTCTACTCCTGTAGTAAAATATTATTAAAATCTCATGTTGACACAGTATGTTATTATGCCTGGTCTGGGAGTGGATCCTGTTCTCATTAAGGCATCACAATAGTTATGTTTAGTTTTGCTTTGGCAATAATGAAAATATTTGTTTTTCTACAACAATTCTAATAATTCTGGTTAAAGATACAAATAAACTTGAAGAGGGTAAATATAATTTCCAAAATGGGAAAGGAGGATGAGTTCCTTTACAATACACTGATGCCTTCAGTTTTTGACAGGTTGACTCTATCCAATGTTGTAATATGGCAATCCCACTCCGCATAAAAATATTGAGCTGGCTAACCCTGGACATTCACATTAAGTATTTGTTACATTATTGCAAGGAAAAGTAATGTTTGATCTTATTCAATATCTTTGAAAACTAAGAATGATTGCACCCTGCTTAGTGATGATATATCAGAGAGGGAGACAGAAGGATGAGTGTGGCAGAGAGGAGGTTGAAATTGCTGCCACCTGAAGTTAAAACAACCAGATAGAAACAAAAAACAAAACCCCCCTTCAATATATAAGCAAATTCAATGCCCATTATTAATTAAAAAAATAACACTGATTTCATTTAGCTAATTTCAATTAGCTATACTTAGGCAAGTAATGATTACATTTTCTCTAATAAACTGGAGTAATAGGATACCACTAGTTAAGATAGCATTTTTAATAAGCTATTTAAAGTTCACTTTTGCCCTTCATCTATTTGGCCGTACTTATACAGTTGTAGCTGCATTCTGGTTAGTCATAGTTCTTTAAAAAAGTAGTTTATAGGAGGTTTTCAAAAGGCATCTTGGGTCAACCAAAAGAACTGGGGGAAAAAAATGTCAAAATTCTTAGCCGTGTCCAGGAACCAGAACCATTTTCAAGTCCTATTCTCAAAATTGAAATCAGAATGAACCTTTTGTGCAAGGATATTTATAGCTGGATACCTGACAAGACTGGGATAAAACATGAAAAATTTCCAGCAGTACAGACAGATAGCTAGCAGTTAACATTTAGTACTAAAGCAGTTATACATCCGTTTTAGATATGAAGACCTACATAGTAATGGAAGATAAGCTCTACTTCCTGGGAGTTTAACACGGGAAAATTACTGTTTCATGGGTCAGTAAAGCAGCTGAATGTGTCAGTCTCCATTTCAAGAGACTCACACAGGAGATGATTCCAGCAACATTTTTGGACAAGTAATTATATTAGAAACTTATTATAAAAATTGCGCTGAAGGAAAGGCTCCACCCTTTTGTTTCTAAAACAGATAGCTTGAAAATCTAATTCCAAGAGCGTATTTGATGAGGAATCGTCTAGTTGCCAGTTTTATATGAGGACATTTTAGCCCACTTTTAGCTATATGTTCTAGTAATTATGTAACCTACAGCAATATCAGTGAAGAATGGTATTGTCATCTTACCCACATAGAATGTAATAGCAGATATTTGGATTTTGACACATTGTTAATTAAATATTGATTTGCTGGAAGATGAACTAAACTATCAGTATTTTCTTTCCCAATTAGAATAATGGCTTTTCCACATGCCAGCAGTCATGAATCTACCCCCCAAAAATAATTGTAGAGGTGGAAATGTAAAAACCCCTAAATTATGTAGCAAGCTGCATCTCAGTTATAATTAATAAGTTAGATGTATGATCATAGTTTTAGGCTAATGTTCTCAGTTTCCTTGGATTGTGTTCAAAAAGGATTGTGTACTTCCACCTCGCTTTGGGAATGAATGTTAGCAATCAATTGTTAACTTATGACCATGTATTCTATATCCTAGTCTACCATGAATTAGGATACAGTGGGTGCACCTACACCTTCATTAACATGCTGTAGTTAGTGAGCATTAAGTTTAGTACTTCATTAACCAAGTACCAAATCAATGTACAGTAGTTCTGGTACATGTCTAGTGATGCTTACTGTGCAGTAGCCTAACACTACCATACAGTAGCTTATTAGCACATTTTTTGCTCAGCACACTATTGTGCAGTGTTATTAGGTCACTGCATGGTTACCGTTTCATGTAGGAACACCCAACAAGCAACAGTCCACCTTTCAGCAAAAGGCATGGGGTGCCTCCTAGCCTAGAAGCAATAGAGATACACTCTTACAGAACTTGTGGGCCCTGCAAAGAAATGGCATGAAACAGTTATATTATTTCTAGTATGATGCAGCCAGCTCAGACTAGTGTAATGTGCTTCACAGTACTGATGTTGATATGGTACATTGTAGACACAGCATTTGTTATTTTAAGTGACAAAATTATGCATGGTACTTGGTCATCTGAGCATTGAAGGGACTGCAATATGTGTACCATTATGTCACTAAGCCATATAATTATTATTAATATAATGGATGCAGAAAGACAAAGAACTATTTGCTTTTTCCTTAAACCTTGTTAGAATCTGCCATAAGATTTGCTGAGCTTCTGCTTGTCCAGGGAAATAAAAGTCAAGGCCTGCTGCAAAAATGATACTTTTTTGCATCTCCCACAATTGCATTAGAGAATTAAAAATCATTTTCAAATTACAAATGAGCTGAAATCTGAGGAGTTAACATAAGAGTTATAGAGTACATGTAGATATTACATTTAAATTGACCTAACCTTAAAAGTCAATCTAAGTGCAGATCTGTGCAGATGCTTGGCAAGGTTAAATTGGGTAGAAGTTGGTGGGACCAATCTAAGTTAGCTCACCTAAGAAGGATAACTAATTTACATCAGGAATAGGTTAGCCTTATCTATTGAATATCTGTACACATTCAGAGTGCAGCCCTAGGGCTAGGAAATCCCAGCCACATGCCCCAGCCCTGGGGCTGTTTTCTTCCTGCTCCCTCAAGTCTGAATGGGCTGTTTTCAGATCCCTGACTCTCACCCCAGAACAGACACCCGCCCCATTGCACCAACCCCTGCTCTCAACAATCTGATAGCCCCCCTGAACTCACTCACCCCTTCTCCTAATCCAGGTTACTAACACCAGTTTTCCAGGTGGCTCCCAGCACCAGCAAACATCTGCATACATGGCTTTTGGTCTACAGTCATGTAGCTTAAAGTAAGCCACATGTTTGTAGACCAGGTGTGGTGAAAGTCTGCACATACCCATAATCATTAGGATCCAAATCCTGAAAAAAATTAAAAATGAGTACTTTTACAAGTATTTGTAGGTGAAGGGCCTGTTTCTTGATTATTTGAATGATTGAGTTGTTTAACTGTCTCCTACTGAGTTTATATTTTTATTTATTTCACTTCTTCGTAGTTGAATTTTCTTATACTTCCATTAGTCCTTATGTGTAGGAATAAATGTGTAAACACCATTTTGTCTCTTAAATAGATGTAATGGAAACCAGCAGGGAGCTAAATAACAAAAAACAATCTGCAGAGACAGAGACACTGCTTTAAGCATCACACTGCTAACGTAGGGATCAGTTCATACATACATATTAAGCTATTTGCTTATATTATTGCAAGATCAGAGATGTATTGCCATCTGTAGACTTCTAAACTTTTTTAAAAAATACTTTACATAAATACAAAGTTATTTCCTTATTTTTACTATGTATTGCATATCGTTTCTTTTTTTGCAGTGGGAAACTACATGTTTTCTCCAAACTTTTAATTGTTTGTTCCCATCTGCTTTGTTACACAGTGTGAATACTTATTCTACATTCATTTGTACTTATTCTACATTCATCTCCTATTAATGATAATGAAAATTTTGTATACAGGTAAAGATGAGATGAACGTATGCATTTAAATATTTTGGAGAGTTCAAGGTACTCAAAATTGCATGTACAGTTGTGATTTAGTCCACTTAGAAAATAAAAAACCTCTGCTAATTTATGTCAGGTGAAGGTTTCACCTTTTTTATTATTTTATAAAAAGGAAAGTATATTTGTCTTTGTTTTTTTCTTTTCTTGTGCAGAAAAATAAAAATCACCAGTATATTGGAATATTTCAAAGAAGGAGAAATGCTAAAACGAAACAAAACCACAAAAGCTCCAAGAACTTGTATTGTAATGTGGACAGTGAAAAGAATAATATATTATTGTAATAGAAGCTTTGTCTAGACAAAAGACTCTGGAGGAAAGTGTATTATGGTAGAAAAATATCACGGAGAAAGATCTAGAACATGGTCTTTTCATCCTAAAGAGACATGCTTATTGTCATAACTTTAGGCAAGGAAAGGGAGGTTTTATTTCAGCATAGTAAGGTAGCTCAGCTCCTGTAAATCAGCTGGATCCACTGCAATCAATAGAACTATTCCAAATTAAACAAGCTGGAGATCAACCCCAAGAATGATGCTTCTTTACTCAAGGATCATTGATTGTGCCCTAATCTACAACAAGAAATAGCAAGGGACAATTGTATAAAAGAACAAAATTTAGGCTGTAGACTTATTTGCAGATGTAAGAAGATATGGGTTCACTATAACCTTATATTCCTACCATGAGCTGGTATTTAAAATGCATATAAGCAACCGGTCTTTTAGTGCCTCTAATTTTATGATAATTAAATTACATCTTTAATTTTATTTTTTTCCTTTTTTACCTCTACTGTACGTTGAGGTAATAATTTGATGTAGTTCATTTTCATTTTATTCTGACATAAAACAGCATACTTCCCATCACAACTCTTAAATTCAAGGTAAAGATTTTCTTTCATAAATAGAATGTTCATGAAGGTATTGAACATTTCATTAGTGTTCTTGTGTTTTAAGGTAGTTAGATATATGACTATATATATTACAGAACAAGAGGTATGATTTAATGTTGTGTCACTGGGATTGTTCAGTGATTTCACTGGCATTTTACAGGTATTAAATTGGAGCAGTACAGTGGTGAATAAGGCTTAATATGTATATTACATTAAAGTGGAATGTTGTTCACTTAACCTTTTTTCCCTAGGAGTTTTCAATAAAATTAATTTCTCTCTCCTAGAGGATCAAAAAAAAAAATCTTTTGAATGAGTTTCTTTGTAATATAGTGTAATATATAAGTACCTTAATTAGTACCCATCTAGCTAACCGTAGAGTGATATCACAGATCTGAACTGATGGGATTAACACAGAAAATGCTGTATTATGCCAAATTGGCAAATAAATGCCTAATATGAATCCATTTTGAAATGCTGGACAAAATTGAGGTGGTCAGTGACTCTCTTGACTGTGATGTCTAATGAATTCATGAAGCTAAGTGCTTCTATATTTCCATATAGTTCTTTTGACTACATCTGCAAACTCTTTGGGATTTTGCATTACTATAAGGGGTTCGTTGTCCTACTTTTGCCTCCCTTCCTTAAATATATTTCCATAACTAGGAGATTTTGCGTACCCTAGATTCTCCTGGTATATGATGAGGTAGCTGCTGTTCATATTCACTGCTAAAGCATGAGCTCCCCTGGAGGTGGGGGGAAGAGTCACTAAAGTGAGGAAATTGATCCAATTTCATTTGTACACTGAAGTGGAGTACCCTTCAGGGGTGGCCATGAACCTCTGGAGTCCCCTCAGCCCTTAGCCTCTTTGTTGTCTTTGGGTAGTCGCAACTTCATTCAACCACAACACCTTGATATTTTGCTTTTAGATATAAATGATGCTTTCCAGGCCTGATCTTGCTCAAATGACTACCAGGTGTCTGTGGTCACTGTCTTCAAGGATAATTGCATGGCTCAACCTACCCTATGCCACACCCCAAGGCTCATAGGTGTTATCACTTTTGATGTTTGTTCCACTCATTCCGTCTCCAGGCTCTTGGATTCCCTGGCACCATGCTAAGCCCCCTCACTGAGCTCACAGACCCCCTGGTCACCCATGCAGCTCCCCTGGGCTCATAGACCTTCCCATTCCCCTTGAAACTTCATTTAAGTGCTTTTCTGTCAGTGTGTGCTCCCCTAGCCTTTCCCTGCCAAAGGGTAACATATAGGCAGTAGGAGTTGGGACTTTCAGGCATCCCATACTCACCTTTCTCTTTTTAGGGGCTATCCCTCCATAAGCAGCTCCGCCACTGTGACCCCCAGCCCCAGTAGGGTACAGTTTCTGGTCTTACCCAAGACCATGGACTTGGGCCCTAGTCTCCATCCCTAGAGCTAAGCTGCCCTGCACAGGCACTTTGCCTCTCTCAGCTACTCTTGAGCACAACAGCTTTGCCTTTACTCCCCACCCTGGCACTTAGTCTACATGGGCTACTTCCAGGCACTTCATTCTATCCTACCAGGATCTATCTCTACCCCATCCTGGGCTTCAGGGCCCTGGTCCTGTTGGTCTCCAGCAGTGGCCCTTTCCAGATCATTGGCCCCTTTTGGGCCTTGGCCCCACCCTCAGGGCAACTGTGATCTCCAGGCTTCCCAGTCCTGGTAGTCTCTAGCTCTGGTCCCTCATCAACCTTCGGCTCTTCCTGAACCCTGGCCCCGCCTTAGGCCAGTTGAGACCTTCCAGGCTCCCAACCCTACCTGCCCCTCTGGACTACAAGTTTCTGTGCCCAGCTCTCACCCCTGTTGTAGGCTATGAGCTTTCTCTGATTCCCCAGTCTTCAGCCTTTCCCTGGGGCCCTTAATAAAGTTTAGGTCAGACACTTGCATAAACAACTCTGTCCACCCAGGTACTACACACTCACTCACCCCCCAATGCCATAGCAATTTCAGGCATCTGGTAACAATCCTACTACCAGGAGCTCCTGTGCTCAGGGTAAAATTACCTGACTAGCTCAGGCCGTGGGCTTGTATGACTCAAGCCCAACCCTCTCCTGATCAGGTGACCTTCTCATTAGCCCACTTTGCCACCTGCGGGCTGCTTCTCAAGCAGCCTCTCCTTTTAAAATGACAGGTGTGCTAAGCATCCTGTCACATACACCCTTAACAATCTTGGCTGTGCCAGTGATTTCACCATCTTCCTTACCTGTGGAAATCTTCCTTACTACTTTTCACAGTCACTACTCTGCAAAATTGGTGATTGCTGCTGGTCTCAAAGCAAAACAGTGTTCAGGTAGTATATTATATGCAACTGTAATAGAACCAGATGCGTGAAGGGAAAGGCAGCACTGCCTGCACTTTCCTTTGTCATTAGAGAGAGATTTTTTAGATGAACATTTTCCTCTTGTGTTTCACTTTCATGTAGATACAGGGTGCATCTACATGCAATATTTACTGCAGAGTTGCCTAATCAGCTCCACAATAAAGTCTTAACATTTATATGTGGCCCTTTTAGTCCACAGTAAACTAATAAATGCCGCTGTAGGTTAGTACTTCTAACACAAAGTACTATCCTGTGGCAGAGTTATTTAGAGTGCAGGAATGCACATGTAGATGCTGAAGGGGCTTGCTGAGACACATGAGTGTGTCAGTGTAGGGACTGTCTGCCTGCTAGCCCCATATTGGAGTACCCTTGTGCCCCAGCCAGCCCTTCCACAGCACATTGAACAGGCTGGAGCAGCTCTGGAATGGCAGGATGACACCCCTGGGCTCACTGCCATCTGGGGCTGCTCCAACCTGGCTCAGTGTGTTGCCATCCTGGACACATGTGTAAACATGGTACCTGGGAGTAATAAACTTTGGCACAAACTGAGCCAGAGTTTATTCAATTGTATTAATTGCATATGTAGATGCACCCACAGTTGTTAAATAACTACACCTGTGAAGGTTTCTATAAGTGTAGCTTGAGTTCTGTCATTTTATTTTATTGAGGGTGTACTATGAGACATTGAAAAGCAAATACTTTGGGATCATTGTGGCTTTGCTTCTGGTTGTTGAAGCAATAGTTTAAGTATGGGTGCTGCCAATGCAAGAACCTGCTGGCTGAGAGTGGAAAACTCCATACAGGGTCAAAGCTGCCCTTTTCATGACCTTTGGGCTTGTCAATCAAGCATGACCCAGTTTCTGTGTTACTCATGCGCAGAAACAATCAAGCCCCAATCTGACGCATGCTCAGTTTCCTTGAAACATGACATAATCTGGCTAGAACATTCTGTCAGAGGATTGATTTGATTGGTTAAAGAAATTCATATTTAAGGCTAGTGAGCCCCTCCCCTGGAGCTGAAGACATCATTTTCCTACGCACCTAAGCATAAGTCAAATAAATTCCACCTTGTTTAAGAAACCGCTACGCTTCCCGTGCCTCAGTTCTCCATAGCCAAAAGAACCCGGCCTGTTTCCGTGCCTAACTGCCACCCCGGCCCACCGTGACACTGGGGTTTGGTTCATCCCCACGGGGACACTGGTCAGTGTAGCACTGAGACTCTTTAGCCATAGCAGATCAATCAAAACATTAGTATGTAAAATCCTAATAGCAAAGACAGAGGTTTTTTTTTCAAGGTATCTAGTTACTGGCTGTGGAACAAATGACATAAACATTTGGTACTGCAAAAAATTAAATTCCTTTGTCTTTGATCTCTCATCAACCACGAAGGCACAATCTTTATAAAAACGAGGTGAATTCCTAGTCTAGAATCTCATTTTAGATAATAGTTATAGAAGGTGAAGCTACGACCATTGAGTCAGTGGGAAGTTATGTTATTAATTCATGTGGAATCAGGTTTTATACAGTTCCATAACAGTATTTAAGTGGAGGAACTAAAAAAAGTCACATAAAATGGCAAAGAATAATTCTGTTGTAATAATAATCAACAGATATAGAATACAGGAAAAGAAATTTAGAAAATGCAAGATGGTTGAGAGCAGGAAATGGCAGCAGACAGCTGAGTTTGGCATTTTGAGCCCCAGGATCATGTAGAAAATGATGAATGTGTATTCCCTTTTTGCTCCCCTATTGTGCAGGGATATAGAACTGTTGTTAGTAAGGGAGGGACAAAGAGGCTGTTTATATAGCCACCCAGTGTGGTAATGAAATAACACAGCTGGAGGGGTTCAGCCGACAGTTGAAACTGTGGAAAACTGTAGGAAGGAAGGAAGGGAGGGTTGAGCCTGAAGCGGAAGACTCTTTTGGGGTTTTTTATTTGAATTTGTTTGGAATCTGAGATCTCAAAAGGGCTGGACTTCATGCCTAGAATGGAGAGATTAATCATGTGTGAACTAAAGAATGATTCTGAATGATACAGGAGGAAACTGAAGCAGTGAGAAGGCATGATGCCATACTGGATAGGTCCTCATTACAAGTGTAATTTCTAATTCTGTATCAAATATTCAAATATTATCAAACTTCGTTTGGTCTTCCTTCTTGTTGTCATCACAATCTGATTTTATAGGAAAGATAGAACAAACATATAACATGAAGGAAGCCCAGATGATAAATTAAACAGTAGTATTAGGCTGATGTTGTGGCTGTGATGGTCTAGGAATTATGCAAGAAGCAAGGATTTGTTGGGGGTGATGCCTTTTTTTGGACTAACAGCATGGCTGGGATAGAGTCAAATAAATTTTCAAATGCAAGGCATTCTTCATCATATCATCAAACGATCAGGGCCTGATGAAGAATATATTGCATTCAAAACCTTGTCTATCTTTATCTATTGTCTATCACTATCCCATTTATGCCATTGGTTCATAAAAGATAACACCCTAAGAAATCCTTACTTATTTAAATTAAACTGTACTCAATTTTAGTTATTGTTCTTGATTTTCCAGTCTTTTAATTTCATTTTAAATTGGTGACATTTCTAGCACTTACCTATGGAAAAAATTCAATGACTTCATTTTAAATTAATCCAGTGGAGAATTTGGTGCATACTATCTTAAAGTGTTATCACAGGGAACAGAACCAACCCATGGGTTTGGAACTTGTCTATTTAAGTCTTTTATCTTATAGCCTAGGGCCTAGTTTTTAATGCCCCCTTAAGGAAGTTCTTTTTTGCTGACTATCTGACTGAACACATGAATCAGAAAGAGCAGGGAGAATGGTAAAGGCAAGGAAGTTAATGGTTTCCCTTTGTTGATACTATAGAGATAAACCATCTATATGAAGTACAGGCATTCAAGAGTCTAGCACTCTGTTTCTGTTTGTTTTATGAATCTAGTAGGAAAGTGGAATTTTGCTAGGATTCTCTCAATGGGAGTTAGGTATGAAGTATTTGTCAGATTCTACATTTTCTCTTCATAGTCTAATATTAAATTAGGAATGATCTTTGGAGTCTATGATAACCCATGCTTGGTTAGCTCATTACTGAAACAGATCTGAGAGAAACTAAACAAGCCTATAGTAGACATTCATTTCTTTAAGTACAAATTTGAACATTAAAATACTTTTTCCTAAAACATGGCTCGTTTTATTAAGCAGATTTGTTTTTTTGCTTAAATACCTTGGCAACAGCTTCTGAGTAGACACTTTTTGAAAATTTAAAAAAACCAAGGCCAAAAACAGATAACAACGAAACAGTTTAATAGATGTACACAAGGAAATTAATTGCTGCTGAAATGTAGAGAGTAGCTATAGTGAAGAGAGTAGCTTCACAGGGACTAGTGTTATTATGTAAATCAAGTATGTAGATATTTAGGATAAGCACATAATTTATGAGTAGGTTGTTTTAAGAATATTCTAAAGCCTTAGACAATGCAGTTTGGAAAATAATTTAATAAGATGGAAGTAGAAGGAAGACATTCAGTGAATTTTGTTTATTTGTCATCATATATTGGTACTAAAACAGATGACTACTATGAACAGTTTAGAGGATCAGATCCTAAATATATGTCTAGAAACATGACCAACAGTTATCAGACAAAATATTTTTTTAAATGGAAAAAAGACATGTCTGTAAAATTGTAGCAATCTTTACATGCTAACCTACTAAAACATAATATCTTAAAACTTTCATTTCAAGGAATAGAATATTATAATGTATGTGAATTACTCAGTAAAAGGTGTACTTATATAAATGCTTATCTTTTTTATTTTTCAGTTTAAAGTGATTTTAAAAGAAATGAAGATATCAAGAAATGAAAATGACTATCCTATATTTCCATTGCAGAACTAAGATGAGGGCTTTCTTTATTTCACATATTACCTGAGAAGCAATACAGATATATGCTATTCATTGATGTATAGGCTTTATGCAAGATAGTGTATAATGAGATTTAAAGTTAGATTTCACTCATGACAATCATGAATTTAATGACCTTCATACTAAAAAATGCTTTAAAATAATTGCATACTCTGACTTCATGTAGTTCAATGTAGTTTTGCATTTTGCTAGTTAATTTGAGAAATTTCTCTTAAATTAAGTGAAATTATGTGTCTACTAAGCCATTAATGTAATGGCTTAGTAGACACAGAGTGTTGATAGTTTTCACTTGGGAGTAGGTAGCTGAGGTCAAACCAGGTGGGGAGTACAGCTAAGACCTGTAAGAGCTACCCAGATTTTGGATGAAGTTAAAACTTACACTTAGACCATACTAAATCTGTGGAATGTTAAGCAGTGTTGAAGTTAAAAGGTGCTGTGAGCAATTGCATGTTAAGGGTTAATACAATTTCTTGCCTGCACAACTCTGACTTGCCACTAGCAACTAAGGGCATGGCTAGGAGCCAAGACAATTAGGCTCTATCCTTGTTCGGCAGGTAAGAGAAGAGTGGGACCAGTGTATCCTGAGATACTGGAGGAAGACCAGTTATTTATTTTATCACTGTGGAGCGGCTTAACACTAAGAGGGTAGCACAACCCAGAGTTAACCCTTACTTGAAGTAGTGTAACTTACTGTAAATTCAGAGGACACTTAACCTCTGAGTTAATGAGCTTTAATATATGAACATTTGTGTTTTAAGTGCTCTTAGGATGGTCTAAGTCAGGGTTGGGCAAAGTCCAGCCTGTGAGCCTGATCTGGCCAGCAGTGGACTCTATTCCCCACCAGACTCCATTTCCCAGAAGCCCCTGCCCACATGTCTGAGGCCAGTCTCCATGGAGACCCCAGCTGCAGCTGCACAGTGATAGCACAAGGCTGGGGTTGCCATGGAGACAGGCCCCAGCCACACTGGCAGGGTGCACGGCAGGGCAGGGGGATGCTCCAGAGATGCTGGGTTCTTGTGGCAGGGACACCTTGGTTGGGGCCAGGGCAGAGCCATGAACAACAGCCTGTATGCTCCAGGCAGGGGTGCAGCTCTGCCCCAGCTCAGGACCACACTATCACTGCTGCAAGGAGCCAAGACGGAATTGCAATCTGCTCTCTGTGCGCCCCTGCCCAGAGTATACAGACTGCAGGTCATGGCTCTGTCCTGGCCCCAACCAAGCTGTCCCTACCGCAAGATCCCAGCAGCTCTGAAGCAGCACCCTCTGCCCTGCTCCATTGCCCACCCTGCCAGCATGGCTGGGGCCAGTCTCTATGGCAACCCCAGCCTTGTGCTATCACAGTGCAGCTGCAGCTGGGGTCTCCATGGAGACTGGCCTCAGACATGTGGGCAGGGGCTTCTGGGAAATGGAGTCCAGCTGATGGCAGAATCCACCATTTTGCCCACCCCTGGTCAAATCTGGAAATAAATGTTGCATTTGTCCTGGGACCAGTTGCACCTGTGTTTGTCCTGGAACAAAAAGTCCCAGGATCAGCATGTACACTTTTCCAATCAGTGTTTAGAGAGTGGCTGACTGCATTGCAACATTTCTGTCATTGATTCGATGGTGCAATCCCAGAAGAACCATTCAGATGAATTTTGCAGTGTTCTGGAACATGCTTCTTATTCCATGGACTTTTGGGGGCTTTATCCTGGGACAACAGATGAGGATGTCTGAATGTTTGCACTTTGTCCTTGGAGAAAATAGTTTCTCCTGCATCAAATATGATGCCCATTTGCAACCTAAATGATTTGGAATATAAATTTAAGGTGGTAAATGCTAATAAAAATTCGAAATAGTGCCAGGGTGTCCCGCTGAAAGCTCACAAAACCCCATTCACAAACACATACAATTAAGATAGATGAAAAAGCCATCCTTCTTCCACTCCCTCCCATTCCCCAAATCCCCAAAGGGAATGTAGGAAAGCTAATAATGTGAAAAACACCCATATATAAATATGCGGGGGGAATGGAAAGTAAATTGAAATGAATAAGTGTTATAATTTTAAAATGTATGCAATTGATACCTGAAATGAAGGGAAACCATGCAATATTGGAGACAGTCAGACAGTGTCCATATACAAGTATTCATTTTCAGCAATGGAAAATTATGACCACTAAACATTATTCCAGGAGATAGAGCACTACAGGTGATCAGGCTGCAACCACCCTTTCTGAGGTTTCCAAGGACAGATCCTGGTCTTGGAAACATGTGGACTGTTCCAGTCTCTCCCTTTTCAAGTGGATGGAGTAGCACGGAAAGCCCCCTACCTCTTCTCACACTGGGGACTCCCATGGGTGGCTGTTTCTCCCTTCCCATCCCAGTCTATGGAAAGCAGCTGCCCCTCTTGCCTTCTACAGACTAGGACGATCCCAGTCTCTGGAAGGTATAGGAGTCTTTCTCCACAGCTCTACTCCTACTGGTTCCCATGAGAAGTTAAGCCATTAGGAGGTATACAGAGGCTATTTTTCCCAGGATAAACTCTTTTTTTGCCTTGATGGTCTTCCCTAGCTGCTGACAGATGTGGTGGGGGGAAGAGAAGGGGTGGGATAAAAAAAGGACTAAAAGAGGCAGTGCATTAGTTTGATCCAGCTTCACAGAATCTGTATAGATTGTGTACCTCAGCAGGGCTTTTTGGCATTTATATCTAATAGCTGATTCAATCAACTATTAGATAAAAGTACCAAAAAAGCCCCACTGAAGTGTCCTATCTATAGATCTATAGATGTTAGGTGAACCAGGTCAAACTAATATTATACCTTGTCTGGGAATGTGCTGGACTTGGTGTGGGGGCATGCCAAATGTAAAGTAAAGCACCATTTTGGAGGGTTTTTTATGTCAGTAAGCAACAAGAAGACTGTGAGAACATGGGCTTAAAAAAAAATGAACCCTGTCTTTTCTGAGAGGCTTCAAAATGGGTAATGAGAGAAAAGTTTCCCCATCACATTTGCTGATTGTTGCAATCTGATTTTCAGCATGTTCCTACCTGATTAAAATGGCAGCAAAATCTGTTCCTTGGAATTCGTTGTAAAACTTTACTTCCAAATGCCCACCTTTACCTTTGAAAATCTTCATCAACATCTTTAAACATCACTGAAACTACCAGAGTAAGTTTTCCTTTCAGGCCTCTGAAAGGTCTTAATTCTTTCTCACCTAAGACATGACAAAGTCACAGCTTGTTACATGTCTATGATCTTCCAATAATAGGATGTTTAAGAGCAGTGAAACCTTCTGTGGACAGAATAAGGTTCACATTCAGTCTCTGCAAAAAATCTGTATAGCACCCTGCAAGGTGTCCCTGCTGTCACAGGAGGCCCAAGTATCAATTTTTTATGCTGTCTTCACACTTCATACTTATTTTAAATGTAGTATAGAAATTAAAAATAATGTTTTTCAGCATAGTTTGTAAAGTTTTTTAAAGTCTGAACTGGATCTTTGTACATGATGGATGCCAAAGCTTGAAGTTTCATAGATTTCATAGACATTAGGACTGGAAGGGACCTCGGGAAATGATCGAGTCCAGCCGCCTGCCCAAAGGGCAGGAAGTCAGCTGGGGTCATAGGATCCCAGCAAGATAAGCATCCAATTTACTTTTGAAGGTGTTCAGTGTAGGTGCTTGAACCACCTCCGCTGGCAGACTGTTCCAGACCTTTGGGGCTCGGACAGTAAAGAAATTCTTCCTTAAGTCCAGCCTGAAACGGTCTTGCAGGACTTTGTGACCGTTCGACCTCGTCATCCCTTGGGGTGCTCTGGTGAACAGACGTTCCCCCAGATCCTGGTGGTCACCCCTGATAAACTTATAGGTGGCCATCAGATCACCCCTGAGCCTGCGCTTATCCAGGCTAAAGAGTCCCATGGCTCTCAGCCTGTCATCGTAAGATCTGTTTTCCTGACCTCTGATCATGCGCATGGCTCTCCTCTGGACTCTCTCAAGCTTCTCCACCTCCTTTTTGAATTGTGGAGCCCAAAACTGGACGCAGTACTCCAGCTGCGGCCTCATGAAGGCCGAGTACAAGGGGAGAATGATGTCCTGGGATTTGCTCGAGAAGCATCTATGGATGCACGCCAGCATTTTGGTCGCTTTACTAGCTGCAGCATCGCATTGCAGGCTCATGTTCATCTTGTGGTCAATGATGACCCCCAAGTCTCTTTCTTCTGTAGTGCTATCCAACGTAGCACTGCCGAGCCTATAAGGATGCTGCAGGTTTTTCCTCCCAAGGTGGAGAACCTTGCATTTATCGGTGTTAAACACCATCAGTTTCTCGTCTGCCCATTAGCTGAGCTTGTCCAGGTCAGCCTGGATCACCCACCTATCTTCTGGTGTGGATGCTTTGCCCCAAAGTTTGGTGTCATCGACGAACTTGGCCAGTCCACTCCTGACTCCAATGTCCACATCATTAATGAAGATGTTGAACAGTATGGGTCCCAGGACAGAGCCTTGAGGGACCCCACTGGTCACGGGGCACCATGATGAGTGGCTGCCATCGATTACAACCCTCTGGGTCCGACCACGAAGCCAATTTCCCAGCCAGCAGATCGTGGTGGAGCCAAGGCCACAACTGGGCAGTTTGGCCAAGAGGTGATCATGGGATACCAGATCAAAAGCTTTTTTGAAGTCAAGATATATGACATCGATCTCTTCTCCCTTGTCCAGGTGACAGGTCACCTGGTCATAGAAGGAAATGAGATTGGTCAAACAAGACCTACCCGCAACAAACCCATGCTGGCTATCCCTTAGAATGTTAGCCTGGGCCAGTCCCTCAAGGATGGCCTCCTTAATAAACTTTTCTAGGATCTTCCCCAGGATAGAAGTCAGGCTAATGGGCCTGTAGTTAGCCGGATCCACTCTCCTCCCTTTCTTGAAGATCGGCACCACATTGGCCTTCTTCCAGTCTTCGGGCACTACACCAGAGCACCAGGAGTTTTCAAAGATCCATGCCAGGGGCTGGGCTATGAAGCTCGCCAGCTCCTTGAGTACCCTGGGGTGCAGATTGTCTGGGCCAGCTGTCTTGAAGGTATCCAGCTTCTCAAGGCGTTCCTTCATGAGGTCAGCATTTATGGAGGGTAGGGGATCCCCCTCACCCAGATTTCCCTGTCCCATAGCAGGCATGGGCGTCCCATGGGACTGATGAAAGACTGACGCAAAGTACCTATTTAATAGGTTGGCTTTTTCCTGGGCGTCAGTTGTCAGTTGCCCCATCTGGTTTAGCAGGGGTCCAACATTGCCCTTGCTTTTCCTCCGGCTCCCCACATATCTGAAAAAGGACTTTTTGTTGTCTTTGATGCCTGAAGCTAGTTGGAGTTCAGTTGCCGCCTTGGCCTTCCTGGTTTGGTCCCTGCAGGACCGGACCAGCGCGGAGTAGTCCTCCTTGGAGGTGAATCCCATCCTTCATCCTTTGTAGGCTTTCCTTTTTATCCACAGTAGGTCCACTAGGTCTCTGGAGAGCCAGGGGGGCTGCTGTGCCTTCTTGCTGCCTTTCCTCTGTGGTGGGATATATTTAGCTTGTGCACGGAGGATCGCTTCCTTGAGAAGCAACCACTCTTCTTGAACTCCCATCTCCCTGGGGTCACGGTCCCTGAGGGCCTGACCGACTAGCCTCTTGAACTTATCAAAGTCGGCTTTTCTGAAGTCAAGGACTTCTGTGTTGCTGACTGACTTGCCAGCTTTACGGCGGATGGTGAAGGTGATCAGCTCGTGGTCGCTGTCACCCAACTTCCCATCAACCACTAGGTCGCCGATTAGGTCATCCCCCGTAGCCAGTACCAGGTCAAGCAGCGCTTGAAGTGGCAAAAAGAGTCCATAACAGATCTATAAAACAAACGGTAGAGGAAATATAGGGAAAGTCTAAAGAGGATTAAAAAAACCAAAACCAAAATAAAACATAAAACAAAGAAACCAAGAAACAAAACACACTACTATGTGTGCCTTCCTACCAGTCCGAAATTGAGAAAAAAAATGGTTTATGTGATCAGTAATTGAAATCTGTCTTGTCTGCTAAGTTCAGAATCTGCCACTTTAATAAAAAGAAGATGCATAAATACTTCCTTTGCTTTACAGAGGAAAGAGAAGAAGTTATTAGGAATGATCACTCCACACACATTATTTCATGGCATGACATTTCTTTCTTATAATATTTCTCATTTCATTATATTCTCAGTGTATCAACTATGCAAATTATAAAGTTTTCATTTGAAAGGATTTTTAGATTATGGTCCATACCGACTAAATAATCTTGCAATGTTTAGCATTCAGACAGTTCTCAGCATGATGTTTTCACTACTGTAGTTATACACTCTTCATAATTTATTAATATTTCTAATTAGAAATCTAACCAAATAACAATGTTGAAGACAGGCAGGAGGACTGAAATCTTCCACCAAGGTGAACATATACTACTACACTGTCCAAGTAAATGCACAACGTAAACTATTTTTGGTTTTATAAACCTGTTGTTTCTTATTTTTATATTAGTGTAAATTGTAAAGCTATGATAAATCTGTCCTTTTTCAGTTTGGCAAGGCTAAAAGGCATGGCAGAAAAGAAAAGGTGGCAAGACTGTAACTCTTTCCCTTTTTTTTGTTCACCATTATTGTCGACCTGTGCCATTCAGGTCTTGGGGTTTAGTCCATGTAATTGCTTGGGAGGAATATGTAGTTTCAAAGGACATAATGAATATTATGCAATATTGGCACAATGTCAGATGTGTCATTTCAATCCTCACATAGCTCTCTTCAGAACTTTACAGCATACACACAATATATCCATAATTATAATTAAATCTATTAAATATATAAGCTTGGCTTTTGCAATAGGGACATTAGTTATTAAAGACAAGCCACTCTGATAGAAGGCCAAAGTTTCCTTTTTTTTTGTTTTTCCTACTTTTTTGTTTTTGAAAGACAATGTGAACAAAAAATTGCCTTTGGGCTAAAACATCTTGTGCTTTGATTGCTGGAAAGCAGTTTTAGAACAAAATCTATTTCATTAATTTTAAGTTGTCATAGATTTCTTCAGAATTTTTACTTGATTGTTACTTGTTACTATGCCCAGGGGATAAAATCACTACAACATACCAAACCCAATTACAGTAAAAGCTCTGTTATCCAGCATCCCCCAGGAATGAGAGGATGCTGGATAACAATATATGCCGGTTAATTGAGCGGGTTGGACCACTGCTTCTCCTGCCATGTCTGGGGCATCCCGCCACCCTACCTGCCGCATCGCCGCCCCTCTTGCGGGTCCTGTGGGCCCCATGGGACAGGGAGGCGGGTCCCGCACAGCCCCACACAGTCTGTTATACCCCGGGCCGTGGAGACTTGGCAATGCAGGCTGCTTTGCCCCGGGCACTTCCAGTTTTATCTTAGATGCTGGCATGCTGGTTAATTGAGCATGCTGGCTTGTAAGATGCCAGTTAATAGAACTTTTACAGTACATTATCTTTTTGATTGGCAACCAAACCTTATATTGTGTTAAAAACATGTCTGTTCTGAAACAAAAAAGAAAAAAAATATACATTTGATTGAATTCATGTTTCCATTTTCTCACCAAAAGGAAAAGACAATCCAAAACAAAATTATTTCCATTTTGGGCATTTTAATAAATTGTGAAAATAAAGAATTATTATTCACAGAAACACCCTGTTATTTAATAATAGTTACTCAACCAGGGTATGGAAAAATTTGGTTCAATTTCTTACTCTCTCCAAGGGAACTTGAATTGTATTAAACCACAGGATTATAGATAGTTCTGGCATCAATTTCTCTGAGTCTTGAAGTTATTATACTTTGTTTAAAACACTTAGACATTTAGTCATACAAAAAACTAGATCTCTTGGTTCCAAAATGATACCTTTTATTAGACCAACTGGAAAATAGCAAGAAAATTGTCATTTTCTGGAAGCTTTTGAGATCCAAGTCCCTTTGTCAGACCTTGGGAAAAGTATAGATGGTACAAGATGGTAAAAAGTCTCCATAGGTTAGACATAAACTTAATTTTCGCACAGAGGAAGCTGAAGATGGAAGGCTGTCCCTCTGGGTCCATGAAAGTGTCTTTGTGAGCTGTGTTGAGTAAGTCTTTCATGTATTGATCATGTAGAATTCCTTCTGTGGAGGTGTCAGATGGCAGGCAGGGAGGTAAAAAACTTCCTTGTTGTTCTGCAATGAAGTTTAAAATCCAAAATCAACTAAAACTGAGCATCTCCCATGTTCTAGGGGTGTACTTGGTAGCTGTGTTGGTCTGAGACAAAAAGACATACAAAAAACTAAAACTCTTGGTTACAAAATGAAACTGGAAAACTTTATTTTCAAGAGTTTTTAACCGAGCTATGAAAATATGATTCAGGCTTTAACTTGTCAAGTATATTTTTATTATTATTACCTAAAAAAAAAAAGGCATTAAGTCACAATTAAGATACAAAAAATGTCATACATAAAAGCACATTTTCCAACATTTATTTTTTCATATTTGTAATTCCAAAACTACAAACTGGTCCTGTCCCTAATACAAATAATGTATTTTCTCAAGAATTATTTTTAATACAGTAAAAAAGAGGATATCTTTTTTTTTTAAGTGAAAAATATTCATTCCTAAAAAAAACTTTTGAAACTTTGCATTTCTAAAACTCTCATTCCAAAGGAGAAAAAGGACATGCATTTTAAAAATGCAACACAAATAGTTAACTAAAAACTGGAGTTTGGGCTTTATATTATTGGGCATGTTATCTATGTGACTAAGATGCTTTTAGCTTTCAGTTATGACCTATGCAATAGTCTTTCCAAGCAAAATGAAAGCACCCTCCTTATGATGTCCTTGGAAAAAATGGTATGTTCTCATGCATCAGAACTTCTCTACTTTAAAGGTTTTTTTTTCCATTTCACAACTTTTCTTAATTGTTCTTTAATTGTATTTTAACAGTATATATGATTAGAAAATACTATAATTTCTCCCATTTAAAAATAGTATTGTTCATTAAAAATTCCTGGCTTTCAACCTTTAGCAGTTTATGCTTTATTGTGCATAAAAATTCTAAAGAGTATTTTTAAACTTTATTATGAATCTTTGGCTTAATGACAGTAAAATAGACAGGATGATTAGGTAACCTGAAGAGAGAAAGAACAAAAAGGAGAAATATAGAGAAAGAGGCTACATTGCAGAGACATTTTGAGGTTTCTTTTCTTTCATTCTTTTGATAAAATTAGTCAGATATTCTAAATTACTAACCAAAGAATAAATGCAAATATGACTTAAATATGTCTGCATTGTATCATTTAACTCTTTTAAAAAAAAGAATGTAGGGTGGCATTCTATTTCCCAGTCATTGTTGACTAAGGTAAAAGACTTGCTGGTTGTCAACATGGCTTTTTAGACTGAGGTAGCAATTATTTTCCTGGACTTACAATTCTATCTGCATAAATTATTGTGTACTGCCTCCCATAACCACCTTGGGAGGGGCTGACAGGTCTATAGTGGGGGAGGAGGAGGACGGTTGTTCATTCAGGGGTGGGAAGATCAGGGGAATAAAGATAGCTTGGTCAGGGTACAATCAGGGTAGGAAGAGCACAAAACAAGGGCTGGGGCAAGTAGCATGGCTTTACTATCTCTGGGGCTGTGCTCCAAATGTGTAGAGGTGTTCATCTCCACAGGTGAATTGACTTAGATGAGGGCTACCATTTCGGGTGCTTTAACTGCCTCCCCCCACCCCGAACATCTGTACAGATGTACATTTAAATTGATCTAACTCTAGTTAGGTAGACCTGAACATAACTGCTTTACATGACCTAAAAAACTAGACAATTGCAGGGGAACAGAATGCCACCTGTAAGTCCACATTTTAAAATGTAAGGCAGTGACTATTCACATAACTGGACTGAGTCTTTTGCAGAGGGGATTACTTGCATGCCTTTTGGATTATAGAAACAAGTTTCAAATGCATAATGTAAGTAAATTATATTAAAAAAGTCACTATTTCTTTAATAGCAGAAATCATTCATTGCTAAGCTCTGAAACTGGGAATAGCTCTGCCAAGATGCAACAACATCATAAAGGTTCAATACTGAGAGGCTAAGCTATCTTCTCAGTGTAATCCTATTGTTCCAGCACAATATTTTTCTTCCTTATGACACTATTCATTAAGAAAGCATCTCTCCATTTCAAAGTCTGAGCACAATATTTAAAAATATAATATCCCTTTGAATCATCAAATGTGCAAGAGACCACAAACAACAAGACCACATTTTTTTCACAACAAAATCAAAATCATATTAGTAAATCTTGGTGGTTGAACAACATTAACATTACTCAACCCAAGGACACTGGCTGGGTTCGATAAAACCAGCCAAAACTAGGTTTTTCAAAGATCTGGAGAGCTTTGAATTGATTTGGACCTTTTAATTGGTCTCCTGAGTCGATTTGGATTCAGAGATTCGGCCACCGAATCGGGCCAAATCTCCAAATTGAATCACCAACCAAAGCTTCATACAGCCCTAATAAATATCAAATGCTATCATATAATCTACATTTTAATAATTGTACACCCAGTATGCTTTGTGTCTGATTACCTATATTGTAATGTGACTATAGAGAAGCATTTTTAATTTATGATTCCATATCGTAAATCTTGTGCAGAAACTATTAGCTGTACTTCTGAAATGGTATATGTTTAAAGGATTTCTGTTTTATTTCTCTGCATCTCAAGAAACAAAGTAATATTCATATTCCCCCATCTAATTTGATGGATCATGAAAATAGAAATAGGTACCATCCTCTATTTATCATCAGTACAGAGTATAATTTACAAATGTGAGAAAAGGAATAATTAATGCTAAAGTGAAGATGAAGTGGAAATTAAAGGTCAGCACAACTGATCGACATGTTTTTGAAGCCTAATGATTTCAGAAATGTTATTAAACTTCTGCAGGTTACACATTGTTCAAAATGCCACGGATCTGCTTGTGGTGGAGCTTCAGTATTAGTTATGAAGTTATACAGGTTAAGATCAATCATGCACATAAAAGAATGGCAATTTGCATTGGGGGGTATGTTTAATTTGATATATTTTGATAATATTTCAAAGCTTTAATTGGGTAGTCAGGATTTTGAATCTTTCTAAGTCAGTGATGATTGAAAGTTATAACCACAGGTATTCTTCTGGTTGTCTAGTAGAAAGTCTAGTTATTAGGGAGTGAATAACTTCATTACAAACATTACCTTAAATATTAGTCTCAAATGATGCCTTGGTAACATCTTCAAAATAAATTTTCAAGACACATTTGTCATGGTGGCTTAAAACCCCTTCATATTAATAGGGCTTTTTCCCAGGTTAGATTTGAAATACGTTATCAGAGTAAAAAATTCTTCTACCTGTCTTATTCTGCATTGAGGATGAGTTTAGATTATTAGTTTCGACTGCTGCCAATATTGTACATTTCATCAGCAACAGATTTAATGGAAATGTAAATACTTCAATAAAACAAAAATCACAAATAATTTATTATGTCTGTACTGATTTATCATCATTGCAATTTTTACTGACAATATCTGAACTGTAAACTATTACGTGCACAAATGAATGTTAAAAATAAGAAAGCTGCATAATTAAACACTTTCAAAACATGAAATGCCAGTATTGATTTGAGCATGCCATATTAATGAGAGCTTGTAAAAAATTGATAGGTCATTTTTTTTTCCCATTGAAAAATAACAATTCAACAAATTCAAACTTTAATGGAAAGGCATACTGAATAAAATAGTTCTGAAAATAATTGACAAAAAAGGATTTTGATACAATGAAACTCTTCATTTTGACCTTACTGAAATTGAATGTTTAGATTTTTTATTTTTGAAAAGACATTGTTTCAAAATGCATTAATATTCTAAATTATAATACAGTCCTTCTATAACTCAGTCAAATTAATTAACCCCTCCAGCTTCTCATCAAATAGGTTCAAAATAAGAACATTCAGTTTAAGACTGTCCCTTTCGCACCAAATTAATTCAACCCCTATCTGCATCCCACACTACTGAATACCACCTATGCCAGGTTGTAGCCCTCAGATATACAACTGCACTACTTTCACTTCTTTAACATTTAACAATGGCTTCCACTTGATTTTATTCTGGAACACCTACAATCAAGTTTATTAATGGTGGCTGAGTCTACACAAGATGCTGACAAATGGTTTAGTTTGTATCTACATAGCAAATACTCCATTTAAGTATCTCTTTATATAAGAATTGCCATGTCCTCATTCTATATTTGGCAAGGAAATATAGAATGCTAAATAATTTACTGTTCATTAGGATATGCTTTACCAAAACTTTCACTGAAACAACTGGCTATTATTGATTTCTGTACCTGATGGTAGTTAGCCATCCCAGCAGAATTTAGTTATAATTTGTTCTTTCAATGGAAAAAAAGGCATGTACATAACCATACAAGACATGGCATATTGCTCATGCCCCTCTACTTTTTTTTTGCAAACAGATGTTTATTATACTGACATATTTCTAAACAAGTTATGTTGTGGATAACCAGAAAAGTATAGAGAGATGTCTATTATAATTGCTGTGATCTAAGAAGAATCTGTTAGTGGAACCAAAATTGGAAAAACAAGCAGTGTGATTTCAAATCTTATAATGTTTTAAATAGATTTGTGTTTAACAAATTTGGCAACCTCAAAATCGGGAATGAGGAAATCAGAAAGTGAAAAATTCCTTGAAAACCAAAGTTAAGGGAAATAATACTTTCTTGAAGTGGAAGATTAATTTTGCTGTTCTCATTAAAATGTAAAGGATCACATATCAAATCTGAATTTTATGTTTGTTGTTGGTCCTATATCTATATCTAGCAGTAACATACTGCATGATGAATCTAGAATTCAGTATATAAAGGTCAGAGCACCCTTTCTGATGTGACAAAATTCAGTGCTGATTTTATAGGAAGAGCTTCATTACTTTTACCTGTGTTTTTTTTCCTTGCTATTAGAATGAATGCTTTTGATGTAACGCAAATATATACATATAGGTTTTGTATTGTGCTCATTTAGACATTGCAACTAGTCTGCTGTCTCTTAAAGATAGCAGAGCTACAGTAAGAAAGAAACAGTTCAGACTATTTCACATATTTGTTTGTTGATAAAACTGCCACAATTTTCTCATATTCGTATTGTAACAAACCAGGCTTTGCTACACTTTTATATGTGCCACAATTAATTAACTAGTTGTCTGCTAAGGTGTACAAAATGCTTTCTGATTGTGCTATAAAGCTGATTTTTTTTTCTTTTTTATGCCGCAGCTGTTATTTTTGGTTAAAAATCAAAGCCAGAGGAATTTTGCATCTGTCATTCTTTAAAGCTCTACCAAAAGGGTCTAGTAAAGCTTTTGAATGCATACAAAAGAGACCCATTCTCATTTGAGAAAGGGTGAGTAGCTCTTGGAAATGTGATGTGCACAGAGAATGCAAGAAAAAGATGAAGACAATGTTCTTTTAAAAGAAGCCAAGAAATTAAAAATAAAAAATCCTGTCAAACAGAATGTTTATGGTTGGATCATATGGGGACTTCTTCAGTTGTTACAATAATCAAGATTGCTTTTTTCAGATTTGAAGTTAGTCATCGTGACTCATGGAATACAACAGGGAGAGAGACAATTAAATTAAATGCTATTTTAGTCCTTTACAAAAATGAAGCATTTGACCATATTTCTCCCTGAGGTAATGGCATTAAATCAGAATTACTGCATGAGGCTCTGGGAAGACGGAATATCTGAAGTACTTTGAAGGGGAAGTGGACAAACGTACATGTCTTGTGAAGCTCTCCAGGAAAGGAAACAGCAACTGTTGAGAAGCACTTGATTTTTGAAGCACTTCCAGTTACGTCTGTGTAATCTAAAGAGTGCAATGAAACCCAAGTTTGTTTCACAAGCCCTAGTATCACATGGTGCTCTGCTCTACCTATACACTCATTGGGAATATGTGTGGAAAGAGATAGGAGGATGACAATGAGTGGGTACTCTCCTGTACACCCAGCCATCCCCAAGCCTGGAGAGCAGGAATCTTTACTTGTGCCCCTACCTCCAATTTCCCAGATCCTCGGAGGACGGCTGCAGGGGAGAAACACCCAGCAATCTTGCACATTTCTCCACCTCTGGAATACAAGAGGTGAAGCACAGAAATGCACTCATTGATTGTTGGCTCTGCTCTTCTACTTGCTCCCTGTGGAGGTGAAAGTGAAGCTGCAGGACCAAGGAACACTCTGAAGAGCTCCAAGTGTACATCTTTGCAAATTTAGTTTGCCAAGTGAAGAGTCTGTCTCAGCTTGTGCCCTTTTTCATACTTGTTCTCTTTCAACAAAGCCCCTCGTGTCCAGTGAGCAGGATTCCTTTGTGGATAAGAAATAGTGAATCCATGCCTATTAAGTCCCTTTGCTATTACACTGATGTCAGCAGAAAAGATTCTCTGTTGCCAAAGTGATATCAAACCCTGATGATTCAGGTTACATGTCATGTTTCAGGAGTTGGCTAGTAATAACTTCTATTTTTAACAGTTTAGGGTAGCGTTATCAAATTTTGCTAAAAAGTTGACATCAAATTCTCAGTGCAAATTTGTCGGACTGAACACAGGTATCGCACCATGATATTAAAATCAATTTGTGAAATTTGTTTTTGATTTTTCTGTTAATTTTGGGAGGGGGACTGGGGGAAGTATGTTTACTATTAACAATTAAAGGATTAAGTATAAATAATGCTTAAGAAAATGCTGGCAAAAAGCTGCAAGAATGTGATTTTGAGGCTTGTAATATAAATGGATATTTCCTGCTCCCTGCTTTCACAATAACTTCCCTCCCCCATACTCATTAATTCCAACTTCTCAGAGAAAACTTCACAGTTAAACATTCTTCATTCCATGTTCAAAGATTGTGCAGGCTTTCTAGGGCTCTTTTTTAGATTTCCTTATCACTAGGCTTGCACAGCTATAACTTAAAGGGCCAGATTAATTCCTGGCTTTCGTCTCTACCTACCTTTAATAGCATGACACCAAGGAAGAATTTGGTCTGCTATATTTTAATATAAGCAAATTGTACAAAAATAAGAAAAAATGCTTATTTCTCAACATTCATCTTTGTTTAATGAAAGCAGGCATTCCCCACTGATTGGAAAGTCTTTGAGGCTATGAAATGTATATGAAAACTGTGCTTGTTAGTATTATCTATAAATAAGAAAATGTGAAATAGGAGCTCTCTCATAGCATCTCTATTATATTCTTTTACTTACAGAGCCTGATGGATTGTATTAATGCTAACTTCTATCCATACAGACCCAACTGACATGGCATTGATGTACTGAAGTCAATGCTGAGTTATAGCAGCTGAGGATCTACCCCATATTTTTTAAAATAAATCCTGATTCCATTAAAAATGGTATATTATACTATTTATCCTGCACAGACATTCTTTGCTAATTTCTTTTTATGGCCATTCTGGTTTTGTTTATTTTTTATATATTTATTTATCACCTATTTTGTTTTATTCTCCATTTGTCTGTAAATTGTTTTCCAAAGTGATTACCTCTGAGGAGTTTTCTATTGGTTTTGGCTGGATTGGAAGAAATAGATTAAACTTTAATTCAATCCCATTTACAATAAAATGAAACATGTGAAAGTAGTAGTGACATATAAGTCTCTTCTCCAGAGATATAGGAGGAATTTAGCTGCTATATCACTACCTGTGATAGAGCAAAAAGAAAAAAGAAAATTCTGTACGACAATACTAATTTGAGCTTTCCTTTCAGGTTGAAATGTAATACAGTAAAATATGATTAATAACAACGCATCAGCGATATCTTGTGCAGAGAATATATATCCAGCAGATTTGTGGTTCTATTGTGACGCTCTTTACATGTTCTCCCCTGGAATAATTTTTTTACCTCTGTACAGATTTATTAAGTCTCCAGGGCTAGACACAACACTGGTTTCAGAGTAGGACCTCTCATGTGCTTCCAAAATAGTTGCCATTCAGAAATGCAGTGTGTAATAATCAATCAATTAGTCCATACCAGCTGCACATAATGAAATAACTGAAAATACTAATATTGCCTCATGTTTGTTTCTTAATTCAAAACAAACTAATGATAAGAATTATATATCAAATATACTGACCAAAACTATCCAAAATGATACTAATATGGGATATTATCAGAAAATGGTGAAATTCCTTTAATTTGAAAAGCAGAACTGATTGTGGTTTCTCAGCTTGAGCATTAAAAAGTCAGGCATCCAGAAAAACAAACTACATTTAACAAAATTGTGTATGTTAGTCATTTCCTGGTCAAACTGGAAGATCATTATACTGTTTGCAGAAACTTGTGAAGTCTTGAAATTTGGTTCTGATTCAAACATAACAAAAAGGCCTTTAAAAAAAAATCCAAAAAAAAATTAATCCAAGAGATATTTGAGCAAGAATGAGAATTTGTAGTTTGAGGTGTGGACAGGTGAGAGTCAAGTACCTATTTTGCCTGATTTTAAGGTAGGATTTTTATTGTAGAACAGTGATTCAGCCTAGGTTTTCTTCTCCTTAATTAGTCCATCTTCAGCAGGTTAAAGAGGGGCAAGGAGAGATGGCGCTTTCTCTCTCTCTTTCTTCCTTTCTCTCTCTCTCTTCCCCCTGCCTTTCCCAAACCACCATTTCTGATTAATACTCTACTGAACCCAAATATCTCCACAAAAAGTTAAGGAATTAGTGTATTGTCAGAAATGTTTTGACAAACACTAGGACTCATTTCTCGGAATATTTTTTTTAGCTTTTTTCAGCAGGAGATAATTACTTTTGCTTTCTGTCTTCCCTTGAAATGAGCCTTTAAGCAATACATTAGGTGGGGGAAAAACCAAGGAAAACTACTTCAGCATTACTTTCATGTCAAGAGGTGAAATGGTTATTATTTTAGTCTTCTTGGCAGTTTGTGGATAAAATAATGCAGAAAAATCAATCTGTACTTCATAAATCTTCGTTTAAACCAACTAAATGCCTCCATTTCACAGAGGAATCATGTAGGCTAATGTAATCAATATTTTAAACATTAAGAAACATTTTAGTTTTTAGTGACCCTTTCTTGAAAATTTTAAATGGTGCATGTTATTCAAACACTGTAATTTATTCACCATCTCTTTCATCTTGACAGTTTCTGTGTCAGTATCTCACTAAGGGTCTGTCTGCTATATACACTCTTAAATATTACATAATCCAGTACAGTAATTTAAAGAATATAAGTGATATATTTATATACATAGCAATGAGTGTCATGCGGTACCATCTCCAGGGGTGACTGTGAAGCACCGGGAGGCTAAAAAAATGTCCTTTTACCCTGTTCTGGGGGTAGTCCATCCTTCTTACCTGCCATGTCTTAATATAAAATAGTTATTGAAAATGCAGGAGGTTGTCCTGGTCTTAATTTAATGACTACTACGTGTTTGTGATCTGTGCTTTATGGGCTAATTGCATGGCTCTGATCCCCCCTGCTATACCACGCCCCAAATCTCACAGATGTCATCCTAACTGATGTTCTTTCTTTATACACACATCCCCTCCCCAGGCTGCCAGATCTTCTAGTCTCACACTCAGCCCTCCCCATCCTACCATACTCCTGAGTTTCCCACTGAGCCCCTTCTTTGGCTTCTCAGACCCCGGTGTAATTTTCTCCCAGCTACTCTCTGGATCATTGGACTCCTTTTGGTCACAATCTCACTGGGCCATTCTCTGGACCTCTGGACCCTTCTGATCCCACTCTGTCCCAGCTGCTTTCTGGGCCTCTGGACAATGCTGGTTCCACTCTCTCTCTCCCTTTTCTGTGAGGGTGTTGTCCCTTAACTTCCCCACTCCACAGGGTGACACACAAGGCAGTGGGAGCTGAGGCTTGCAGGCACCCTATACTTGTCTTTGCTTGGGGTTGCAACAAGTAGCATTTTGTGGAGACTGCCCCAGCACAGGCAACCCTACCTTACTGACAAGCCCCAGTAGGGTGCAGTTTCAGATCTTACCAAGGAACAGTCTCTAGGCCATCCTACTCTAACTGTCCTGGCCCCTCCTCTCCTGCCCCCTGATGTCACATGACCCTCTTGGGCTGCAGGCTTCCAGCTCCATTCTTTGCCACTCTTAGGCTACAGACCTCTGGGACTCCTGGCCCTGGCTCAATCCCACCTCCAGCCCCTTGGTTATAGCTTTCTGTCTTGGACCCTTTTTTTGGAATCCTCCTATTCAGATGGCCCTGCATCAGCCATCTTCATCCTAGGCCACCTGCCCCTCATTCAAAAATTGTTAGGGCTGGAAGCGACCTCACATATCATTGTGTCCAGCCCCCCCCCCCCCCCCACTCTAGGCAGGAAGAAAACAGGGGTCAAATGACCCCAGCAAAGTGACCATCCAGTCTCCTCTTGAGAACCTCAAGGGTAGGTGACTGCACTACGTCTGGAGGAAGTTTATTCCACAGTCTAGACATCCTGACTGTGAAGGAGATTTTTCTGGTATTAAGCCTGAAGCGGCCTTCCAGAAGTTTGTAACCACTGATCCTTGTCTTCCCCAGGGGTCCCCAATGAACAGTTGTTCACCAAGGTCCTAAAATGTTGCCATGTGGGGTCAGGCCTGTAACTGTTTTATATTATTTTCTTTTTATATTATTTTCCTTTCTCTTTTCTGTATAACTGCTGCACGGCACAATCACATTTATGTAACCTCAAAGCCTTCACTGTTAACCAAAGCAAGTACCTGGTACTATTCTCTATTGGCAGTAAGCCACACACCTGTATTCTGTAACTTTTATTTCTTATCTAAAAATTGTTAATTTTGCAGAAACCAAACTTATGTAGAGAATCTGCCTAGTAACTATTATGTAGAAGAAATTATCCTATCCCTGTATACTTAGCTTATATCATAGTTAGTGTCATAGAGGCAGTCCAACCAAAATCTATAAAAAAGGCAAAGAAGCAGGAAGTGGCAGAGACAACAACTGGAAAACTCGGTAGGCCCGATCACCCTGCAGACCGGTTCTCAGCCTCCCCGCCTGGGCGTATCCCAGTGAAGACAAAGGCCTTGAAAACCTGACAATTGACAACGACTCACCGTGTTACAGTTTTGTACTCTACATCCCATTCATGAGCTGTTGACCAGTTCTGGGACTTAAGGAGCTGGCAGCCGCACCTAGCATTGGACTAGCTCCAGTGTTGGAATGCAAGGGCTGGCTCTGGAACCCCGTGAACCAACAGACCCCCTTTGTATCCAGCATACTGTAACTGAAGAAACATCGGAGACTCCACTTCTCGACTGCCTCTCATCATAGCTTAGACAGCATATCTACGCTCGCTATATTTGTATTTACTGCAGCTTCGTTCCAACCGGCCTCCCCTCTTACTCGTAAGAGGGTGAGGCCAGGTGAGTGAATAAAACCTTTTTGCTTTACCTTATATCTACCCTGTAATAACTTCTACTACTAACATCCCATCTCAATGAGCCGTTGACCAGTTCTGGGACTTAAGGAGTCGGCAGCCGCACCTAGCATTGGACTAGTTCCAGTGTTGGAATGCAAGGGCTGGCTCTGGAACCTCGTGAACCAACGGACATCCTATAGACTTATTACAAAGAAAACTAACAACTTACTCTAAGCCGTCTACTTGTGCCAACTCAGCGAACCTCAAGGGTGGCTATAAAGCTAGCTCCAATCCCGCTCCACAAGCTGTGGGCTCGCACAGCTTCGCAAAGCCCACGGCTCCCCTAAGCGGTGCTGGAACTGCTAGCCCAGCATTCTGCCACAAGGCCAACTCTTAGAATCTCAAAACTGTGCTGTTAAATGGGAGGGTGTGACACAATTGAACATATACAAACACACAAATCAATTAGATGCATACAAACACACTACCAACTCAGGAAAATACACATCCAAGGTTACCAGCCTAGGCACATGCATCCCTGTCACCAATTCAAGCACATACATGCTCTAATGGTAATGTCATGAAATCATACACAATATACACATATACGCACAGGTTAAACATTGAGTCAGGTGACAGTGTGCATGTGTTGGTGCCTGTAGTACCTATCCTTGCAGCACTTGGTAACTAAAAAGCAAGTGGCAGAGATCAGGGGAAAAGGCAGAGGGGACAAGGCAATAACAGTTGCATGGATCAGGGGAAAAGGCCACGTGGATAAAGCAATAGTAAAGAAACAGGGGTTTGCAGGCAGAAAGGTGTTCAGGATGGCTGGAGCCACAGAAGCATGGGACAGATGTTGGAGGTGGTGGTGAGCCAGAAGCAGGACAGGGAGAAATGAGACGGAAGTTAGAGGGGCGAGGAGCATAGATTGGAGCAGGGCCAGAACAGTAGTAAAGCAAAACCCAACTCAGGGGTCCAAATAACAGTTTCATTAAATGAACACAGTACTGCAGAGCTTAGTTCCTACACACTCACGCAAGCACTCCCACACACATTCACATAATGGTAGCAGGAGAAAGAGAATCAGTGGAAGGGTTGGAGTTCAGGTAAGAAAGAGAAACAGAGTCCAAGTTTTTGGTTGAAGAGAAGGTGGGGATGAAATCTGCCTCTCCAGGCTGGGAGGGGGTCCTCGACAGCCAGTCAGGGGTCTTTCTCCAGCAGGTGTTGTCCAAAGGAGGGTCCCCAGCAGGGCCTCTGTGCTGACAGGCTGTGTGACGTGGGAAGGTCTGGTCCAGGTGAAGATGGCATCCCAAGGAGTCAGTCTTCACTACCCCTTTTTATGGGGCAGACTACTTAAGAGCTCCTAGGGGGAGGGCATGTCCAGGGAAGGTCAGTCCTGTTGCAGAGGGCTCCAGATGTTCATACTGAGCATGTGCAGACTTGGCACAATGGTGGATTGCTTCATCTTTTGTTTCTTGAATGCTTAGGGTGGTTCCAATGGCTGGTCCAGGTATTGGTTTTGATGGAGGCTGATTTAGTAGGGGGTCCTGCTATCATTGTGTTTCACTCATCCAGTCACTCTTTTGTTTCAGGCATTCAAGGAAAACCAATTTGCATGGGAGAGGTTACAGAATTGCAACATACTTACACAACAGGGCATGGAAACAAGATAGGAACAAGATGAGAATGGATACTTGACATTACTTTACAGACACAGGCCTAAACCATACAATATTAATATGAAACAATAAAAATCAATGCACAAATTATAGTAATAAAATATAATACAATATAAAACAGTACAAATTAATACAAGCATAACAGAACACTATTTACAGTATATAAAAAGGGGCTTATTACAATAAAAGTATACAAGAACTTAGTTTACCTAGTACTACTTGTAATAACTTACAAGGGATAGAGAGGGCAGAGATAATGTCAGAAATGGTTGGGGAAGGGGAGGGAATGCATTTTCCAAAAATAACAAAAACAAAAACTGGGGTTTTTGCTACAGATGTACTCCTCTAATATAGTAGTAAACCACTATCAAGTCCCCTCTCAACCTTCTCTTCTTGAGGCTAAAGAGGCCCAAGTCTTCAGCCTTTCCTTATATAGCTTGCCTTGCTCTTATATAGCTTGCTCCCCTGCTCTTTTCTGGACCCTCTCAAGTTTTTCCACATACTTATTGAAGTGTGGTGCCCAGAACTGGACACGGTACTCCAACTGCAGTCTCACCAGTGTTGAGTACATTGGGAGTATGATTTCCTTGACCCCCTTTCCTCTGTGGCTGTGGTCCTCTTTAACCTTTGGCCTACCCTAGGCCTTTGCCCCACCTTGGCCAATAAGATTTCTGGGCTCCCTTGGCTCCATCAGTCCCTGGCCTACCCTCTTGAGCCTTTGGCCCACCTTAGGCCTTGGTGCTGCCCAGGCCATCAAGATTCCATGGGTCAGTCCTCTGACTTTCAGGCATCTCTCATCTATGGATCCACCCTCTCAGGACCCTCCATAGGTCTCTCACACTCAGCCCTTGTCTCAAGGCTCTGGACCACTTGTACTCATCAGGTCCCATGTACTCAGCCCCACTTTCTGGGCTTAGCCAGACACCTCAATAAGTCCCACACTCTCAGACCCTCATTCAGGGATCCAGACTCCACACTAGGTCTCCAGAAACTTCTTCCACCCCTTCTGTTTCTTCTCAAACCTCTGGACTACCATAGACATTATTCTCCATACTGACCTTTCAAAGCTGCAGCCATCCTGTTGAGATGATGCTTAGATCCTGCCCAAGCTCAGCCCTACTCCTGGGTCAGATGACTCCATAATTAACCTTGACCTTACTTGCAGGCTGCTTTGCAGGCTGCCTGACCACTTAAAGTGGCAGATGCCCTCAGTGTCCTGTCACAGTTAGGTGTTGGGATTTCTTAATTCTGTTTTGAATGTTACTACTTGACTTTCAACAAGCAGCATGACTTCAACAAGACTTCTGAAAGTCATCTAAACCACCTGTTCCTTATTTCATCCATCTGTGCAATACTTTGTGCTGTTCTTACCAAGACTGTGGTAGATAGTAATGCTCTTTCCAAACATCCAGTACTTAAGTCAGCATTGATCAGGGACATCTAATCTTGCAAGCTAGAATAGCAAAGGGCCTGAGCTAATCTAACTGAAGATAATGGGACCTTTTCCACTTGGTTTCTCCACTTGGTTCAGGTCATTCTTTACTCTTATTGAAAGGCACTACATGGGCCTTGTCCAAATCCCATCAGGACTCATTGTTTCAATAAATGACAAAGTAATATAATAATTAGGATTTGCTAAAGCACAAACTATTGCCATTCTCTAAATTCATGGATTCAAACCCTTCCATATTTTTAGGACTGGAACAAGGACAGCATATGTAACTCCTTGTCTACATACATATTTGTCAACAGTAGAGACATGGCTGGGCACCCAGGGCAAAGTAGACCCAGTTGCCACCATGATGTTGACTATAAACACAAAGCTGCCAGCAGCAGCCACTTTTTGCTCCCCTCTCCTTCCCACTTCAAATCAGTATTCGGGGCACCTATCGCTATCTCTGCATACTGCCCCCACCCCACTGCTTCCAGTTTTGTCACTGGTAGTTATTCTCTGAAATAAATATGCTCTTTCTGGCACCTTTAGAGGCATTATGCAAAATTCTCGCACCACAAACTTAATATAAAAGATTCTGAAGATACTACATGGGCCTTCTTTCTCATGGTTATTTCCCACACAGCTCCATGCTGTAATTCTGACTGTTTGAAACCTTATTGTAAGAAACAAAGGGCATTTGTAGATGTGCTTTGGGAAGCAGCAGGGGGGAGAGGGAGGTGTGCTTTAATTAGGGCAGCGCCGAGAGCTGCGCTAATTAAAAGTGCCCAAAGCATCATGTGTATGAGCATTCCTGTGATGAAAAATGGCAGTGAGATGCTTTGAACTAAAGTTTGTCAATCAAGCTCTAGTTTAAAGTACTCCACCACTATTGTTCAGTGTGGAGATGCTGATACACATGACACTGGAATCTGCTGGAGCAGTTATTAATGTGCTCCAGCAGACTCGATTAATCAAGTCTTCTCTGAAGTGCTAGAATTATAGCACATTGAAGCAACCACCCTGCACATGTATAGGAGCCCAGGGGCTGCATCTATGGAAGATGCTAACTGTGCAGTAGCCCAATACTACTGCATAGTATTGTTGTATAGCAAAAAACATGATGTGATGCTACTCCACAGCAGTATTAGACTACTGCGCAGTAGTGTCACTGTAACAGGATGGCGTCCTAGGGGTAGCTGTGATCTCCCTTAATGCCCCCTTACCATGCCCAGTTAGTCTAAAAAGCTTCCTCAATTCTCTCCTGCCAGATCTTTGATGTTAAATATATAACAGGGAGGCTGCCTTTTCATCCTCTTGGACACGGTTTTCCTGCTGTATGCTGTCCCCATTTCTGTAATGTGCATTTCAGTGCACCCCAGCCTTATGGGCTATGCATGGCTCCAACCACCCCTTTACCACACCCCAAGCCTCGCTGATGGAACTGACGTTCTTTGGTCTCACACTGTCTCACTCGCACTTGGGCTCTCTGCAGCCCTGTCTTGCACTTGTCTCACACGGCGCCTCATGGGCGCTTGGGCTCACTGCAACCCTGTCTCATACTGCACCTCTCTGGGCGCTTGGGCTCTCTGTAGCCTTGTCTCACTCTGTGCCTCACTGGCTCTCGGGCTCTGCACAGCCCTGTCTTGCTCTGCACCCCACTGGCACTCGGGCTCTGCACAGCCTTCTAGCACTGTGCCTTGCTGGTGCTCAGGCTCTCCACAGCCCTGTCTCACACTGTGCCTTCTCTGGCACTCGGGTTGGCTCACCCCCAATGCTGCACCCTCTCTGGTGCTCAGAGTCGGCTCACTCCCAATGCTGCACCCATTCTGAGGCTGGGGTCTCCACGCTGCTGTGGATCCCTTATGAGGCCTCCTCCATCCCTTTATAGCCTCACCCAAGCCACCAGTTTAAAACAACAAACAAAACACAAGCCCCTGGGCTATCACATAAATCCTAGCCACCCAGCTGTAACCTTATTCCAGCCACACAAGGGGTGCTCCATCCTTCCCCCAGCCTCAGAGCTGTACCTGCAGTCTGATCTCTCCCTTCTGCTTGTTCTGGGAGAGCTCCTTCTCCTATGGCTGCTGGCAGGGAACTGCTCACCTCGCCTCAGCCCTGGGGTTTAAACATGAACCAGGCCCTGCTCCTTCTGGTCAGCTGACCGCTGGCAGGTGTGGGTCACTAGCTCCCTCTGGTTGCCTTGGCAACCTGCACCTTGGGGCTTATCTCTGCTCTACAAGTAGCAGGTACCTTAGTGCCTTGCTACAGTCACAAAAAGGTGTTCATCAGCACTACTCTGCAGTAACTCAGGTTACTGTGCAATCATTTAGTACTTGTTTAGTACTTGTTTATGCAAGTACTAAATGACTGCATAGTAATGACAGTGCAGTCAGCATGTCATGTAGACATGGCCTAAGAGACACACACAGCCATATGACTCCCTTCTAGGGGCAGTCCAACCTTTGTTGTTGTCCTCCTAGCACATCTCTCTAGTCTTCTCTGGTGGGCGTGAAAGACCAGAATTCTTTCATCACATGCAACATATCCCTTTCTTTATAAAAAAAAGTGGAAGGAGAGACCCTGGAAAGGGGAGGTGGGGAAGAGAAGCCCAAGATTGACCCTTCTATGCAACTTATGTCAGGCAGAGCCAGGAATGTGCCCGGGGACTGGAGCACCACACCACACTTCTGGAGTTAGTGTTAACTCCAAATTGATGGTGACTGAGCCTGAAAAAGTACTTCTGGTCCTAGAGAGGGGAAGCTGGGGAGAGACTGCAGTGTCACAATGGAGAACATGCTGGAGGACTTTCCCACTTGTTTCAGTCTGAAGGGAGTGGCAGACAAGTACAAACAGCTGGCATGGGCAATCTGAGAATCACCAGCTAAGGAAGGTACTGGTGGAGAGGACACTAGAGATGTGGCCCCAACCATGGTGGACTGCTCAGGCTGAGGAGGAGCCAGATCAGGAGCAGCATATGGTAAGCTGAGAACTGGGAGAAGGCCTGCTGAGCATGGACATTTCCAGGAGATGACCATTTTTGTTGTTTTTAAAGAACTTGAAAGTAAATCAAGAAAAAATGACTCAGAGTGCCTTGAGAGGCTTTGCAGCTCAACTTGCATTATAGATGTGGGTGGAATTGATTAAAGTACTTGTGTTTTTGGGGGGATCACAAATGATTGAAGCCTAAGTTGATTTAAGTTTGCCCCTCTGCAGAATTGTTACAAGGGCAACTGATAGGGGGCATTGACTCGAAAGACAATATATCCCCTTGTTGAATTAATTTTGGTTTGGTTTGGGAAAATTAAAAGGAATTGATTATGAGTTCATGTGGGCACCTTGTTAGTAGACCCACAAAAGGGTAGGACCTTATTATTATTATTTTTTTTTTTGCTGTTACACCTTCAATCAATAACCTAACGCCTCACTGAAAGGTTTTGTTGCACCGCATATAAGGACCAAACATGAATCCCTGGCAGGCTGGATAGGCTTGCTGTACATGGCCCAAAGTAGGGTGTCTCTCCATGATAAGACCATCCCATAACAAAGAGGTAGAGGTGGGGTGTAGGGGAGGTGGAGCCCCACAAAGAAACTCCTCCAACAGGCCGTAAGGTATCACCCAGCAAAACTAGTTCTCTAACAGAAGTCAAAGTCATGGAGGGAAAGAGAAGTGGCTGGGGAATAGCGTGGCCCCTTCCACGTCCTGTCATCATTTTGCCATGAAGATGCAAGGCTGGAAGAGACGTAAATCTTATAGCACCTCCTCCCAAGTAGAAAATGATGAACTTATTTACTCAAATATAAGATGACCTTGCCCAAATAATTAGATTTCATATCTGGAAAATGTTTGGTTTTTTTTACAATTTTCCAGATATAGAATCTAATTACTGCAGGTTTGCCTTGAATTTGTCCTCCTCCCACTGCTGCAGCAGGGAACATAAACCTGGGGGGTCAGATAGCCCTCTTCCCCCACCCCATAATTTCTTTCCCATGCAGTTCCTCCTCTGTTCACTGCCAGATCCTCCTTTGCCTGAGCACATGAAAGTGAGGAGCAAATATGAAAATACTGACCCTGAAATAAACTTACTTATAGTAATTTGCATATGGTGCCCATAGACTTGCTTCATCCAGAATTAATATATTTTACCTTTAATTATCTGAGACTGCTGGAGCACAGAAATTGACACACTCCAGCAGCCTTCTGCATCACATGTATCAGCATCCCCATGCACCCCATGTGGAAAAAATGATGGCAGGCACTTTGAACTAAAGTTCATCAAATGTATTTTATTTCAAAGCACCCTGCCAGTATTTTTTCCACACAGGGTGTATGGGGATGCTGATACATATGATGCAGAAGCCTGCTGGAGTGTGTCAATTTCTGTGCTCCAGCAATCTCAATTAATTGAGTCTGCTGTGATGCGCTGGATTTCCAGTGTGTCAGAACAGGCTCCCCACAAGTCTGTAGGAGCCATGGCCACTGGACAAGGAAGCTCCATGTGTTTTAGGTTTTAGAAACTCCACAGGCATAAGCACTGAGGATTTTGGAGAAGGTGCCAATGGTGATGACCCAGTGCCCATGGGGGAAGACCTGGGATAAGAGGTCAGACTAGGTCACAGCAGGAGAGGCAAACCCCAAGGGGTTGCTATCCCATGAGAGTTATGAACAATGGAGGAAAGACACTGCCAATGACAGTCTGACGTAAAGGTTGGAAAGCTGTTAAAGGGATAGCACTCATTTTTTCCCCCAAAATCATGCCTAACCAACCACTGCAGTGAGGGATAGAACAAGTACAAGAGGAAGTTGCCTATATTTCTTTTGATTTTATTTGTTACATTTAAGAATTGTAACACTGGGACCTGAAGGCTAGACCCCAGAGGGGTCCTGAGCGGAGTTCCCTGTAGACTGTGTGGCGTTCATGGCTATGCAGGCATGCAGCTTAGAGGGAACATTGGTCCTGAGCTGAGAACCTAGCCATAACAAAGTGGAAAACCAAAGTATTTGGGAAGGGGGACACTGAAGCTTTGTAGGAGGAGCAACCCTGTGCCTGCATACCCCTTTAAACTCAACAATTCTTATTCACCATCAATTCGTGGCAGGAATGAGCATAGAAACATTGTAGAGAAAACAGAGTGAAGCTATGATTCCTCTCACCTGCCAGAACCCAGATTCCAGTTGCTTGGGCAGGGGAGAATTCATGATGGGTATGAGAGGGGGGCACTCACCTTGTATTTGAGTAAATATGGTAGGTTGCAGTTCATTAAAAATTATTAACAATAAACTGTAACGCTTAAAACTAGATGAATTGCAATACTTGTATCTAACTACATAAAAATACAATTATAAATGAATGCTTAAAGGTCAAGTCTGAGAAGGCCTGTTCAGTCTTCTTGATTGTATTCTCACTTCTATAGAGCTTCCCTGTGTGAGCTTTCTTGAAGATTTCCTTGAGGAGGGGATTCATTTTCATTTTTCTGACACTGTGGGCACATCTACACAAGATGCTTTGCTGCGCAGCAGACTAATTTGCTTGCAGAAAAGCATCACCATCCACACGTGTAGGGTGCAGTAAAATAATTTACTGCACTGCTGGTTACTCCTGTCAGATGCAAGTGGTATCTGGTAGCACAGTAAATTACTGTGCTTAAACTCATATGTAGATGGAGACTTTGGGATTTTCTTAGTCTGGATCAAATTGAGCCAGAATATATTCATTCACTCTGAGCACCTATACACGTACAGCTGCTCTGACACTCTGAAATTACAATGCTTTGGAGAAGAGTTGATTAGTTGAGTCTCCTGGAGCATAGTAATTACTGCATTGCAGCAGACTCCAGCATCACATGTATCAACTTCCCTGCACTGAAAAATGGTGGTTGGGGTGCTTGAAACTAAAGCTCATGGAGACCCAGATGTGAATCTCTGGATTTATGCAGAAGTTATTTCAAAGTCTGGAGTACTCTCTCAGCTTCTTAACTGATCTGAAGACAGTGAGGACTTCTCATATGGTTTTGAAAATTAAAGTTGTCACAAACAGTAGGAATATATTAGAGGCAAGGTGAGGTCTATTACCTGATATGAGACCTTCAAAAATTTCAGGTCATGGAAATGTGTGTTCTTTCTAGAAGAAAAACACAAATACATTTCTACCTGCTGTCAAGGTCTAGATGGTATGGATATAGAAATCAGTGGTTTTAGGGACAGTCTTTTCTGTGTTACATTCCTCATAAGCTTCTACTAGATCTTGCTGTTTTATATTCAGCCCAGGTCACCATATAAATTGTTATGTCCTTGCCTTGCATTTGCCCTGGTATCCCTCATAGATCTTTGAGAATGTTTCTTCCTAAGCACCTAGGAGATCACAATAAATCTTCCTTTAAAAAGCAGACCATCTGCCATAGGGAAGTCATTTCAGCTCTGCTAATATGATTGTAGGCCTTTTTGAAGTTGCCTTCTGTGACCCCAACCACTTTGACAAAAGGTGAACTAGTTCCTGACAAAGTAATCCTTTAGTTGTTCATTTTTAATTTGCTGAAATCAAGTGAAAGAGGCCGACATTTCTGTCAGAACATAGTCAATATGCATTTTAATATCTTTCTCCAATATTATTTCTTCTTCTGATGGCAATTACCTGACTATCCACATCTATGAGCATTTTTCCTTGCATATGTTCAATGTCAAATGAAAATGGCAAAACCTCTGAATCCTTGGGGGAAGATCACCCTAGGGTTGGGGGCCAAACAATACCACCAGAGATTTGTAGCATCTTCCTTTTTGAAGATGTAGGCCAAGCAAGTAAGAACTGAGCTGTTCATATGCCAAAGTGATTACTAAAGTTTCTTTTTCCACTTGTGTATAGCTTGGCTCACCTTCTATAAGCCATTTTTTCTGTAAATGCAATAGGCTTCTGGTGTGTTTCTGGCTGTGTTGGAATGAGCATTGTTTATAGCCCATATGAAGATCCATCGACTGTGGATGCTACTGCATAGTTTACTAAATACTATGCCAGACCATGGTAGAAAGACTATGCTGGACACGTTCAAGTCATCTGGTAATGACAGATTGCACCTCATAATACTTAAGGAACTGTCAGGCATCATAGCCCAGCCTCTGGCAAGGACATTTGAGAACTCGTGGTGCTCAGTTGAAGTTCCTGAAGATTGGAAGAAGTCCAATGTGGTGTCTATTTTCAGGAAAGTAGATCCAGGGAAATACAGACCAATCAGCTTGACCTCAATCCCTGGAAAGATTCTGAAAAAAAATATCAAAGAGACCATGCTAGACAAGCTGGCTGATGGCAACATCCTGCAGGACAGCCAGCATAGGTTTGTTGTGAGTAGGTCTTGCCTGACCAATCTCACCTCCTATAACCAGGTCACATATCACCTGCACAAGGGAGAAAAGACTGACATCATATATCCAGACTTTAAAAAAGCCTTTAACTTGGTGTCCCATGATCTTCTCATGGAAAAATTGGCCAACTGCAGCCTCGGCTACAACACAGTCCGATGGCTGGGAAGTTGACTCTGAAGTCAGACCTAGAGAATGGTAGTTGATGGAAGTAAATCATCATGGTGCTCTGTGACCAGCAATGTACCCCGAGGCTCCATCCTTGGACCTGTTCTCTTTAATGTCTTTATTAACAATGTGGATACTGATGTCAGAAGCAGACTGGTCAAGTTCACTGATGACACTAAAATTTGGGGTATAGCTTCTATACCTGAGCATAGGCTGGTGACCCAGGCTGACCATAATAGGCTTAGTAAATTGGTGGATATAAACCTGATGTCATTCAATACAGAAAAATGCTAGATACTCCACCTTGGGGGGAAATCAAAATGCAGTACACTTATAGGCTCAGCATGCTTATAGGCTGAAAGGGACCTGGGGGTCATGATTGACCACAAGATGAACATGAGCCACCAATGTGATATTGGAGCTGATAAAGTGAACAAAACTGGCTTGCATCCATAGATGCTTCTCAAGTAAATCTCAGGATGTCATCCTCCCACTGTACTCAGCCTTGGTGAGGCCACAGCTGGAGTACTGCAGCCAATTCTGGACTCCATAATTCAAGAAGGATGAGGAGATGCTTGAAAGAGTCCAGAGGAGAGCCACATGCATGATCAGAGGGGCAAGAGAAGAGGCCCTATGAAAAGAGGCTGAGACCCATGGGACTCTTCAGCCTGGAGAAACACAGGCTTAGGGGTGACCTGTTGGCAGCTCAGGGGTGTGCATCAGGATGTGTGGTGTCAGCTCAGGGGTGTTCATCAAGATCTGTGGGAATGCCTGTTCACCAGAGCACCCCAAGGGATGACAAGGTTCAATGGTTACAAACTCCTCCAAGACCATTTTAGGCTGGGCATAAGGAAAAACTTCTTTACTGTTCAAGGCCCCAAGGCCTAGAATAGACTGTGTCCAGAGGTGGTTCAAGCACCTACTCTGGACTCCTTCAAGAAATGTTTGGACACTTATCTTGCTCAGACCCTTTGACCCTAGCTGACTTCCTGCCCCTGGGGCATGGGGCTGGACCCAGTGAGGTCCCTTCCAGCACTAGTGTCTATGAAATCTATGAAACATGTAGTAATTCAGGTTGTTCCTTGACTGTATGCAATGCCTTTGTTATTCATTCTGCCAGACCCAGATATTATGTCCATTAAGGGAATCTTGTAATTGTTTTGTTAGCTGAGTTCTCAGTCTGTCTCCTCCTTGTTATAATTCACAAATTCTGCCCCCATGACTTTAGTTGACTATGGCAGTTTGAGGATTCTTCTTTATTTTTCTTTTAAAATTAGGGCAGTGGCATGAAACTCACCCAGCTAGGGGCTGGATGAGGGGCATAGGGATCATCTACAGGTCAGATCAGGACCACAGACCAGTCCCGTACATGAAAACTAGCACAAAGGACTAGTCTGGCTGTGGGTGCCGTGTGCAGCCTAAACCCCAGACTGGCCCCATGCTCCGCATGCAGTACATGCCAAACTAGCTCCACATGCTGTATGCAGGTCCAGTCCAAGATGCAAAGGTAGTACAGGGTCTGGATAGTAGGTCCCTAGGGGCCATATCAGACTCACTTGTGACACCATGTAATGTAAATTGTAATCTAGCTCCCTTACAGAGGATTCCTGACCTTTATTGTTGCCTCCCTCTTCTTCTCCAGTGGGTGTGAAGGAACAGGATTATATGATCACTCCATAGACCATGCATCTTAAAACAATTTATAACCTCATTGCCTTCCTCTCTTTAAAAATTATCTTAATTTTAGATTCTTTATCATATTAATGTACTTTATTTTCAAAATCTAATATTGATTTTGTAACACAAATAGGTAAACAGTGAGGGAAGAAATAAGGCACTTAATACCACGTAGGACACAGTGATAAGTCTTTCCATTTTCTATATAGAAAAAACAGAGATAGTTAAGCTGGAGAAAAAGAAAAAATAGTTTTCCTATACCTTTTCATCTGCCTGTAAAATTTACTGCTGCTGGAGGTCACAGTGTCAAATATTGTAGCTGGATTTCTAAAATGGCTGGATAACTTTATGACCAGTCATATAATTTTTGTAGTTATGGACAATAAAACCATATGCTTTAGGGTGTTAACTGATCATCACAGGGTCAGGGAGGACATTTTTTCTTCCCTGTAGCAATTCTGCAATTGGCTAAATATATTATATGATTATACACACTTTCCCCCTTTCTACAAGCACTGGTCATTACAAAAAGAGAGATACTAAACGTGAACAAAAAAATCTGATCCTACGGGACAAACACTACATTCTTTAACCATAAAAATAGAAAAAGAGGACTACTAAATGACATAACCTAAGAATGGAGATCTTGGCTTGATCCCTGAACTTTGTTTTTCTTCCCCTTTTTTGGTTATAGATTGGTATTTAAATAAAATGTTTAGAATCCAAAATACCAACATGTGCATTAAAATATGAGTTTAACCTCTTATGTTTGATCATAGCTAAGCAGCATCAGTGGAATAACCAGATTTAGGAGCAAATGTTCACTGAATTCTGATCAGTTTGTGAACAGAATTTGCAAATTTCACTCAATTTTTGTCATAGTCATAGTCATAAGGTAAACACAAATTAAATTATCAAAGATTGAGAGAGGGAGAAAAAATAATACTGCTATCTTATTTGAAATTAGTGGGACTGCTAGAAAGGTTCTTCTCTGGCTTTATTATAGGTTAGATTGTACATCTCTTCCTAGTACAGATGAATATTTATGCTTGTGATTCTGAGAGACTGTTTTACACATATAACTCTTCACTGGTGTGAACAATCTAGCTTTAAATAAGCAAGTGCAGCATAATCAGATTGTGTAGTCCTATATTGTAAAGTCTTTATGATGGGGAGAGGGTGAAGTCCCCCTTCACAATATATTCCTGCTTGCTCTCTATTTCCTCAGTACATATAGACCTTAACCTAGTGATTTGCAACCTGGAGTTTCTTGAAATCCTTTCAAGGGTGCCATGGGATGTCATGAAATTCAATTTGTCTACACATGAATTACAAGAGAAAACCAGAGGCCATGTCCACATGTGGTGTGGATATTTGATTCCCCAGGGGACAACTAGTAGTGGTGCATCTTGTGCTGCTGCTAGTTATCCCCAAGGAATGCCCATGCCACATATGTGCTGTGGTGTGTGGCAGGTTATCCCAGCCAGGATAGGGCAGGCTGGGGACAGCACTGGGCTGGCCCCAGAAGTCTTACCTGGAGCAGTGTGATTATGCTGAGCAGAGCCTGGCCAGCAGCTGCAGAGTGGCTCCAGTTCTGACTGGTGAGCACTGCCCATGGTGGCGATTGCTGCTCCACTTTTATTTTCTGGATATCCAGGGGTCAAAAAACCACTCCACACCGATCCATTGCAGCACGGAGAATAACTAAACATGCAGTATGGGGTGCCACAAATGTATCTGTGCCACCACAAACCACATGGCCACACTCCTCTGGATGCGCCCAGAGATTTCAAATAGGAGTTTATAGTGTTAAAACATTCTGATCTATTCAGAACTTTTTCTGAGTTCCTTGCAACAGAATAGCTGTTTTATTATTTTTTCTGTAGTTAAAAAAGGAGAGGAAAAATGAAAAGCTGGCATTTTTCAAGAGGTGCCTTTCCTTTAAAAGGCAGTGCCTTGAGGCTAACAAGGGGCGAGTCTAAAAAGGTTGAGAACCACTGCTCTAAACAAACAAAAAAAATAATTCCAACAATCCTAGGATAGGCTGAGGGGCTGGGGGCTATGTAAGAAAGTATCAAATTCTGATTTTGTTCAGAACAGAACATTTCTATGCAAGGGGGAAAAAAGACGAATGTAAATCCAACACCTCGCAGTTAAGGTACATGTAATAATCCAGATCATGCCTTAAGATATGCATGAGAGTAGACTCTTAACTGTGAAACACTAAGCATGTACAGGTTTCCCTCGCTTTATGCAGGTTCTGTAGGTATGAATTCCTTCTTATGAGATGACACTTTTTATACCAAAAAATTGTTATATGTGGTGGAACCCCGCAGTCAGCTGCTTTGTACAGTGCATTGTGGGAGTGATATGCACCAAAATATAGTCTCCTGTGTGGATCTGTGCTCCTTGTCTATGACACGTGTTTCTGTAGTTGCCATCTGCATTATGATAGTGCCCTGTGCTTGTGTGTACTGTCTGTTGTTGGTGAGTACCAAAATTGTCTTGTAAAAGTGATAGAAATGGGTCAGTACAGTTGAGGTTTTGGAACACATACCTGTCTGTTACATTGTAAAATGGGTTCTCTTTATAAGAATTTGAGTTATGCACCATTTTCCAGGAATGTATGTACAGTATAAAGCAAGGAAACGATTTCTTTGCCTCCGTCTTCCTAAGTAGAGACCAGAACAGCCACCTCCCTGCTGGGCCCCCCTTGGGCCCTGGGGGAGGCACACCTGGGACACGGGTTAGCAGGGATTTAGTTAGGGAGCTTCTGGAGGGGTTGGACATATTCAAGTCAGCTGGCCCGGATGATCTCCGGAAGATCTTAGAAAAGTTTATTAAGGAGGCCATCCTTGAGGGACTGGCCCAGGCTAACATTCCAAGGGACAGCCAGCACGGGTTTGTTGCGGGTAGGTCTTGTTTGACCAATCTCATTTCCTTCTATGACCAGGTGACCTATCACCTGGACAAGGGAGAAGAGATCGATGTCATATATCTTGACTTCAAAAAAGCTTTTGATCTGGTATCCCATGATCACCTCTTGGCGAAACTGCCCAGTTGTGGCCTTGGCTCCACCACGATCCGCTGGCTGGGAAATTGGCTCCGTGGTCAGACCCAGAGGGGTGTGATTGATGGCAGTCACTCATCATGGTGCCCCGTGACCAGTGGGGTCCCTCAAGGCTCTGTCCTGGGACCCATACTGTTCAACATCTTCATTAACGATGTGGACATTGGAGTCAGGAGTGGACTGGCCAAGTTCGCTGATGACACCAAACTCTGGGGCAAAGCATCCACGCCAGAAGATAGGCGGGTGATCCAGGCTGACCTGGACAAGCTCAGCAAATGGGCAAATGAGAACCTGATGGTGTTTAACACCGATAAATGCAAGGTTCTCCACCTTGGGAGGAAAAACCTGCAGCACCCTTATAGGCTCGGCAGTGCTACGTTGGTTAGCACTACAGAAGAAAGAGACTTGGGGGTCATCATTGACCACAAGATGAACATGAGCCTGCAAGGCGATGCTGCGGCTAGTAAAGCGACCAAAATGCTGGCGTGCATCCATAGATGCTTCTCGAGCAAATCCCGGGACTTCATTCTCCCCTTGTACTCGGCCTTGGTGAGGCCGCAGCTGGAGTACTGCGTCCAGTTTTGGGCTCCACAATTCAAAAAGGATGTGGAGAAGCTTGAGAGAGTCCAGAGGAGAGCCACGCACATGATAAGAGGTCAGGAAAACAGATCTTACGATGACAGGCTGAGAGCCACGGGACTCTTTAGCCTGGATAAGCGCAGGCTCAGGGGTTATCTGATGGCCACCTATTAAGTTTATCAGGGTGACCACCAGAATCTGGGGGAACGTCTGTTCACCAGAGCGCCCCAAGGGATGACGAGGTTGAACGGTCACAAACTCCTGCAAGACCGTTTCAGGCTGGACATAAGGAAGAATTTCTTTACTGTCTGAGCCCCCAAGGTCTGGAACAGTCTGCCAGCGGAGGTGATTCAAGCACCTACATTGAAAACCTTCAAGAGTAAATTGAATGCTTATCTTGCTGGGATCCTATGACCCCAGCTGACTTCCTGCCCTTTGGGCAGGGGGCTGGACTTGATGATCTCCCGAGGTCCCTTCCAGTCCTAATGTCTATGAAATCTATGAAATCTCCACCCTAGAGTTCTAAAGGAACTGGCCGAAGTCATTGGAAGTCCCCTGGCACGGCTTTACGAGCACTCGTGTTGCTCTGGTGAGGTACCGGGGGACTGAAAGAGGGCCAACGTGGTCCCCATCTTCAAAAAAGGGAGGAAAGAGGACCCGGGAAACTATGGGCCGGTTAGTCTCACCTCGATCCTAGGCAAGCTGTTCTAGAAAATTATGCTGGCACACATCCAGAAGCGGCCAGCAGGAGACTGTATGCTTAGGGGCAACCAACATTGGGTTCATCGGTGGAAGGTCCTGTCAGACCAACCTGGTGGCCTTTTACAATCAGATCACCAGATAATTAGACGCAGGGGTAGCACTGGATATAGTCTTCCTGGACTTCCAGAAGGCTTTTGACACTGTCTCTCACGCTGTTCTCATCAAGAAACTGGGGGGCTGTGGTGTAGACACCCACACATTCAAATGGGTCACCAACTGGCTGGAGGACCACACCCAGAGGGTGGTAGTAGATGGGTCCTCCTCAACCTGGAAGGACGTGGGCAGTGGGGTTCCGCAGCGCTCGGTCCTCGGGCCCGCACTGTTCAACATCTTCTTCAGCGATTTGGATGAGGGGGTAAAAAGCACCCTGTTCAAATTTGCTGATGACACTAAGATGTGGGGGGACATGGGAACATTGGAAAGATGCAACAGGCTACAATCAGACCTAGACAGGTTACAAGGGTGGGCGGACGAGAATAGGATGGGTTTCAACACAGACAAGTGCAAGGTGATGCACCTGGGGAGGAACAACCGGCACCATACCTACAGCTTAGGGAACTCCCCTCTTGTCAGCATGGAGGCAGAAAGGGATCTGGGGGTCATCATTGACTCCAAGATGAACATGGGCCGGCAGTGTGGGGAGGCAGTTAGGGAGGCCAACCGCACCTTGGCATGTATCCACAGATGCATCTAAAGCAGGTCCAAGGAGGTGATCCTCCCGCTCTATGCAGCACTGGTCAGGCCGCAGCTGGAGTATTGCGTCCAATTCTGGGCGCCGCACTTCAAGAGGGATGTTGACAGCATGGAGAGGGTCCAGAGGAGGGCCACTTGTATGATATGGGGACAACAGGGCAGGCCCTATGAGGACAGGCTGCGGGACCTGAACCTGTTCAGCCTCCAAAAGAGAAGGCTGAGGGGGGATCTTGTGGCCTGTTATAAACTAGTCAGGGGGGATCAGCAGGCATTGGGGAAGTCACTGTTTCCCCGAGCACTACCAGGAGTGACCAGGAATAACGGTCACAAGCTGGCAGAGGGTAGGTTTAGGTTAGATATCAGGAGGCGCTACTTCAGGGTCAGGGCGACTAGGGTCTGGAACCAGCTTCCAAGAGAATTGGTGCAGGCTCCTACCCTGGGGGTGTTTAAGAGGAGGTTAGATTCTTTCCTGCCATGGCAGGGGGTCGGACTAGATCATCTGCTCAGGTCCCTTCTGACCCTACAAACTATGAAACTATGAAATCTGTATTAGTTTTTGTGTATGTATTTTCTCAATTCTTGCCAAAGTTCTTTGTGAACATCCTTCCTCAAATTAAGAGAAAAAAAATGATGTAAAGTATTACTTAGCAATGATATTACTACATTACAACATGAACAATAAAAGTCCAAAATAACCTACCCCAATATCTCTATGAGCTCGTGTGTTACTTTAAAAAAAAACAAAACTATTTTGCAATCAAATAAGGCAACTAATAGTGATATTTAAATTTGATATTTTCTTTCCCATAAATCAATTAATTAGTCACTATTATATGGCACAACATCAGAAAGTAGCAAACCTCATTCAAACATAATGAATACCTATTTCAGAGTTACTCTACTTTGAGTAGAAGAAAAGTCAGAATTACTTTGAGTCAAACTGCTGAAATTCTAGAATGCAAACTTTTTCTTTTAGTGTACATAAGAATGAGCTTGATCTTTCAGTTCCTTTATTATATGCACTGAAACTCCACTGGGAGTTTGGAGGCTCCAAGTCTTTCATATTTTAGTTTTTCTAACCTAGGAATTGCCATAATTTATCAATCAAATATCTGTCTAGGCTGGTGTCTCTTGACTGTCACTGATGAATGCAAGATACTTCAGAGGAAAGTTGAAAATTTCCATAAATTCCTCTCACCCTGGTACTCTCAAGTTGTTAGTAGCTCACTCATATCGCAAAACATAAGGGCTTTTTTCTTAGACATACTATTCTAGCAAAATCCAATCATTCTTATTCTGCATATAAATATCTAATCCTGTTGGTAATCCAAGGGTTTGGTTTTTTACCTCATTACCTTTTTAATGTTTCTGATTGCCTATATTCTGAGAAGAAATAAGCAGGATGCTTAACTTATCTTCTTTATATCATTCTTCATTTTAATTTTGATAATATTCCCATCATCTTTATTTCCCTCTTTATATAGTTGTAGAATCCAAATTTGCAGTTCTTTACATGTTGGCAGACTGTGGCTCCTGTTCAATTACTGAAATTCATGGGACCCTACACAAGAGCAACATTTAACCATCATGCAGGTATATACAGGTTCAGGGCCCTCAGCTCTTTAAGCACTTTCATGTGGGTTTTTCCATTAGTTCATTCCTGAAATGCGTTGACCAAACTCAAGATAGCCATCAAGATGAAAAACATACTACCTATTTCCAGTATTGAAATATTTTGTCTAATAATCTTTATCGTTTTACTTATTATTAGTATTCATGTTTTTTAATTAATTAAATACAACTTGTTTGCATTTTTTCCACTGTTGCACATTGAATAGCTGTTCCTATTGATTTGGAGAGTATTGTAACATTACAAAAGTCATGATAAGATTTAACCTCACTTGTCATCCATTCTAGTCATCTTACCTAGAGGTAACCACACATAAAAGGAACTATTTTCCCATCCCTTAATGTAAAAATTGAGATGCAGTGGGACATGGTAGAGAAACTTGCTCTGCTATTCTTTGAACTTCATTTTTCCATTCAAAAACAAGAAAAGAAAGAAAAAGAGTATTTTTGTTTTGCCAATAACTTTCTTAATGGTCTTATACACTGTCATAATTATGTGCTGCTGTTTAATTTTTCCCCTCCTTCCCCACTTTGTTAAAAGTATTTAGGTCAAACCTCTCTAGTACAAGTAAATTTTCAGCTAGTGGTTGTAAGGATAGTACCTTGCTTTTAATATGCATAATGTATAAATAATTTACAAAACTTTGCTGGATTAAATATTTATGTGCCAAGATGACCAAGATGCCATGCTTAGTGTGTTGCATGGTTTTACCTTAGCAAAGTTCTAAGACATATTGACTAAAATGTAATGTTTTTAAAGTGATATTTTAGCAGCACAACTCATTATTAAAGTCAATGTGAGCCTTACAGACAGTTGAAGGTGACTAGGAAAATTTAGTGGTTTCTGTTTCATGAGTAGAAATATTTTTTGTGTGCTATTCTTTAATCAGACTTGTGGTAGTGACTTTCTTTTATAATGTACAAAAAAAATATGGATAACATTCCCTCCTCTGTCCAAAATGAACAAATGATATGGTTGATTTAAGAAAAGTTACTAACCACACAAATTCTTGTCTCTCACAAAATGAGAAAAATACTTAAACATATAGTTTATGTTAAAACCCATACTAAAGTACTATGTGGCTTTGAAAGCAAGGTGAAGTGATTTGTTGAGTTGGAACCTAAATGATTTGTGAATATGAACAGAAAGCTATCCATAACACTGGAGATCACTGTGACATTGTATTGCTCCACATGATAATAGAAACATATATAGTATGTTTATTAGGTTATCAGTATTAGTACTAAAGGGGTTTTAAGGAAGTTTTGCACAAAGGGACCAGTTTTACTTTTAAAACGTAGCCACAGTATGAAAACCTAAAATAATACTAGTCCTTCAAGCCAAAACACCAACAATCTATGATCTTCATTTCTGAAGAGAAAATGCATTTCTTTTTTAATCAAGAAGACATTTTAATGATAGTGATTTGTAAGAGCTAGTCAGCACTGATGAATTATTATCTTTTATGATTCTTAAATTCTGCATTGAATGCTAAATGCTAATAGTTACATTGGAACCAATCAGGAATAAATATAAGTCAACAGCTGAAAATGCTTCACTGACTAATAATGCACCAGAAAGGGCAGTACCATGGCTTGTGATTTTTTCCCTAGTAAGACTATCAAAGATTAATACCATTGTCCTTGAAACAATTAGCTGTTCTTTATGAAAGGTCAAAATAAAAATCCCTATATTATTTAATAGAACTTTCAGTAGAAGTATGAAAGAATATCTATTAACCTCACTTTAAATGTATTCCTTTAATCTCCAAATAATTATGCTATGTTGTAAGGAGAAACACTGGCATTGAGTGTCACCAATGATTTGAGCAATAAAAGTATTGATTCATTTGTTTTCTCTGTATTATTGGCTGCAGTGCACAGACTTGAAAGGATGATAAACCACTCAGCAGGGCTTATCTGCCATCTGCCCTTGTTTCTTCTTGTGATTTTAAAGGATATTTTGTTAGCCTTCTTTTTTTGTTTTTAAATACAACCAAAAAGCCAAGGTATTAAAAAAGAGACTAGTTATTTTAGGAGCCCATTTTTTGTGCATTCAACAAAAATTATATAATCAGAGAAGCTAGACACTTAGCTGTTTCTGGAATTCAAGAGTCTTTAACATGTTAGGTCTTCAAAAAACAAGAATCTCAAAATGATTATTATTTTTTTTTAATCTAGCCGTATATATACACATAATGCAGGTACAATATTCATTGTTGTTGCTACAACCGGGACACATTTCAGCATAAAACAATTCTATCTAGTAAGTGTTGTAAAGTTTTGACACATTAGGGTGCTGTTAAGAGACTGAACTTTACTTCTTGTCCCCAGACACATGATTTTTATCAGGCTTACAAAAGTTAATATCTTTTTCAGATGACAGAGTTTGTCACTGATTCCAGTGGTTACTGTTACAATAGAAAATATTTTGGACTTATTATGAAGAAAGTATAGTCTATCCTAAAACTTTAGAGCTTTCAGTTGTTTGACATTTAAGCTTAGCAAACTCTATACATGTAACAGTATTTTTACTTTAGCAAATACTTCTACCCACAGTGGATGTGAGAGAACTGGTAAAATAAAGATATAAACAGTCAAGAAACTTGTAGATTTTCAATGATTGGAACACAATGATTGTGAAGATCTATATTGAAATCATCTTATGCAAATGCACTAGCTATCCATTGGAGATGCACATTTTAAGAACATTTTTAATTCATAGTGAAAGGAAATGGAAATTCATAGCAAATATTAAAATGATACTCAAGCATATAATCAAAACTTGCTTGTCAGCTTAAGTAAACTGAAAAGTTAAAAAAAGGTTTGTATTCTATTTTTAAGAATTAAGTGGATGATAGTATGTATGTTAGGTATGTAAATAGCCTGAGGTCCCTAAATAAGATTCAATTTTGTACTGTTCAAGTCCTGAAAATTCATGACTGCATATACTTTCATGACACAATTTTTTTCTCTCTCATAATCTTGAACTTTTGAATCAGAAAAAGGGGCAAGGAGAAGGAGGACTCAGCCATCTTCTGCATTAACTGTTTTTCAGAGATTTGAGAAAGGTGAGGGAGAACTTCAGATGGTAGGTTCAAAGTCAATATATTCCATCTTCTTTCCCAGGATTATTTTCACTTTTTAACCCATAACTGCTTTATGTAAAATACTTAAAGAATGAGGGTATCTTCCATGTTTCAGGGGTATAGGCTGTAGCTGTGTTGGTCTAAAGACATAGGCAGACAAACAATAACTGTGTACCAGAATGAATGCACATCTGGAATCTATCAAAGACAAGAATACCCAATTAACTGTGGGGGCACAAAAAAAGCACTCTCTCTTCAATCTTTAAGTTCTAATGCTCAAAGGGAATTTTAAAAAACCTTTCACAGACAAGTTTATGAACTTCACATCATTAACCTACTGGATACAAAAATCATGGACTAAATATAGACATTGGATTTATGACACATTGTTAACTGCCTAACATCTGACTCCCCAGCTACCTCTCCACCATTTACCAGCTACATTCATTCCTGCCTCCCCCACCCCAACTTGTCTCTCACCCACTGAGTCCTCAAGTGACAACTTCACTGACTCTCTTTCTTGCATGCGTGCCAGCCTCTGCCTTCTTTAAACTAGCCTCAGTGGAAGAAGGGGCTGCAGAAAGATGAGGAGATGCCATCCGAGCAAGACAGGTGACAAAGGCAAGGAGTGCTATGGTAAGAAACAGGAGTCCAGACAGTCTCCCTAAATGGGGGGTGGCACACCCAGTCTTGCAAGGCCTTAAATGCCTATATACCAATGTTCACAGTATAGGGAATAAACAAGAGGAATCGCCCTTGGAATAGCTAGTTCAAACCCAGATGTCATAGGGCTAACAGAAACGTGGTGGGATTCGTCCAATGGCTGGGCAGTTAGCATTAGGGGCTATAGGCTTTACAGGCGGGATAGAGAAGGAAGGAAAGGTGGGGGTGTGGTGCTCTATGTCAAGGAGCACTACACATCCTCTGCCAGCAGAATGGGGTCAGAGAAAGGGCAGGCTGAAGTGCTCTGGGTCAAGATTCAAGGGGGCCGTGGGGAGAGCAATTTGACAGTGGGGGTCTACTACAGACCCCCCAACCAAGGGGAGGAACTGGACCAGGAATTTTTGGGCCAGCTTGCAGAGGCACTTAAGGCAAGGGATGTAGTTGTCATGGGTGATTTTAATTACCTGGACATCTTCTGGGAGGAACAGTCAGCCAGGACGGACCATTCCAGAAGGTTCCTGGCTGAGATACAGGACCTCCACTTAATTCAGGAGGTGCATGGTCCCACTAGAGGAAACGCCCTGTTGGACCTGGTCCTGACCACAGGCGATGACCTGGTAAGGGGCCTCCAGGTTCTTGACCACCTGGGCGATAGTGATCATCGCTTGCTGGAATTCACCATCCAATGCAGGGCGTCAAGGGCCTGCAGCAAGACGGTAGCCCTAGACATTAGGAAGGCCAACTTCAACAAGTTGAGGAGACTAGTTGGTGAGGTGCTGGGGCCCTTGAGAGCGGGGGAACTCAGTGTCCAGGATGAGTGGTTGTTCCTTAAGGAAACGATACTCAGGGCCCAAGAGGAGTCCATCCCAACAAGATGCAAGAGTGCCCGAAAAACCCCCTGGCTCACCAAGGGCATCCAGGAATGCCTGCTTACCAAAAAGGCAGCATACACCCAGTGGAAGGGGGGTGCTATCTCCAAAGAGGAGTATACCTCCTCTGCTCGGACCTGTAGGGGGCTGTCAGGAAAGCTAAGGCAGACATAGAGCTAGGACTAGCGTCCAAGATCAAGGATAATAAAAAGTCCTTTTTCAAATATATAGGGAGGATGAAGAAGGCACTGGGTAATGTGGGGCCCTGCAAAGTACGCTGGGCAATCTGGTGGTTGCGCTAGAGGAGAAAGCGGAACTCTTTAACCAATTCTTTACCTGTTTTCTTGTGCAGGGACTGGGACTTCCCTGCTGCGATGCCAGACGGACTTGAGGGGAATGCTCCAGACCTCAGGTTGGGGAAGACTGGGTTAGAGAGCTTCTGGAGGGGCTGGACATGTTCAAGTCAGTGGGTCCAGATGCTTTCCACCCCAGGGTGTTGAGGGAGCTAGCTGGGGTTATTGCAGGGCCCTTGGCATGGCTTTACGAGCACACATGGTGCTCAGGACAGGTGCCGGATGACTGGAAGATAGCTAACATGGTCCCCATCTTCAAAAAAGGGAAGAGAGAGGACCCTGGCAACTATAGGTCTGTCAGTCTTATCTCAATCCTAGGGAAACTCTTTGAGAAGATCCTCAAGGAGCACATCTGTGATGGGCTGGCTTCAGGGATGATGCTCAAGGGCAACCAGCATGGTTTCATTAGGGGCAGGTCATGTCGGACCAACCTGATTGCCTTTTATGATCAGGTCACAAAGGCAATGGATGCAGGTGTCACCATGAACATAGTCTTTCTAGACTTTAGCAAGGCCTTTGACATCGTCTCCCACCCCATCCTTATTAAAAAAACTAGGCGACTGTGGCATTGATGCCTACACAGTCAGATGGATTGCAGATTGGCTCAAGGGTCGTACTCAAAGGGTGGTGGTGGATGGGTCATATTCAACCTTGGGGGGAAGTGGGCAGCGGAGTCCCCCAGGGCTTGGTCCTTGGGCCTGCGCTGTTCAATTTCTTCATCAGTGATTTGGACGATGGGGTGAAATGCAACCTGTTTAAATTCACTGATGATACAAAAATTTGGGGTGAGGTGAGCATGCTAGTAGGGAGGGAAAGATTGCAGCAAGATCTGGATAGGCTAGAGGAGTGGGCTAACATAAACAGGATTTATTTCAATACTGACAAGTGCAGGGTGCTGCACTTAGGCAGTAGAAACCAGCAGCACACTTATAGAATAGGAAACTCCCTTCTTGAGAGCATGGAAGCAGAAAGGGATCTTGGAGTCATTATTGACTCTAAGATGAACATGGGCCGACAATGCAAGGTCACGGTTGGCAGGGCTAACCGGACCTTGTCGTGCATCCACAGGTACATCTCAAGTAGAGCCAGGGAGGTGATCCTCCACCTCTATGTGATGCTGGTCAGGCCACAGCTGGAGTACTGCGTCCAGTTCTGTGCTCCCCATTTCAGGAGGGATGTGGACAACATTGAAAGGGTCCAGAGGAGGGCCACCCGCATGATCCTGGGACTACAGGGCTGACCCTACAATGAAAGACTGCAGGACCTAAACCTGTTCAGCCTTCAGAAGAGAAGGCTGAGGGGGGGACCTGGTGACTGTCTATAAACTCACTAGGGGTGACCAGAAGGGTTTGGGGGAGACACTGTTTCCCCTAGCGCCCCCTGGCATGACAAGGAACAATAGACACAAATTATTGGAGAGTAGGTTTAGATTAGACATCTGCAAGAACTACTTCACAGTTAGGGTGGCTAGGAGCTGGAACCAACTTCCAAGGGAAGTGGTGCTGGCTCCTACCCTGGGGATCTTTAAGAAGAGGCTTGATGCCTACCTGACTGGACTCATCTGAGTCCAGTTTTTCTCCCGCCCAGGCCGGGTCAGACCTGAAGATCTACAAGGTTCCTTCCAACCCTACTTCTATGATTCTATGATTCTTTACTATCCGTTCCATCCAGGAAGAGCACAGACCAACTGCAGATGCATCCGCAGTGTGATGAAAAGTATTTGTACCCAGAAGCTTGCAAAGAAGAATTTTTCCAACTATTTGAGTTGCTTTAATAAAAGATATCAGATTTACCCAAAGAAACTTGCCTGCCTAAAGAATGAAGAAAGCAAGACGTAAAATACAAAACCTCCCTGCCTCTCAGCTGAGGGCCATTAGTATTAGACTATAGTCATGTTCCATCTTGCACTCTCTTCCTGGCCCCATGATTCTTGAATTATTTTCTGTACAAGAGGGCTGAATGTATAGACCCCCCCCACCCTCAACCTAGGCAATAAGTAATTTAAGATGTTTTCCTTGGAGGTATAATATTCAGGTTTAAACTCTTTTAGGCTGAGATGCAGGCATCAAACCAAGTATATATCACCTTTGGGAGAGAGATTTCACCACCAAATTATTATATAATAAGATGGTCAGTACCCTATAGGTTGGGGGGAAACGGACTTGGTAGTGGGGGTCTACTACAAGCCCCACATCCGGAGGAGGAGTTGGACCTGGAATTCTCTAGACAGCTCTCAGAGACTGCACAGTCAAGGGACATGATTGTCATGGGTGACCTGAGCTACCCAGACATCTGCTGGGAGGAGAAGTCATCTACATCCAGCCATTCATGTAGGTTCTTAACCTACATACGGGACCTTCACCTAACACAGGAGATATATGGTTCCATTAGGGGAAATACCTTACTGGACTTGGTCCTGGTTACAGGGGATGATTTCATGGGGGATCTACTGGCACAAGGTAATCTAGGGGACAGTGACCATCACTTCATTGAATTCACTATCTGGCACAGAGTGGGAAAGATAACCACTAGGGCAGAAGTGCTAGATTTCAGAAAGGCTAACTTCAGCATGCTCAGGAGATTAGTTAGAGAGGCACTGAAGAACAAGAGAATTAGTGAAATAGGAGTCCAGGAAGAGAGGTTGTTTTTAAAGGGAGCAATCCTAGGGGTGGAAGGAGGATCCAGGTAACTATAGACCTGTTAGTCTCACCTCTATCCTTGGGAAAACCTTTGAAAAAAAATTATTAAGGCTCATATTTGTGGTAATCCAACAGAGAAAGCAATGCTAAAGGGCAACCAGCATGGATTCATAGCAGGTAGATTCTGCCTAACCCTGTTTATTTTTATGAGTAGGTCACAAAATGCTTAGATGCAGGAATCAAGGTGGATTTAATCTACTTGGATTTTAAGAAAGGCTTTGATATTGTATCTCATTATAGTCTAATAGATAAACTGAGGGACTGTGACATAGATGATTATATGACCAGATGGGTGGGAAAATGGCTTAGAGATCTCACCCAGAGAGTGGTGGTAGATGAGTCAGGATAGATCTGGAAAGATGTGGGCAGTGGAGTCCCCCAAGGCTTGGTCCTTGGACTGGTGCTGTTCAATGTCTTCATTAGTGACCTGCTTGAAGGTGTGGAAAGCACTCTATCCAAATTTGCAGATGATACCAAATTATGGGGTAAAGTTTGCTAAGAGGGTAGAGAATGAATCCACTGGATCTAGACAGGTTGAAAAAATGGAACAGATTAGGATGCAATTCAATAAGGAGAAATGCAAGATGCTGCACATAGGAACAAGAAATCATAAGCATGCTTACAGGATGGGGGAGGACCTTCTAAGTAGCTCAGCAGTAGAAAGGGATCTTGAGTCACTGTTGACTCCAAGATGAGCATGAGTCGTCAATGTGAACAAGTGATAATACACTTTATCATGCATTAGCAGGTGCATGACAAACGGGTTCAAGGAGGTGATACTTCCCCTTTATGAGGCATTGGTCAGACTGCAGTTGGAGTACTGCATCCAGTTTTGGACACTACACTTCAAATGGAATGTGGACAACCTTGAGAGAGTTCAGAGGAGGGCCACTCGTATTGCTAGGGGCCTGCAGGCAAAACCCTATGAGGAGAGATTGAGGGTTCTGAATCTCTTCAGACTCCACAAGAGAAGGCTGAAAGGTGATCTTGTGGATGCCTACAAATTCATTGGGGGGGTGGTGGGGGACAGCAAGAACTAAGAGATGCTCTGTTTGCCAGGGCACCTCTTGAAGTAACTAGGAATAATGGCCTCAAACTGACGGAGAGCAGATTTAGGTTAGACATCAGCAAGAACTTTATGGTAAGCGTTGCCAAAATCTGGAATGCGCTTCCAAGGGAGGTAGTGCTCTCCCTTATCTTGGGGACCTTTAAGAGGGTGCTAGATATGCACCTGACTGGGATCATCTGACCCCAGTGCTCTTTCCTGCCCCGGGCAGGGGTCAGACTCAATGATCTGCTAAGGTCCCTTCCAACCCGAACACCTATAAATCTATCACCCCTCTGGCAGGCACATTTTAAAAACACAGAAGAGATGGATTAATTTTGGGTCACCCTTTGAGAGCTGAACACCTATGGGGTAACTCCTAGATACCTCAAGAACTTTCAGAAGAATTGGAAGATGCCTAAGAGAAATAAATTTTCTAGTAAAGTTTCATATCCCAGGAGCTTTGCATTGTGGATAAAATTATAGACGTGCAGAGAAAATAGAAAACAATGAAATGATTTTTTTTTTTTTTTTTAAACCAAAATGTGAACTTAAGCCCTGGCCATTCAGAGATCCCAGCCAAGAGCACCCTAAGGCAGCTTTCATCTTCCCTCTTATACTTCTCTGTACCTTGGAGGAAAGAACTATTGGCTTTCTTAGCAAACTTGTATTTTCAGGCCTCAAGGAGTTGAGTACCCTTATTTCATAGATTTATTTCATAGACATTAGGGCTGGAAGGGACCTCGGGAGATCATCGAGTCCAGCCCCCTGCCCAAAGGGCAGGAAGTCAGCTGGGGTCATAGGATCCCAGCAAGATAAGCATCCAATTTACTCTTGAAGGTGTTCAATGTAGGTGCTTGAACCACCTCCGCTGGCAGACTGTTCCAGACCTTGGGGGCTCAGACAGTAGAGAAATTCTTCCTTATGTCCAGCCTGAAATGGTCTTGCAGGAGTTTGTGACCGTTCGACCTCGTCATCCCTTGGGGCACTCTGGTGAACAGACGTTCCCCCAGATCCTGGTGCTCACCCCGATAAACTTATAGGTGGCCATCAGATCACCCCTGAGCCTGTGCTTTTCAAGGCTAAAGAGTCCCATGGCTGTCAGCCTGTCATCGTAAGATCTGTTTTCCTGACCTCTGATCATGTGCGTGGCTCTCCTCTGGACTCTCTCAAGCTTCTCCACATCCTTTTTGAATTGTGGAGCCCAAAACTGGACGCAGTACTCTAGCTGTGGCCTCACCAAGGCCGAGTACAAGGGGAGAATGACGTCCCGGGATTTGCTCGAGAAGCATCTATGGATGCACACCAGCATTTTGGTCGCTTTACTAGCCGCAGCATCGCCCTGCAGGCTCACGTTCATCTTGTGGTCAATGATGACCCCCAAGTCTCTTTCTTCTGCAGTGCTATCCAACGTAGCACTGCCGAGCCTATAAGGGTGCTGCAGGTTTTTCCTCCCAAAGTGGAGCACCTTGCATTTATCGGTGTTAAACACCATGAGGTTCTCGTCTGCCCATTTGCTGAGCTTGTCCAGGTCAGCCTGGATCACCCGCCTATCTTCCGGCGTGGATGCTTTGCCCCAAAGTTTGGTGTCAGTAATACCTTCAGAAGTCAAAACATCTGAATTACATTCTAAATTTGTTAACTTGAACATTTTAGCTAAATCTAATATCTACATATGCTTGCTAACTAGCAGAGTTGCCATTTCCAACAACAGGAACCAAAGATAGCTTCAAAATATCTATCTGTAGGGTAAAAAGGTAAAATTGTTATATTTCAAGACTTTATTCCTTCACATTTCGTTCAAGTTCTAGATGTATGATGCATTTGTCAGTTACATTCAGCACTTAAGCACACAACACAAGTATACTGATTAAAGGTTAAGGTGCTACCTTTAACTTAAGACAAATGCAACCTGAGATCCTCCTAAAGATCTTTCATAATGTAACATTTCAAAGCTATGCATAAAACATATTTGAAAGAGTTGAGAATAGATCTCATGGTTTCCTTTCTATTCTCAGAAAGAAAAAAATCATTCTTTAAATATGTATCTGAAATTTTTAGATATTCTCAGTTCTCAAAGCCAGAAGAGGCCATTTAGATAGTCTAATCTGATATCCTCCAAAACGCTTGCCATAGGTCTTTCCTGAATTAATTTACCAAATAACATTTTTTTCATTTTTTTTATGTGTAAACTGTGATCAAGTCACCCATTAACTTTATCTTTCATAATCAAAACAGACTGAATTTCTTGAGTCTTTCACTGTACACCATGTATTCCAGTTCTGTGGTTCTTTTCCGTATTATCTGTATTTCAACATAGATCATCATTATTCTTATTTTACAGTTGGGGAAACTAAGACACCAGGAAGTGGAGTGACTTGCTCAACATCCTTCAACAGGCCGTTGTTCTATTAAATACATCACAGTCCCTCATCTTCAGATCATAAAATTGTCAACAAAATAATAGCTCTGATACTTAATAAGTAAAAGTTAATAAATAGGAATGAAATTATTATTGCTCCATGGAAGTATCTGTATAATGGATTTATCACATTTGTAGTCAAAAGTTTTCTTATTCCAAAAGCATAATGGTATTAACGTAATATATGCTCTAGGTAGTCATTAAAAATGAACAGTAAAAGAGTAAACTTCCTAAGATATCATCCAAATACATGCAACCTTAAGTCCTAAAACCAGATTTCATTATAGTTAAGAACAAAATATTATTAGCTTAATGACTTCTGGGAGACCATGTAGCACGTATTGACCCTTTCCTCTTGAGTTATGGTATCTCTATAAAATACAGGCTGTACAGAATTATCTGCCCCTGCCTATATCATTTTCTTGGCAAAATTCACTAGTATTTTCGTACGTGGAGTTGTTTCATAGGTAGACTCACTCATGTATTTCCATGTGATGATGACAAATGCCTATGCAGATAGTTGACTAGTCTGACAGATATTGTCTCTTGAATTATCATTTATTAAATTTAAATTTATATTGAAAATTATGAAACCTTCTAATATCTGTGCTTTCCTAGAGTGATAAGACCAAAAGGTATAAACAAGCATTTCAACATATAAGGCAATATATATAATATAGGTAATTAGTTTTATTTATATTTTATCCTATTTATAATGTATTTCTGCAAGCACATTACAAAATGTTCCTTTTGGTAGGCAAGGCACTGAAACATATAACCTACTAACACAGAAGATTTCATAAATACTTACTGAAAACAAAGGCTAATTTTTTTCCAGTTTCCTTTTTCTTTTGTATTGTCTATCACCCAAACATTAATACTCTAGGAAAATATGCATACAAAACCTTTGCTGTAAAGGTTGCAAAGTCAAGGATTCCTCAGTTACAGGTATTTTTTAGTTTGTAAAAAGGCTCTCTCTCTGAACTGAAGGGGCCATCACAGATTTAAAAAGGATGCAGAATGTAAATTTTGGATATAGAACTGAGGGCAGTAGTAATCACCCCAAAATACTCTTCCCAGATGCATGAATAAATAAGTGAAGGATCTTAAAGAACATCTTGCACTCCACTAACTTTTGAATGGCAAATGTCAATTCTGGCTAAGGTAGGAGAAGGTTAAGGAGGTAAAAAGACTGTATGGGGACACAAATAGGGCATGCATCCAGAGTAACATGTGGGAGAACTGCAATATGAACCTTAGCAAGAGGTTCTGGAGCAGGCAGAAAGATGGTTACAACCTGTCCCAAAGCAAAAATAAATGCACAAGGGTCATCTTTCTGCTAGAGAAGGAACACATTCCAAGAGACTCCATAAGCAATGTAAAAAAATACCATAATTATTCTAATGATATCATGAGGGAGCCACAAAGTTACATAGCTGGCAGGCCCATGAAAATAAGATTGAGTAAAGACTGGCCACCACAAATTCTCAACTACCATAGGTGATAATGGGTCCGTCTTACAATTAGGGTGCAGCATGAAAGCGAAAAAATTAATGAGCACTGTGCTGGAAGAAGCGGTGGGAGACCAGACTGAGCGTCACAAGAGTTCGAGGACTAAGGCTTGAATCAAGCTGAAGAAACTAGGAATATAGGAAAGATGAGAAGGTCCTACTAAAGGAGGAAAAGAGGCAAGAGTTAGAATGGTCTTTTCATTTGGGAGTACGTGATAGGGAGAGAAGCACCCCTTAAACCACTTAGTCCCAAATAAAAAAAAATCCAGAAAATTTCCTATTCTTATGACATACTTACAAAAAAACAACTTTCTCTATAATCTGTCTGAGAGAGAACCTCTTAGAATAAAATCTTGTAGCAGAAAAATGTAATTTGAAACAAATGTGAAACTTACCTGAGGTTCAGTTAACATTAATGAAAATTACAAATAAATAAAGACTTGGCTGACCAAGATCTTTGTATTGACCAAGTTTGTTTTCCCCACAGCATGATATATTGCCAGCATTTGCCATGTGTTATGTGCTACACAAAGGAATGACATGCTGTCAGCAGGAATCCCAAGAGGGAAACCTTGCAAAATGTAAGAATTGAGTAATCTGACTTTTGTTTATATCTCTGCTCTTATATTAGTACATGCTACTTTCAAAATAAGAACGTCATTGAAAGGTCAATTAAAACCCTCTTGCAATGCATGCAAAAAACTTGTCTGAATGACACCAGAGACTTTTATATGCCTGATCCCCCCAAAAGAGTGAAACAACTGGCTATAACCTCCCAATTTCCACCCTCCCCTTAGACAGTATTTGCTAACTCTAATCACATCTCCAATACAATTTCAAACTCATTCAGCTCTGAAGTACATGCCTGCATGTTTACCTTGAACACACTATACATAGGTCAGTCTTTCCTACTGTATGATCTGCCCTTTTAACAGGCTGAGTTCCACTTGAGCAGCCTGTTCAATTACATTGCTCAAAACAGACTCAATTTGTCATGCAAGATTTCACTTTTCTCAGAAGTGCAGAATAGTTCCTCTCAATTTTGATAAATTTCTTTGCCCTTTTATGAGTAACCCCAGAGGCATTTACGTGCACAGTTTCTTTTTGACTGTTGTTATCTCATGGGGTAGAGAAGTGTGCCCATGCATTAGGGGCAGCACTTTAACATTTTCACATAAGTCAAGCTGACTTTCAAGTGAATTGTACTGTATTGATATTGCAAATGTTCATCTAAAAATCAGTTATATTATACTACTCTTCCCTGCTTCCATAGGAACAATGAAACTCTCTTTTAGTATCACTTGCTTTTTAATAAAAAAAAAAAACCACATTGCAATGCACAGAGACAAAATACTGTAACTGGACCAGAAATATGATTTCCACATTATTTGTTTGCAACAATCTCTTATTGTAACGGACACAGTAAACCATATGCCTTTTGCTCATCTTATCACATTGACAAATGTTCTCATCTAATATGACCCAGTGTGAATTAATATTTGTGTATAATATAACTTCATAAAATCATAAACAACAATTTGGAAAATTCCCAATAGATACTTGGAGCATTTATTTGCAGTAATAATGGATGAATGAACAGCTGCTGAGTTTCATCTCAGGGGCATCTGCCTGATGCAGTTCTTGATTGATATAGTGCTACATTTAGTGCTGGTGTACACTGGTTTCTGCTAGTATAAACAAGGTGTTAAAGTCTTCTTAAAGTACAGTGGCAACAGCATAAAGCAGTCAGGCAGAACAGTGCTATGACTGCTAGCATTGTTATGGTAAGAGACAGGCTTATTCAGCCTTGCTTAGTACAACTACTGGGAAGATAAAGCTTCCCTTTCACCATATTTAAACAAGGTGAAGCGTCCTTTGGAGCCTTGCCTCACATACTGTGCATCTGCATGTATACAAAGGATTACCTGTGTGACATCCATAGAATAATTTAAGGATAAAGGATTTTACATCCATGCATGCATTCCATACATGTAGGTTTCCATACCAGAACCCACTTGGAACCCTCCCCAAACCTAACTCCTATTTAACTTCAGTGGCTATTTTATCAAAATATAACTTTTTGACAATGTTTCCAGATTTGTACTATGTCAGTTTTGGGGATATACCAAGTAAAGCCTTTTAAAAAAATCATTCATCAACCTAAGTATTTGTGATTTTAGTTGATAAAAACAGAAAAGCTGCAGTTCCTTTATGAAAATTCCCAATATTTTTGTAGAAAATTCAATGTGTGTAACATATTTTCTTTGTGTCGATTATTAATGGAGGGGAAAACATTTCCTAAGCAGTTCCAATTACTTAAAAATTTCCTATGAAAAATTTCAGAAATTTCAGAAAGCAAACTGTTTGTTTTGGTGAATGATGAAAACGGTAATCCTAAACAAATTAAGCCAGTCTATAAGGGACGAGGCTTTCTCCTTCATTTGGAACATATTTGTTATTCTATCATATTATGCTACATTCAGGCTTTCCCAGTAAGTGTATGAAATACAACATCACTTATTGATTAAACCTTTTTATACCTGTTCATAAAATTAAATACATAAAACCAAACTGTATTTGATCCAAATAATCACTTGCCCTAAGTATTTTTCAAAAAATGATTAGTTAAAATGCAAAATAAATTTAAGAAGCTTGTCTTTTCATAGATCACTCTAAATTTAAATTTAAAATAAATACTCTCTGTAAGAAATCGAATGGCATTTGAAAAACCACTTGTGTAAATACTATACAAATTACTACTTTTCTGTTCAATTTTGAAACTCTTTCCAGTAATGATTCAAAACTTTTGTGGACACTGTTAAGACATTTAGAACCAGACTCTTACCACCTCCCACATTTGCTTTCTGTCAGGAAAATGGAAGGCCTGTCATCACAAATTCTGCACTGCGACCCTCTTTCCACTCATCCTGTTCAGAGCTATGCTGCTCATCACTTGACAGGATGCAAAATATAATGGCCATAAAAGTAAAGTCTGCTAGCTTTCTTTCTTGACAATTTGTCAAAAGGCACATTAAAAAATAATTGGAGAGAAACCGCACAGATTTTTAAAATGTATTGAGTCATTTTTCTTCAGTGCTTGACTGGGCAGGTTACAAGACACTATTCTCTCTGTTATTAACAAGCCACAACTGCTGCTTTAACAAAAGAAATATCACTGTATTCCACACACCAGACTTGTGGGATTTGCTATTGTAGGTCCTTGATTTAACAGCAAAGTTAACAGGTAAAATAACTGGCACTTTCAGTTCATGCCTGTTGTTTTATTTGCCTTCTTAAAAATAAAACTTTAACATTGCTGTCAGGCCAAACAACAAGAAGACCCCCCCCAAAAAAACCAAATGCCTTGAAAATCTACTTTTGCTTAAAAATATTTGTAGATAGCTTTAGTGTGATGCTAGAGCACTTTTGCTGAGAAACAAATAGAATGTTGGCATAAAAATGAGGACAAATGAATTCAATATTTTAGTGATTAAAAAAAATCTTTATCCTTACATACAGAATATCCTACAATAAAAAATAGAGAAAAGCTAAAAACTGAGGTCAGTTGAGCTATGCTGATTTAAACCAACAGAAAATCTGCTTCACTATAGATTTCAAACATAAGACCCTTGACACACATGATTTGATTAATCATAAAATATGTTTAATAACCAGGGATCCTGTTTTTTTCTCATTCAAAAAAATCCCCAATTTTTGGTTAAAAAGGTAACCCCCAAACCCCAATGATTTAACTGAGACACCACTAACACACACACACACACACACACACACACAGAGGAAAAGCTCTGTTATCCAGCACCCATGAGAAATGGGGAGTGCCAGATAACCAAATGTGCTGGTTATCTGAGAGGTGTCTTTGCCGAGTCTGGCGTGTTCACATCTCAGATTAACTGTGCCACCCCTCCTGCCCCTCCCCTGGTGTCAGTGTGCCAGGGGGGCTCCACACAAGCTGCTTTACTCCATACAGTCTGCTTTCCCCCGGGTTGTGGGATTTGAGAAAACCGGAAGTCCCACTTCCGGTTTTGCTTTTGCTGTGTTGACCATAGCATGCTGGTTAATAGAGCATGCTGGTTAATGAAGTGCCGGTTAATGTGGTTTTTACAGTATATTAGTGATATTTCATATTAATCATGGAAAAATGTGGATTTGGGGCTCCTTTATTTAAACTGAAAATTGGGGATTTTTTTTTAAATCAGAAAATAACAGGATCCCTGGTAATAACTGCATTGCTGGTTCTAGAGCATTCCTGCCAGCCACTGCCCAAAGGAGGGAAGAGAGATGCCCTCCAAAGCATGGCCAGGAACCAGCCAGGACTAATAGGACACACAGGATGCCAGACATCAGCCAGGGAGGGGGGTTGGGGAGGAGCTGCTGCCAGACTGAGGAGTAGGGATGGGGAAAAAGTCCTTTTTCTGAAGCAAGCATAAATTGAACACAATTTGCCAAGCATACAACAGGGAACTACCAAAGATGTTTGCCTAAGCTAAGATATAGCCCAGTAAAACACAGCATACACAACTTAGTTCAACTTAAAATATAAATCAGGAAGACAAGAGAAAGCCTTGCATAAATCTTACTAATCCTAAGGCAGAGCATCTCCTTACCGCCAGGCATTCAGAAAGGCTTTTTTTAGGTTTTACATGTTCTGCTTTATAATGTAAGTGTAGCTCTCTGCATTCTTTGGACTGCAGCTTCCCTTAACTCCATCTCCAGCACATGTGTGTGATGATTGTCAGGTCTTAGCCAACACTTTCCACCTCTCAGTCTGATCCTTCAAGTTTTAGCTCGGGGCGTATAGGTATAGTCTTGCCTCTCTCCCCCTGCTCTGGGACCGCTGTGGAATTAATCCCCCCCCCCCCCGGATGCAAGCAAGCTGGACAGAGGGAGGAATTAACTCTGTTTCTGCCTGGCTTCAGGAAAGCCGTGGAGGTATACAGGGTTTGCCAGTTGGGGGAGAGGGGATGGAGGGAGGAATTTGTCTTAGGGGCCATGGCAGGCCAACATTTGGCCATGCCTCATCCCTGCTCTGGCTAGAAAGTGGAAGGGAGGGTACAGCCCAGCTTTCTGGAGCAAAGCCCAGCCCAGAGAGCATGCCAGGATCATTGGGAGTCTCTGATTTAACTTAAACCAGCAAGCAGTGTGGGACAGACATTGCATAAACCAGTTCGACCCAAATCAGTTAAGTATGATACTACATTCAACCACTTCTATCTCAAACCAATTTTGACCATTTTCAAACAGTTTATGTGCACTGAATGTCTGTTCTGTTACAGGTTTAAATGAGTTTCTAATCACTTAAACTGATTGATATGTAATGTCTGTCTCTAGCTGGGGAGGCCAGGATCATTATTTGGATCTTAGGTGACAGTATTTGGATCTTAGAAAGCATTGGATTTGCAGCTGAATAAAAGGCTATAACCCATAGCCTAGCAAAGCTGCTAACCACAAGGCAGAATGATATATTAAAAGTAACATTGCAAGATGCTGAGGCAATCATTTTCCTAGCAATGTAATAGTGCTGTAAGATATATAGACCATTGTGTAAGGAGAACAGGATGCAGACCACCAGCTATTGTTAGGAGATAAGCAGAAGCAAGACCTTGGAGATGGTGAAAAAAACAGCAAGAAACCACAAATGCCCAAAAGAAGCTGGGGTCATGGTTTTAGACATGCACTCATAGCAAAAAGACATGTAAATAAGTGAAATGCATAGGTAATTGAATGTTAATGAGAATGAACCAAGGTGTATAAATGTGGAAAGAACTAATGTTCTGGGCAGCTCCTCGGTTTGTTGGAGCTTTGCCCAAAGCTGTCTCCATTTTGAATAAAGCTGTTGATGAGCAATGTGTGCAGGTGATGCATGATGACATTGATCTGTTGTCTCCCTAGTCATTGGGCGTTGCATGGACTCAGGGTTTAAGAAACAGGTTCATCATAATGCAGTTACTTAAAGCACACTGCAGTTATTTCTTGACTTAGGAAATTATGCATTATATTCAGATGGCCAGTTTTCTGTAGCTGAGATTTCATCCTTTAGTAAAATTAATCTGTCAATAACATGCAGGACTCTGGAATATCTGAGGCAAAACTGACCTCTGGGGGAGTTGTAACTGAGTAAAGGCTTTAAGCATCAGATCCAATATACAATAAAAATGCTTGTTTCTTATTTGTGAGGACCTGATTATATATTACTTATAGTACTAATGGAGGTTAGAAAACCCTCCTGGAGCCAGGTTATCCTCTGAAGCATGTGTTAGAAGTGACTGTTGTTGACAGAACAATGAAGTGGACCTGTGATCCTGGTAATTCCTGTATTTCAGGTATGTAGTCTGTTTTGTGGATTGTCACAGGGGAACTGCAGAGAACAGACCCCGAGAGGCCAAGGGGGAGTCCCTGGACCCAAAACATGACAGGGAAGATGAGGGAAGCAAGAAAGAAATGGTGATTCCCTTACCTGCAGCTGACGCCACGGCAGGACCCACGTGGCTGATTAGCTTCGTCTTTTTGAAACTGCAGCCAGCTGCAGTTAATTACGAATGGAGCCGGCATGGGACAATAAAAAGCAATCAAAGGGAAGAAGAAGGGGGGAAGAGCCGGAGCCGCCTGTTGTGGAGGCGAGGTGGATCCGGACGACTCTCCACGAGGCAAGAAGGTACCCCAAGACTGCCGAAGGGAGGACGCCAGCGGTGAGGCCCTAGTTTGCAGCAACAGAGCCAAGGGCAGAAATCCCAAGACTCTGGAAGAAGAAGCTGACAGCGGGGATGGCCCTGAAGAGAGAGTGACAAGAGGCAATCCTGCAATCCAGGTGGGATTGGCACAGGTTTGGGAAGACTCCTGGAGTCTACCCAGCTGGGGAGCAGAGGACTTAAGCAGTGAGAGGGGCTGCAGGAAGCAAGCTCCCACCAGGCTGAGTTGCTCGGCGAGGGACTGAATGGGGTTGAATTGGAGGGACCAGTAGTAGTCCCATGTGGCACTCAGGAAGGATATCAGCGGGACAGAGGGGTGCCTTAGACGGGGTTAATAGGGAGAGGAATTCTCTGGGCCAGGGGGCCCAATCTTTGTTTGAAGCCAGGGATTTTTGCTGGTAGTGGGTTTTTAAAAATTTTTCGTAGTTCTGTTTCCCACTTTTGGAGGGGTAGGGTGGTAGGCCATGGAGGGTCTCATAATCAGCTTGATCCAGGGTCAGGATAGATCTCTATATTTGGGGCAGAGTGCCCCTCATACCACAAGACAAGGGTCAGGCCCGGAAACAACAGGAGCTCAGTGAGGCTGAGTATTAGGGCGAGGTGTAGGGGAGGTTGGAGGCTCGCAGAAGACCATCGCCCCAAGATTCCCGACTCCGGATATGCCCTAGTAGTCGACCCCACCACTGAAAGAATGAGCAAAGTTGTGGCAAGTGAGATTGGGGTGAAGGCTACCCCAGGGCAACACATCCGGGCTATACTATATCATGGATGAAGCGACTGGCAAGCTTACACACTCAAAACCAGGCAGCATGAGACCAGATGTTTGAAGCCTGCCTGGTGCATGGATGAAGATTCTTGTCCTAGGTTGATGTGAAGGGAATATAATAATTTTTTTTCAGGTTCCGCTACATGTGAAAATAAAAGAGTGATGGGTGTAATGTGTGATCCACACCATTGCTCTTTCTGCCATACCATACATACATGATGGGAAGTGCAATCGTGTGCATTGTGCTTTAGATCCCATTGCACCTTACTGCCAGTGCAGGGGGAGGACAATCTCAAGCAAGCTGCTGGAATCATGGATCAGCTGGTGGGACTCCCAGCTATGGGGCTGCACCACAGATCCCTGCAGCAATAAGACCTTAGCTGCTGAGATCTCATGCAGCTCTGTAGTATGTGGGGCTTCTTCCCTCCCCATCCCTAGGCAAATTGAATGAGAAGTTTCCCAGCTGAAGGAACAAGTGGGGCACCCCACAACTAGGACATTACAGTGGCTGTGGTCTTCCAGCCTAGAGGGTGCATGGGGTCCTCCTGAAGCTGGGAAACCTGTCATCTGGGAGACCCAGGCTCTGAGGGGCTACTCATACCCCCCTCCCAACCCCCAAGCTTGGATTTCTGATTAGCTGACAGGGCTCCAAACCACACAGGCCTCTGGCCATGTGCTCAATTAATCGTATGATAGGAAAGAGCTTCAAATTTATTCCATCTATTTTGTGGAATAACTCTGTAGTTTTATTCCTGTTTTTATCATGCCATTAAATTGATTGAATGCGTGTCCTGGTGACCACTTAAGGAGTGATTAAATAGTTAATCATGCCTCAAGTGTAACATGTAAAATGGGGTCATAGTAAAAAATAGGAATATTTTGCTTGTATGGTGTGGAAGCACCTAGGCATGACGTACCGAGTACTATTCAATCCATCTCGACTGAGGACCCCCTTCCACCAACTCTCCTGCCACAACTTGGCGTTACTGGATGAAAAGGAGTGGTTCAGTGGTGATCCTCTTCCTAGAGACCCCAGGGATGAAGGTACTCCTGGTTTTGATGTCATGTTCCACAGGGCTTCACCTCCCCTACACCGCATTCCCTCGCCAACCAATTGGTGCAGCCTACATTGTCCAGCCATGCCCGGTAGGCCCCAATTTTCTGAGTGCTAAGCAGTGTCAGCATAAATTCCTGTGGGCTAGCCCAGCTTTTATGGCATCTGGAATCCCAACCTCAATTGCGGCTAGGCTAGGCTTCTATCTCCTTTTCTTTTCTGGCGTCTTCCTTCTCAATTCTGGGAGGAACACCTCTAATTAATTTTCTTAGAAATTAGTTGCTGGGGTGGGGGATGGAACTGGATCCTCCCTGACAGTCTAATGCAGGGGGCACAGCTTCCCCTGCTCTGGATGCTGGCCCCGAGCCGGCTGCAGTGCTCCTGCCAGCCACCGGAGCTTCACCACGCCAGGTGTGCTCCCCACCTGCGTGCTCCTTCTCCTCCCCACTGCCAGGTTCCAGTGAGGCTTTTCAATCTTCCTGTGGCAGCATCTCTGACTGCAGCAATTGGCCCAGGGTTTCCCCACCCTGGGAACAGCTGTTTGAAGAGCTGGCGTAGTGCCGACTTGCAAGGCTGTGGCTCCTACTCTGGTTCCGGTTGTGCTCCCGGAGCTAAGTTTCCCCAGGGGGGTTGGTCAGGTGGCAATGGGACTCATGGGGAATCTCCCAACCCCTTCTGGTGCCTGTGGGGTTTTCTTGCCACCACATATGTTTACTGTCATCACTAGCTCATGGATTACAAAAGCTGATTACAATTGATCACACATATGCAGACTTGTTACACATTAGTTCTAGGCAGCTTCTGGAGCTCTTAACCCCTTGATTGTCCATGCATTAACACCTGAAACTAGTTTTAAGCACATGTGAGGTGGTTTAACAATATACCACTCCAGGGCAGGTTTATCTCTAATCCATGTTACTCATGTTCCGTTAATTTGTGGCCACTTCACAGAGATGAGCTGCCCAAGTTGACAGTCCTTCAGTATCCCAGGATGCAGTTTCCTCTCCCACATCCTTCTGTTCTGTGTGGACAAACTTTCTACCACTTGAAGTCTACTGCCCAGGGAGCACTTCTGCCACTCTTTCTCCTGCCCTGGGAGTTTGACTTTCCCACCCCCAGGGGTGCAAACAGCCTGTAGATGACATACCAGCTAGCCAGGTTGCAGGGCACAGATGGGTCCAGGACTGAGGTTTAAGGGAAGTGAGAGAGTAACTAGCTAGGATCGGGCTCTCATGAGCTGGGGCTTCCTTCATAGGGCACAGGCAATATCTCCCTCAAAAGCACCTTCCATTACTGGTCCAACTGACCAGCCATCCCAGAAAGCATGATCAGCATCTGCCACACCCCAGTCCCAAATCCCAATTTATTAAAACATGAGATCTTCCTTAATTTACTTCTTTGATTTCTTCTAATGTTATTTTTTTACCTGTTTTTAGTTTATTTTTCAGTGGCTGAGTTCCTTCATTTCACCACCCTTCCCTCATTTAACTTCCATTCTACCCCTCATTTTATTAACTCGCTGCCCCCCCAGCTTCACATTTGCGCCCCCCCAACCCATCTCACATTCATTCCCAACTACAGCAGGGAAAGAAGTCTGTCCTGGATCACCATCCCTGTAGTGCAGATGTTCAAAAAAGCCCCATGGCAGAAGCTGTATATAGGCAATTCCCAGTTAATGTGGTTTTGCATAACACTATTTCACTATAGTGTTCATTTAAAATGCATACCTGATTCCACTGACTGCTCAGCCAGTTTCATTATAGCACTCAGGAAAATCAGAGAGTTTCCATGGGCCAGGGGAAGGGGGAGAGAAGTGAAGGTGGTGTCAAGAATCAGTGAGGGGCAGCAAGTGGGCAGGCAGGCATGAGCATGGGGCCCACGCTGGTGCCCTGGGGCCAGGGCTGGTGGAGGTCCAGGGTGGGTCACAATGAATATTTATTTACATTAATTTCTATGGGAAACTGGGTTTCACTTAGCGTGGTTCTGCTTAACACTCAGTTTTTCTGGATCTAATTAAGAGTGCTAAGCAGGGGAGTGCCTGTATAGCACTTTAAAGTGCTATAAGTTAGAAAAAGAGTCAATGAAACAGATGTTTTCTTTTTGGTGGTGGGAGATCAGACTTCCCACATTGGCCACTGTAGGTACTTCTGCATGCCTCCCAAGGGGTTGCCAGAGTGGTCCCTCTCCTTGGCCATGCCACCCCTGCCAGCTGATGACTGTCCCTGGATCCCTTCACCCACAGAAACTTTGGCCAGGCAGTGGTGTACCATGGGGCCTGGGGTTGCCACATCGCTAAAGACTCCAGACCCTTCCCCCATAGCACCCCTAGATGGCAACCTTCTTGGCCAGTCCAGGGGAGCTGCAGGGGAAAGTGGTCTGGGCTCTGTGCTCCTGCAGCATCCCCAGTCCTGGAGTGCACAATTGCCTTCCATGGAAGCTGAAGGGGAATGCCATGGGGCTAGAGCTGCTGAGGGGATAGAGAACCTAGACCTCTTTGCCCCAGTTTACTGTGCCGGGCAACCCTCCTGGCTAGCTTGAGGAGTTGTGGGGGAAAGGGGTGCCCCCACAGCAGCTCCCACAGAAACTTTGGCCAGGCAGGGCAGCTGCAGTGAGAGATCTCACCTTTTCCCCATGAGTTGGCTGTGGCTCAAGACTGGCTGGAAGAAGGAGTGACAGCTGAGGAGGTGAGGCAGGGAAGGTTCAGCAGTTGGGCAAATGGGGCCCTCCTCAGGCTAGTGTCCAACCCTGCAGAACACCACTTGGGATGGTGGTGATAACACACTAAGTTAACCCTCTATGGGCTCTGGCACAGTGGTTTGATAAAGTGCTTTAACAGAAAACACTTCAGTCTAATACCTCATCCATTGAGGGTTAACTTAAAGTGTGATCCACCATTTTTAGAAGCTAAGATCCATGAATCTTTAAGTTCATTGTTCAGTTATGTCTTTAGAGCATCCTACACACTTAAGCCCAATGAGTATAACATCTGTACCTAGCCCAGTGGCAAGTCACAGCTGTGCAGGTCAGTCAGAGGTTTTTAGCCTTAAGGTGCGACTCCTCCATACTCAAGCCAGCACTAACACTGACCAACATTTGAACAACTCAGAGTGCAGTGTATAACAAGGCCATAAGATAAAGTGCAGTAAATAAATAACTGTTGGCATCAGGTGGGACTAGATTTATCATGTTTTTCCTTGAAAATCTGTCTTGCCCATCCTTCCAAAAGCCATATGCAGTTATGTGCTTAGAACAGTTGGGTACTTTTATATTTGTAAACCTTCTGTCACTGGAAAAATAACAGAGGATTGCATTATGATGAATGTGAGAAACTCTTGGGTCTTTTGGCAGACAAGTAGGAAGAGCTTATTTAATTCATTTTTTCACCTACTGCTAGGTTCCATTGGCATCTGCTGCAGCTTTCAGATGCACATTTGCAGGCTTATCTATATACTTATACTCTAAGGAGTAAATGGTCTAAGAATTCTACAGCAAATTGGTAGCCAGGGTTCAGATGCAGTCCTCACATGAATCATATCTCAGCCTGTTTTTCACCTGACCTGCTAACACCAGATACTTAGAAAAAGTGTCACGTTGTGCACCTTTTAAATGCCTTTAATTTTAATTTCCTTGTTTTTTTCATGTTTTTCCTTTTGCTTTTTAACAATTTAAGCTATAACTACCTGATCTAGATACTACATTTTTATTTCTAAACTGTAAATAACTATATACTTTACTACATATTAACATTTCTAATGCCAGATAATTAACCAGCTAGCGGAAATTGGGTTGCATATTACATGCAAGTAATATACCATTGTCAGTGTGTAGGGGGTGCACACAGATGCACATGCACCTCCTGAGCCTGGCAGTGCACCCTCTGCAAAAAGCACCACTGACACAGGTGGTGGCACCTGTGGGTGGTTGCTGCTCGCCACCTCCCCACCCGCACTGCCAATACCACCAATGACATCTTCAGGTAGTCCCCAATCACCACTGGCCACTTCCAGCAGCATCTGTTGGGGGTTCCCACCCCCCGCCTCTGACAGTGCCGCCACCACCATAGATGCTACTACTCAGTTACTTACCTGTACTAAAAAGTTAAGAATTTATATGGTCAATACTATCTGCGTGTCTGTGTTAATTGGGCCTCAAGCCCCAGGTACCATATGGCTGGGCAGCACCTGCAGCCCCAGCTCCAACCCCAGCCATTACCAACACCCTCCCTCCCTCGGGGGCCTCAATTCCCTCCCCCACTTACCTAAGGGAGCTGTTGCTCTTGACCGTGTCCATATACATGCACATGACCCCCTGCCTGACCACAGTCCTCCTGCTCCCTCCAAGTCACTCGCAGGATTGAACTCTGCCAGACTGCAGAGAGCTCTTTGCAAAATAGCAAAACCTATGGGTTTCTCTGTTAACATGAGAAATCCTTGCTTTCCTTTGGTAAAGAGGAAAATATGCATATTTTCTGTTTTTCCATGGGAAATGGAAAACTTGGATCCCGGGTTATAATGATTTCACAACAAAATTGTGTCCTGAGATTATCAATTTCTTCCATTACACTTCAGCCTGAATTGAACATTATAGCATTTGACATAAGTCTTTAGTCTGCCAGTACTGTGAGGCAAGATGCTTTATTAGAGAGAAATTTGGTGACTGCATCAAAGTGTGCTGCTTATAGATGTAGTTTGCTCTGATTTCCTCAGGATACCAGAATACAGAATACATTTTAAAAGCAGGTAACTTAATTGAGTGGGCCTATGGAAGCTACTTTTAAGAGGATGCCTTTCACTGTATTGCAAATGCTGTGATTCTTTGCCCCCAAAATGAACAATGCAATAAATGAGGACATAATTGCCCAAATTATTACAGAATAAAAAGTATATTTAAGCATAAGTAGCATAGATAAGCATGGCAACAAGGATATCTGATAGTCAACTGAGTTTCTCAATTTTTTATCACTAAGCCTATCCACAGGCTGATGCTTCAGGTAAGACTGTGATCTATTGTGAAATATGAAGCCAAAAATTGGCTTAATCAATGGAATACAACTATAGTGTATTCCATCTATAGAAACTATAGTGACTTAGAAGCAATAACAAGAGAGGCTACTAGAAAATGTATTCTTTTGCTAAGTAACATTATGCCCCTCAGATGCAGCTATACTTTTAAGGATAAAAAACTGCTTCCTGTAGCTTGTTTTAGTGATTATCAACAACAGCCGAACTCAAACAATTGATACAGTAGGGGTTTACCTACCACAGCCTGCATTTGGGTACGGCCAGCTACATGTTGCAGTGTCAAATGAAATAATTTGATAACCTGAAGATAGAAAATATTCAGGCAAATGATAAAAGAATATTCATAGATTTAGAGATTTTAAGGCTGGAAGGGACCTCAGAAGATCATCAGATCCAGCCCCCTGTACCAACCAGGGAAAATAACGGGTCAGGTGACTCCTAGCAAGGTGACTGTCTAACCTCCTCTTGAAGATTTTCAGGGTAGGTGATTGCACCACCTCTGGAGGGAGCTTATTCCACAGTCTGGTCACCCTGACTGTGAAGAAGTTTTTCTCAATGTTGAGCCTGAATCGATCTTCCAGGAGTTTGTGGCCATTACTCCTGGTTTTCCCTTTGGGTGCCTTGGTGAACAATTGTTCACCAAGTCCTTGATGTACTCCCCTACTATAGTGGTAAGCTGCTACCAGGTCGCCTCTCAACCTTCTTTTCCTCAGGCTGAAGAGTCCCAGATCCTTCAGCCTTTCCTCGTATGGTTTGCCTTTTAAGACTCTGATCATACAGGTGGTTCTTCTTTCGACTCTCTCAAACTTGTCCGCATCCTTGTTAAAGTGTGGTGCCCAGAACTGGATGAAGTAGTCCATCTGTGGTCTCACAAGTGCTGAGCAGAGTGGAAGAATCACCTCCTTGGTTTTCCTGGAGATGCATTGATTGATGCATGCCAGGGTATTATTTGCCCTGCTGGATAAAGCATTGCACTACCAACTTATATTCATATTGTGGTCTGTTATGACTCCCAAGTCTCTTTAATTCATTGTGCTAACCAGTTTTGTGCCACAAAACCTGTGTTGGAGGTTGCTTCTCCCGAGGTGAAGCACTTTACATTTCTTGACGTTGAACTTCATTAGGTTCTGATCTTCCCAACTTGCCAGCCTGTCTAGGTCTGCCTGTATCTGTAGCCTATCTTCAAGGGAGGAACACTCAGCAAAATCTGAGTGGTTACAAAGCTTTCTATCATGCATGGATGACCTCCACCTGACTCAAGAAGTCTACGGGTCAATGAGAGGTAAAGCACTGCTCAACCTAGTACTGGCTGCTGGGGATGACCTAATTGGAGACCTAGTGATTGATGGGAAACTGGGTGATAGCAACCATGAGCTGATCATCTTCACCATCTTCTATAAAGCTTGCAAGTCAGTCAGCAACACTGAAGTCCTTGACTTGAGGAAAGCTAACTTTGACGAGCTCAGGAGGCTTATCAGTGAGGCCCTAAGGGACCACAACCCCAGGGGGAGGGGAGTTCAGGAAGAGTGGTTGCTCCTCAAGGGAGTGATCCTCAACGCACAAGCTAATTCTATTCCATCTCAGAGGAAAGGCAGCAAAAGGGCACAGCAGCTCCCCTGGCTCTCCAGGGATCTAGCAGACCTCCTGAGGCTAAAAAGAAAGGCCTACAAAGGATGAAGGATGGGATTCACCTCCAAGGAAGAATATTCTGCACTGGTTCAGTCCTGCAGGAAGCAAACCAGGAAAGCCAAGGCCGCAACTGAACTCCAACTAGCTTTGAGCATCAAGGACAATAAAAAGTCCTTTTTCAGATATGTGGGGAGCCAAAGGAAAAGCAAGGGCAACACTGGACCCCTGCTGAACCAGATGAGGCAACTGACGCCCAGGAAAAAAAGCAACCTATTAAATGGATACTTTGCGTTGGTCTTTCATCAGTCCCATGGGATGCCCATGCCCACTACGGGACAGGGAGGTCCAAGTGAGGGAGATCCCCTGCCCTCCATCCACTGTGACCTCATGAACAAACACCTTGAGAGGTGGGATACCTTCAAGTCAGCTGGCCCTGACAATCTACACCCCAGGTATTCAAGGAGCTGCCAAGCATCATAGCCCAGCCTCTGGCATGGATCTTTGAGAACTCCTAGCACTCTTGTGTAGTGCCTGAAGATTGGAAGAAGACCAATGCAGTGCCTATCTTCAAGAAAGGGAGTAAAGTGGATCCAGCTAACTATAGACCCATCAGCCTGACTTGTATCCCAGGGAAGGTCTTAGAAAAGTTTATTAAAGAGGCCATCCTTAAATGGATAGGCTGACGCCAACATCCTGAGAGTTAGCCAGCATGGGTTTGTTGCAGGTAGGTCTTGCTTAACCAATCTCATTTCGTTTTATGACCAGGTGACCTATCACCTGGAAAAGGGAGAACAGAGTGATGTCATATATTTTGACTTCAAAAAAGCCTTCCATCTGATATCCCATAATCACCTCTTGGCAAACTGGCCAGTTATGGCTTTGGATCCACCACGATACGCTGGCTAGGAAATTGGCTCTGTGGTCAGACCCAAAGGGTAGTAATTGATGCAAGTCAAATGTCATGGTGCCCTGTGACCAGTGGGGTCCCCCCAAAGCTATGTCCTTGGACCCATATTGTTCAATATCTCCATTAATGATGTGGACATTGAAGTCAGAGGCAGACTGGCCAAGTTCACCGAAGACACCAAACTTTGGGGCAAAGCATCCACACCTGAATACAGGCAGGCGATCCAGGCTGATATGGACAGGCTCAGGAAATGGGCAGATGAGAACCTGATGGCATTTAACAGTGAAAAATGCAAGGTTCTCCACCTTGGGAGGAAAAACCTGCAGCCTCCTTATAGGCTCGGCAGTGCTATGCTGGCTAGCACTATGGAAGAAAGAGACTTGGGGGTCATCATTGACCACAAGATGAACATGAGCCTGCAATGCGATGCTGCGGCTAGTAAAGTGACCAAAACGCTGGCTTGCATCCATAGATGCTTCTCAAGAAAATCCCGGGATGTCGTTCTCCCTTTCTACTCGGCCTTGATGAGGCCGCAGCTGGAGTACTGCGTCCAGTTTTGGGCCCCACAATTGAAAAAGGGTGTGGAGAAGCTTGAGAGAGTCCAGAGAAGAGCCACGCTCATGATTAGAGGTCAGGAAAACAGACCTTACGATGACAGGCTGAGAGCTATGGGGCTCTTTAGCTTCGAAAAGCGCAGGCTCAGGGGTGATCTGATGGCCACCTATAAGTTTATCAGGGTGACCACCAGGATCTGGGGGAACGTTTGTTCACCAGAGCGCCCCAAGAGATGACGAGGTTGAACAGTTATAAACTACTGCAAGACCATTTCAGGCTGGACATAAGGAAGACTTTCTTTACTGTCCGAGCCCCCAAGGTCTGGAACAGTCTGCCTTCGGACGTGGTTCAAGCTCCTACATTGAACACCTTCAAGAGTAAATTGGATGCTTATCTTTCTGGGATCCTATGACTCCAGCTGACTTCCTGCCCCTTGTTGAGTCCAGCCCCCCCCCCCCAATCTGCGAAGGTCCCTTCCAGCCCTAATGTCTATGAAATCTCTGAAATGTAACCATGGTTCCCCATAACTTGGTTCATATACCAGTTCTATGACAATAGTAGAAACGCAATTATTTCTGCTGTGCTCATCCTCTGTTCTAAGTGGGGTGGTTTCTCCCTTGGTCTGGTGAAAGACTGAGGTGAAGTAGTCATTCAGGAGTTCAGCTTTCTCCTGGGTACCAGTAACCAGCTCTCCTGAGTTTTTGAGTAATGGCCCCACACTCGCATTTGTTTTCCTCCTGTTCCCCAGGTACCTAAAGAAGGACTTATTTTATTACCAAACATGGAAGGTGTTCACATGAAAAATGTGGTGTTCTGTGAAATCCCCCAATGAAATTTTTAATTACAATTACAATATACTTCCCTTAAGATTGCTTGCTTTTTATCTTCCCTTCATGATTTGTAAAGTAATTGAACTTGCTTACGTTTGTTTAAACTATGCATTTATATGCCCTTCTGAAGCAACTGTGGGTTCACCTTGTGATTTAAAATGTTCAATAGCCTATTTCATTATATTTTTAACTCCCGTTTTCTCTCAGGATACTGTGGAAATCATTTTAAAAGAACAACTTTTAAGTCTCTCAATTAGTCACATGAAAGAGAGTTAAAAAGCTGCTACAGACTGTCATTTTTTGACAAAATTGATACATAGCTCTTTGCTTAAGATTTTAAGGGTTTTCGCACAAGCTTCATGCAAATGTATCTCAGAATTTGGCTGAAAATCAACAAGAAAGAGAAAGAGAGAAAGGAACCAAATATTAGAAATAAAAACTCAGGCACAGTGGAAGGAAGAAAAGAAGATGCAAAAAACAAATGAAACAAACTTGAGTTGATTAATGGCCTGTGTATTTTACTGCATGTTACAACCTGAAGCATCTTTTAGCTTTAGGCCTTCAGAGAGCTTACGATTGGTGAAGAAATTCAATGTGAAGACCCATTTGAAAAAATTCTCTTATGTATAAGTTCACAACAAACATTTTCAGTCAAAAAACAAAAAAACAAACCTACAAAAAAAAACTGGATACTTGCTTGTTTTAACTAATTCTGTTTTTTAAGGATGGCACAGAGGTTTCCAGAGCAGAAGAATGTTTTTTCCTGTTTAAGAGCTGAAGTCAATAAAGTGACATTGAATTATATCAGCTGGGGATGGATCCTTAATTTTTTCATGCCATTTCTATTATTTCTTAGTTTAGACATTTCTGCATGTTTTCTTGCTACCTAGAGTGTGGAGAGAGATGTTATTTTATTACTATTTGAATTATTAATCTGGCAACTGTTTATCTGGATGACTATCAAGCCAGGGACTTAATATTTAGTGGTTCCAATAAAGTCTTAAAGAGAGAGCATTTCTTTATATCTATTGGAGTCTCAGAATATAATAGTTATTAGTGGATACTTTATGATTTTATTTATTTTTTTTGCTAAAGCTTCAGCTGATATTTTAAAGGTAAAATAATGATGTAGTCTGAAATCTGTTTCTGTAACCAAGTAGTCTATGAAAAGGCAAAACTTACTGATACCTGCTTAATTTCTGTACTTTTATATGTACATTACAATCTCCACTTTGGATCATTTCTCAGTTCCCAGGGTACTTCCATTTTGCTTCAAAAGCCATATCAAGATATATGTCTTGGTCTTAGTTGAGATGTCCACAACTCTTTTTAAATACTAGCTTCTCCACCATCCAAAGCCATTGTTTATATAAAAGACTTCCATATCTCCCGATTACACTTCTTACACATCCAATGTGCATACATTTTCACACAAAAAATGCATTTAGTCCAGACACAGGATTCGCAGCCATGTCAAGAGTCCTTGAATGGGAATTAGAAACTTCATACAGGCAAAAGTAAATGCTGCATACTGTATTTTATTTCACCCATTCATAAAGCACAAGAAAATCATTCTTTGATATTTCTATGCAAGGAAAAGCACTGCATGAAAACAGATGCAAGTGTCAATATTTCAGCTTTGTAACATAAGAAATGACACCAACATTGATGATAGTACTTTTAGAATAAACACCGTTACTACTTACACGATGCATTAATATTTTTGATGAAGTTTGTGGAAAATTAAGACAAAAAGCATGCGTCTTTAAGCAAGAGCAGAGAGCAACAAAAATATTCAATTTGTACTGGAATTACAGGTTTACCAACAATTTTGAGACTTGTCAACAACAACAAAAAAAGTTTCATTTTCCAGAGGCCTGAACTCAATAAGTAACATGAGAATTAAGACAAAATTCAAAGAGAATAGTTTTCATCTGTCCCCATAAACCTTAATTTCTGTAGATCCTTTATCGATTCAGTTTTTTTCTAGATGCCTATATCATACCAAACATGTTAGCGTTCAAGTGTTTGGCATAACCACTTTCATTAGACTTCTTATCCACTTGTCATTTATGTCCTTTCTATTACATGATTACTGGACTCATTAACCCATTTACCTAAAGTACAATTCACATAAAAAAGCAGACCGACTCTGGAGACTCTCTCCTTCGACTTAATGAAATTAGCAAAATGTTTCATCTAAAAGGCTGTACTCACAAGGATATCTTTTTATTAAGTATTTCTCAAGACAAAACTGGTGGGGTGTACAATCTCGTTTAAAAATGCTTAAAGAACTCTCCCCCTCACAAGTTAATCTAAAAGAATTCATCTTCTTACAAACTTTGGATCTGTAAAAAAGTATTGTAAAAAGAGGTTCCATAAGCAATACAAATAGTGACATGGCACTGAAAAATGAAAAAAAAAAGAAAGAAAGAAAGAAAACAGGATACTTATACAAAACAAAAGCTCCTATGCAGACTGTCTGATGGGACAAAGAGTAGGTACCCAGTCCTTTGATACATAATTAATGACAGGAGCATGTCTACATCAAAGAACAACAATAGGAAGTGCTGCTATGCATGCTTGCCCCAAAATTGTACTAAGGCACCTACGCTACGTCTGTTTTCAGGTGTAGTACATATGAAGTCAGCACGGTCCTTGGACTGTATGGATATATCTTAGTACAGGAATTAGACAAGATGTTGAACATATTCCAGCAGTGTTGGGCTCAGCTGATAATTCTTAGAGAATCACTTATTTAAGGGGAACAGAAAAAAAGCAGGTTCCAAATAAGTGAGTGGATTCAGACTAGTATTTCTGAGATGCATAAGCAACAATAGCTGTTAGAAGCTCTTTGTTCCTCAATTATTTGTTCTCCGCAGGTGTAACTTCAATGAAAAAATATATTACATATTTATCATTTCTCTCTCATTATTTTTGTTTTGGGTTTGTTTATCTTTGGGGGGGGCAGGGGGCATCTTGTGGGATCACGTTATAAGGAAGTCTCAGAACCACGCAAATAGTCACAGTATGGTAGTGGACTTCCCAGCATTCAGCAGAGTTTAAGGATGGATTTCCTTGCTGGTTTTATAGAGGGACAAACTTCAGCTGGGGGAACTTCATAGACTTATCGCTGTGCCTGTCCATGTCCAACAGGCGTACTGTGAAGGAAGTTTGTTACTGAGGCTTGAACCTGCATTCTAGAGATGCTAGCATGAAATAATAAATCATAAAGCATAAATCTATATGCCAAAATGCTAGTCTATAGCATTTTGCCATTCTATAGCAAATTTATAGTGAATTTGCTATTCTATAGCAAACTGCTATTCCATAGCAGATAGAAAATTCTATATGCTAAAATATTTTCTGTAAGAATACGAATTTCTTACCACAAAGCTAATTAAGAGAAATGCAATTCTCTCAGTTTTGGTTTCCTTTTATTACATTTTTTTCAAATGTCTTTAGTTAACATATTGAGCTTGTGATAGAGACAATGCCAGAAAAAATTGTTTGCTTCAAAAATGGCAAATTCCAAAGGGGAAGAATGCAATCTATAATCCATTGATGTGGAACTCATTTGTAGCAAGATTAATTAGGGATTTTTTTCTTTCTAATTCTAACACATAGTAAAAGGTCGACTTCATGAGGAAATAAAGGTTCTCTGCTCCCCCCCCCATTGTTTTTGGGTTTTTTTAAAGAACTATCCTTGAGGCATCAGATTGGCAGAATTGTTAGTCTAAAACAGAATTAGAAATAATAACCTGAAAAATTATAAAAACTTGATGCTCAACTGCTCACTGAAGAATGTGTACAGAGTCAGTGTAAGTCCACTGGAAATTCTTACCTGCAGTTACAAGAAGGTAAGTAATTCCAGGGAAACCCAGCAAGAAAAAAACCTTAGGGAACTGTTTAATCAGAAGTCTGTATCACTAAGTGAATCTGCATTTCTCTGTATTCAGAGATTTCAAATTATTCAGCATCTGTGGGCTGAGGAGAGTTCTGGAGTTTGAAGGACTCCAGGCACAGATAGGCTTATACTGTTAAAGCTGGAAAGGGAACTTTTAAAAGTGCGGGAATTAGAATGACAGCAATTGTGTCGTGTCCTGATTTGGCATCAGGGAATTAAGAGCCAAGTCTTTCCTAAAGTGCTGAGATTGGAATTGTGGAAACTTTACGAGTATCAAGGGGAAGGCTTGCTATTATCTCTCTCTACACTGGGAAGTTTATTATGCCTACACAAGACTAAAGTATCTGCAATTCTTCCCTTTGGAATTTATTAGTCTGGAATTCAGGAACTGCAGATGGCTACTTCCAAGTATTTTAAAGCGACTGTTGCTCAAATTTAAAATATATTATTTGTGTATTTGTTTTTAATTCAAGCATTATAGTATGTGTGTATACTACTTAAAGCAAGCCCTTACGCTTAGCAAAAACAGCTTACAGAAAGACAAGAAATATTTTATGTTTAAGTCATTGGTCTGGACCTAATCCAGGTTGGTAATAGCTAAAAATATTTTACCATTCATGGGATGTTTAATAGGCTTTATGAACTGAATCAATGGCTTCATCTTACCACAACTGCAGCTGGTGACAAGGATACTAATCTTTTCTTCTTTTTAGTCATAGAAACAACATCTTTATGGACCCATTAAAGGTGATTCCTTTCAAAAAGGTTCAGGCAAATTGATATGGATGTTTGCTTGGCTGCTAACTTTTTATCTACTGAGCCAGTAAACAAAGGGCTTACTTTTTAAAAGCTGTTATCTGGAAGGTTTTGCAAGCAATACATTCAAAGAAGTCAGTCTTAAGCTTTCTATTGATGTCTTCATGCCCTCCTTTACTTCCCATGGAGACAGTATTCCACGGTAGAAAATAACTGATATATCACAAAATCCCACTCTTTTCTTGTTTATTTCATTTTTCCTTAATCAAACTATCTTTTTTGAGGGAGAAGGGAGGATTTTTGTAAGTGTACACCATTGGCCTTACCTTGTTGCAGTAGAAGAAGAGCTGAGTCAACTTTGGGTAGTTTAACAGTTTGCTTAGCTATGTTTGGTATTTCTCAGTTGCACCTTACAATCTGTTCCAAAGTTTTCTGCTGACAACAATTTAAAGGTGTCTATTTTTTTTTTTTTTGCATTGATGTTACCTTCAGACAACTGAAAGGTCACTTAAGTTTATAAAAATAAACTGAACAGCTCTTTAAATCAGATTGATAGACATAAGAATACAATTTCCATTTAGGGCGAGCAAAAAAGCAAGATTTTAAACTAAACTACACTAAACTTGTTAGTCTCCCTGGAAGATTTAAGGAGGAAAAAAAAAAGTTGGAGGTGGAACGCAAAATGCAAGCATTCCCATAGTTAGACATTGGCCTAGGTCAGTACCAACTAAAAATCATCTTAGCATGATTTCTATCAAGACTCATGTGGACTGGACCTTAAACTTTTAGTTCAGATGTTAGAGTGTAGATTAGGAAAAGAAAAGGAACAATACTAGATTTGATACAAGCAGCCTCAAATAGGGAAGCCAAACACTAAATAGACATAGAAACTAAGCAACTCCTACATTCCTAAAGATGGGCACTCTGGCTTAATTTTAAGATATATTAAGTTGATATTTTGCACTCTACTGTTCCTAATGGTGTACTTATGGATTAATTTATCGCCGTTGAAGATGTTGCAATGTACATTGAATTCACTTACAGTGAAATGTGCCATTTTGTGAAGGGCCCCAGAGAGACCTAATATTGAATCTCATTATATTTAGTGGTTTTTAAAACTCTTGGCTTTTGAATCATGTGATTATATGAGCAGGTCCTGGCTCATTTATCTTAAGAAGAATCATTTCTAGTCCCCAAGTTAAGAATTTATGAAGAGAAACTTCAAAATGTGACCAGAAAAGCCCTATGATTTATCATAAACTTGCTCATATATTTTAAAATTAAGGTTAACAATTCTGCAGGGCTTTGTCAAATCCAGAGAGAATATCACAGAACAGAGTAAACACATTGTGTGATGCAGTCAAAGCCTGACTCATGGAATCATATAGCAGGTGAGGACTAGCTAGGGTAAAATGGGTAGTGATGGTGAACACTAATAGGTCACCGTGCAAGTCAGCAAAATTGGGAAGAGGTTGCTGAATGTTATGATAACAAAGTAAATCACTTGATGCATAATAAATTGCATTATACAAACAGAAGATGAACAGAACAAAGGAGAAGAGACATAAAAAGGCTGTTCACATGTATTCAATGGAGATCACTAGTTTCCCCAAAATCTGCACTTCAGCTTGCATTGAATGTTACTGTTGTTGACATCAGGGATATGTCTTTAGTTTGCAAAGATTGCAGTGCAAGGCAATTCTTTAGTGAGAAATTTGATGATCATGTCAAAAGTGTTGTCTATATATGGAGATTTCTCTGATCTTATCTGAATATCAGAAAACAGAATATTTAAAGAAGTTAACTTACTTCAGCGGCTCTATGTAACAGAGCACAGGATGTGCTCTGTTACTCACAGGGACACGAACAAATAGCACAGCAGTCTGCAGCTGGCTACATTCCCAGTGCCTGATTGGGAACAGGGCCTAGCTATTCCCTATAATAACAGGGCCCTGAGCAGTGTAGCCAAGAGTGTGGGGCATATGGAGACTGAGGCCCAGTGTTGGGCAAATAGGGACTAGACTCAGAGCCCTGAGTGGAGCCAAGCCAAGGGAAGGGCTGGGAGCCCAAGTGGCTGGGTGTTAGGTCAGACAAGTCATAGGCCAGGTGTTAGGCCATGGATCTGCTGTGTATATAAGCCATTGGCATCAGGGCAAGTAAATGGGCAGCCTGCTGCCTTGTTATTATCTCTTAATTAATATAATCAAAGGAGTGGCAGGCAAGGTAGGCAGGAAGTTAGCTCAAAGACAAGTGGGTGAGCCAATGATTTGACCAGCTCTGGGACACCCATTTGTTACACTTTATGGCAGTGACTTAGGAAAATGTCATGTACCCTCTTCAAATTCTATGCTTCCTTGCTCCAGTAAGAAACAATGTCCTACAAATTGGGACATAATTGCCAGATTATTAGAGAAGAGTAAGAGTATACTTGGGAATAGGCAATGTAGATAACTAACATGGTAACAAGAATACTTGATAACCTTGTCATGAAGCAGTTTGCTTCTCCACAGGCTCATGATTTTAGGTGGGAATGATTGTGCTTCTGTTGTAAAATATGAACTTAAATCAGTGGGGCGAGACTTATCATTAAGAGACTTTAGAGCAACAATACACTTGGATTAGAAATGATAACAAGAGAAGTTACTGGACAATGCATTCTTTGGCCAAGAGTTTCATTATGCCCACAAGACACATCTCTTCTTTTAAGATGGGCAGAAGACAACTTCCTGTCAGAATAGCTTTTGCAATGACTATCAACATGAGCCAAGGTCAAACATATTATAGAATATGTATTTGCCTACCACAACCTGTGTTTGGACATGGCCAGCTCCATGTTATTCATGACCTGAAGATACAAATCCACAGAGAAATGATAGAGGAATATTTTTGTGACAGGAAGCCATCTCGCAGCTGATCCAATCATCGGTCTGACCACCTGTTAAGGCAGTCTGCCCACCTAACTCACTTGCTATGCCTTTGATGCAACTGAGGAGAAGTTGTTTCTAGGCAAGAGGCTGCACATTTAATTCCATGATGCCAAGGGCACAATACATGGCTCCAAACCACCCCTAAACTGTGTCTCATGCCTCGCAGGTGGCATCACTTTATGGTTCCAGCCCCACACTGGACTTTACTATACTCCCACCTGACATTCAGACCCTGGATCTGTCCTACTCAGGTGGCCTAACCTCCACCATCATGCTGGGCTGTAAACTCCCTAGATCCCTTTCCCTATTGGCAGTAGCCTCCTCCAAGACCTTTGGCCTCCCAGGTCCTGGCCTCACTTTAGGCCAGTTAGGACTCCAGGTTTCTGGCTCTGTCCAACCCTCATGGTGGGTGTTCTTGCCCTTTGACCCTCCTGGTCCTGGTCCTAGCATAGGCCAGTTGATGTTCTTTGGGTTGGCTGTTGAGCAACTAGCCCTCTATTGCATGTGGGTCTGCCTTCTTGGGCCCCTCCAAACACCACCCTCACTCGCTGTGCTTGTGGACCACATAGTTACTCTGGACCCCTCTGTTCCACCCTCACTGGGTTCATTCACTCTCTGCCCCTCACTGGACCACTACTCCACCCTAGCACTAGGGCCACTGGGCCTTATGCCCTTTGGGCTTCAGGTCTTCTATGATGTGCCCAGACCTCTAGAACCTGTCCCCTCTCCAGGGTTACCTACCAGGTAATGGGGGATAAGGCTATATGGCACCCTATCCTCACTTTTCACAGGTTTAGAATTTCCTGGAGACTGTCCTGCCACACACAGCCACACCGCACCATCCAGCCCCAGCAGGGTGCAGTTTCAGGTTATGCCCCATGAACAAGGAACTTCCTTCATCCCCATAGATCCTACTCTTGACTTCCAAGTGTTCTGGAAGTAGCAGATCTCTGTCTGGGCAACCTTCATCCTTCAGCTTCCCAAAGGAACTGCCAGCTCAGCTCCTAGGGCCTGGGCTTATACTGAGGCTTCTCAGCCCTCCTCCAAACCAGGAGCCCTCTTGTGGTCATGTGACTGCCTAATTAGGTGTACCCAGACCTCCCGAATGCTCCACAACCTGCTCAGGCCTCTTAAAATGGCAGGCACAACCTATGCTCTGCCACAATTACCAAACATGGACAACATTCACATGAAAAAATGTGGAATTCCATGAAATCCCCTAAGGATGCCTTTAATTACAATGTGCCTCCCTCAAGATTACATGCTTTTTATTTCCCTTTCATGGAGTTGTTAAATAATGGAAAGTGCTTATGTTTGCTGACATTGTGCACTTGTGTACCCCTTCTAAAGCTACTCTGAGTTCATTAAATCATGTCAAAAGTGGACATGATTTTCATATATATATTTTAACCCCAATTTTGTCCCAGGAATTTGTGAAAATGTGATACTTTGTTCGCCCAATCTTTTTGGTCAGTTAGTCCCCATTTTCCACTTTAGTACCTTCTCCATTTCTCTTTCCCTTCTCTATCAGCAATCTGCCACCCTCCTTGCCCCTCTCCCCTCCACAAACACTAGTTCCTTGTCCCAGACCCCTCAATTTAGTTCCTGGTTTTTCCTCTTTTGTACAATACCAATGGCCTTGTTTTTACAAGATTTGCACAAGGTGCAGCATTATTCTTTTTAAATCAAATTAAAAGCAGATATCAAGTTGGAACATGGGTTTAATCCTTTATTAGGTGATGAAAAATAAAATGCTTGTATACATATGATAGTGGAACATATTGCATTGCCCTTGCTAAATTAAAACCAAATATACAATTTACTCGGTATTGCAATTCATTAAAATGACTTATAACCTTTGTTTTATTATTCATTTTTTACTTAATATTAGGAAATAAAGTGATTTTAACAAAGTTACATTTATTATACTCAAAGGACAAGGTATTGTGAATATTGTATAGCACTCTCATATCTAGCATTTAGAAGGTGGGTGGGTAATTATTTTTAATGTAATATTCCAAATTTTAAAAAAAACAAAAACACAAGAATTTTGGAATGACATTTACTTTCCAGAACATTGCAGCAAATGCCAAATTGTACTGTTTGATTTTTCAGATATTAAGTTATTGTGATATCAAAGTATTTTTCAACCTGGTTCCAAATCTTCATGTTCAATTTGTAATGTATTTTGTGAAAACGAGAATGTTCAAAATAACAACAGCAACAGCTCACATTGCTGTGAAAACTGATAGGTCAGCTACTCTCTCTCTTTTTAATGATGGGAACACACTTAAAAAAAAATGAACTAACAGATAACAGAATAAACTGAAATTAAAGTAACCATCAAAAAGCCTTATTAATGCCAGGTGATGATAATGACATACTCTGAAAACTACATTTTTTTTACCCTAAAATTCTTCATTTGCCAAGTTTTATTTGAAAATGTAATTAATGTGACAGAAGTTTTGAAATATTCAGTATGTTTATTTGACATTCAGTGACAGTTATTATAAATGTAATGGCATTAAAGCAGAATACAAATGTGTTAAACATTTTGTTAAGACAGACTATGCGCAACATTAAAAAAAAAAACATACTGTATATATTTACACTTTAAAGTATGGAAGTATAGGTAAAAATATTACCACTCAGACCCAAAATGTTTCATAAATATAAGAAACTGTTAAATAGGTGTCATGGTGCAGGGACCCAGGAGCGGCCGTGATCTCCCTAGCGCCCCCTGCCATGCCAAGTAGGTGATTCAGCACCCTCTATCTCGCCCACCACGTCTTGGTGTCATATAGTTTTATAATGGAGGCTGCCTTGTTGTCCCCTTGGACACAGTGCTCAAGTATATCCTGTCCCCTATCCTGGTTGTACTGACCTAGTGCACCCCAGCCTTATGGGCTACATGTGCCTCCAACCTCCCCTTTAGCATGTAGATGTTCCAGACATTCTCGTGTCTGTATGCTCGCCCCTTCCTGCGGTCTCTCAATACGCGCACCCCCTCTCTCTGGGGTCCCTCAGTATGCGTGCCCAATATACTCACCCCTCCCGGGCTTCTGTTCACGCTCTCGCCCTTTTCCGGGCTTCTCTCCTGTAAAAGCCCTCTCCGGGGTCTTTCCCATATAAGCGCCCCTCTCCCAGGTCCTCTCCAGTATGCACGCCCTTCACGCCCTTAATGTATACGCGCCCTCTCCGGGCCTGTCAAATGTACATGCAGCCCTGTCCGGGCTCTTACTCTCACACTCGGCCCTGTCCGGGCTCCTGCCCACATGCTCAGCCCTCTCCGGCTTCTATTCTGTACGCGCCTCGTCTCCGTTGGGCCCCTATCTGCACGTCCGCCCCTCCCCAGGCTTGTTCTCATGTGCCTGCCTCTCTCCGGGACTTTAATTGCACACTCGCCTTTCTCCAGGACTTTGTGCCAGCAGGGTGCCAATAGCTCACCCTGGAGCCTCCTATTCTAATCTGCCCTTCCTGGGGCTTCCTATTCCCATGTGCCTCCCCACTCTGGGCCTTGTCTTACACTTCTCATGCTCCTCACCCTCTCTGGGGCCTATACGGTGCTTCTCATGTTCCTCGCCCTCCCTAGGGCCTATGCTGCACTTCTCGCACCCCTCTCCCTCTCTGGGGCCTATGCCCCACTGGGCAGAATACTGCCCCCCCCACGGGGCCAGGGTCACGACACCCCACAACATCGCACCTCTCTCTGGCACTCACCTGCAGTGCCAGCTCTGGCACCAATTGCTGTGCCCTTCCAGGGCACCCAGGAACCCCACACTACACCACTGGGGAGCTCCTAATGAGGCCTCCTCTGTCCCCTACAGCCTCTCCTGGTCCTCCGGACTTTACACAAATAACACCACAGAACCATAAGCCAAATTGGCTGTAACAGAACAATAAGCCTACCGGCTATAACGTACAACCCAGTCCCACCAGTCTGTCCTGCCAAGCCTCCCAGGGAGGGTTCTCTCTACCCTGCAACATGATGCAGCTACTCGTTCTGTCAGTAAGCTCGACTCAGCCCGACTCCACTGCAGAACTCTTGCTCCTTTGGCTGCCAGAAAGGAACTGCCAGCTAGGCTTCGGCCTGGGATGCTTAATAATGCCAGGCCCCGCCCCCTTCTGGTCAGGTGACCTGCTGCGGTTGCCCCAGCAACTGACACCTGGGCTGGCCTAAAGAGTGGCAGCTGCCCTTATTTCTTCCTAAGAACGGGGCACCCAAGTTTCCCCATGACAATAGGGCTCTGTGAAGCTTTGGGTGCTGATTTGATTTGGAGGAAGGGATTCGGTGACCGAATCTCCAAATCTGAGTTCAATCAGAGGACCAATTAAAAGGTCCAAACTGATTCGAAGCTCTCTGAATTGATTCAGAAAAGATTCAGAGAACTTCAGTATTTCAGACAGTCCCTGCTGACTACAGCAGGGAGCTGGACCCAGACTCTGCGCTGGTAAGTAGGGGCTTGGAGAGGGGAACTGCAGGAAGAGAAAAGGGACCTGCCAGGCCCCATTCCCTGCCCACTCTCCCAGACCTTCCCCCCCCCATGGCTGCCTTACCTGCCCCAGCTCCTGCCACTTTAAAAAACAAACAAACCTTCATTCACCAGCTGCTACAGCAGTCTTGGGGGTTTGTGGCAGAGCCTCCCACACAGCTTGGGGCAGTGGGATGCAGTGGGGATTGCCCCCCTGCCAGACAGAAGCCAGTTAGTTTCATAGACATTATGACTGGAAGGGATCTCAGAAGATCTTCAAGTCTAGCCCCCTGCCCCAGGAGCAGGAAGTCAGCAGAGGTCATAGGATTTTGCTACAGGGGCATCCCTTGGGACTGGTCAAAAACCGAGGCAAAGTACCCATTTAGGAAGCCGGCTTTTCCCTGGGTGTTGGTTGTCAGTTATCCCATCCGGTTTAGCAGGAGTCCAATCTTACCCTTGCTTTTCTTCTAGGTCCCCACATATCTAAAAAAGGACTGTTTATTGTCCTTGATGCTTGTAGGTAGTTAGAGTTCAGTCACAGTCTTGGCTTTCCTGGTTCACTCCCTGAGGGTCCAGACCAGTGCAGAATATTCCTCCTTGGAGGTGGATCCAGTCCTTCATCCTTTGTAGGTCTTTCTTTTTAGATGCAGGATGTCTGGTAGTTCTCTGCAGAGCCAAGGGGGCTTTTGCTGCCTTTCCTCTGAGACGGGATAGACTTTGCTTGTGCACCTAGGATCGCTCCTTTGATGATCAACCACTCATCCTGAACTCCCCTCCCCTTTGGTTCATGGTCCCTCAGGGCGTCACTGGAAAACCTCCTGAGTTTGTCAAAGTCAGCTTTCCTGAAGTTGAGGACTTCTGTATTGCTGACTGATTTGCCAGCTTTATGGCAGATGGTGAAGGTGATCAGCTCATGGTCACTGTCCCCCAGCTTCCCTTCAATCATTAGGTCACTGATTAGGTCATCCCCTGTTGCCAGTACAAGGTTGAGCAGTGTTTTACCTCTTGTCAGCCCATAGACTTCTTGTGGTGGCTTTTATTTTTTTTTTTTAAAGGGCCGGGAGCTGGGGTTGGGTGGGGTCACAATGTGGGGGGGGGGGGCCAGGAGAGTGAGCAGGGGTCAGGAGGCTCAAGCAGTGAGCACCTATGTGGTGTGGGGCAGTGAGGGGCAGCAGGGATTGCCCCTCCACCTGGCAGCAGACAGTGAGTGGGAGCTTTTTTCCCCCCACCAAAGAGTCAGGAGCTGGGGCCGGGTGGGGGATGGCTTCTGTGTGATTCAGAGATTCGGCTGATTCAGCAGCAGCTGAATTTCTGAATCAGATTTGGCCAAATAGATTCAGGACAGTAACTCAAATCACTGAATCAAATCTCTGTCCCGAGAATCGGCCAAATCTGAATCTGAAGCAAATACTAGCTGCTTCTCACAGGACTACTGTTACATGCTTCATAAAGTATTAATTATGGATACAATTTCTTTTTTAAAGAACCCTATGAGCCTAAAGACACCCCAAGAATATAGTAACTAAGCATCTTTTGCTTTTTTAAGGGGATATTTAATAGGACTGTGCAAAGCTTCAGTCCCTGATTCAATTCAGCAGACTTTCAGCCTGATTCAGTGGCCAAATCTCCAAAACCAAACTGAATCAGAGGACCCTTTAATCTCTCCAAATTGATTTAAGAGAGATTCCAACAGACTCAACAATTCAGATGTAGATACAGCTTTAAATGTTTTTTCTATATATCTCTATGTAGCAGGGGCTTTGAATGCTGTGGTGCTGGGGCAGATGCAGTGTCCCACAGAAACACTGAGGGCTCCCCAGCATGCTTGGCATCAGACCCAGAATGGCTTTTGGTTCATTTCCTGGTCCACTAGAGAGCACGTGGGGGAGACCCTCATTACCCCCATCTCAGCAACCGGTGCCTCATGGGTCTGTGGGGGGGCTGGGGTCCCCCAGTGGCTGATCGCCAAGTCAGGGGGACACAGGAAAGCCCCCAGTGTGCTCCCTGGCAGACCTGAAGGTGGACCAGAAGTACATTTGGTCCACTTCCAGATTTGCTGCTGAGCACACTGGAAAGCCCCCTGTGCTTCTGTGGGACACTGCATGCACTTCAGCATGGCAGCAATCATAAGCTGCACTGCTACCTCAAGGTTTGTAGAAAAAACACTTTTAAAGCTGTGCCTGTGTCCAAATCGCTGATTTGCCAAACCAGCATCAAATCTTCAGATTTGGCCAAATTGAATCAGGGCCAGTGATCTGAATCAACAGATTGAATCACTGTCCCTGATTTGGGCTGAATCCAAATTGAATAGGGCCTGTTTCATACAGCCCTAGTATTTAAGCTGTCCCACATTAAAAAATTCTCTTGGAAACAACCACATTGCCACATAAAGGAGGGCTACTGAAGTGGAAACCTTAGCTTTACTCTAAATAGTTATTCACTTTTTACATAGGCTTGATTTGATAAGTAGATTTTCAAGTCATAACACCCACAAGCCATACTGACTATTGATAATGGGTAAGATATTCTCTTGAAAAACATGACCAAGAAACATGCCTATACACTCATTCCCACTGTAAAACCACCACAGCCAGAAATAAGATGAGAATGTTTTGTGGGAAACTCCTGCTGTTAAACTTTAAATCTCTCTTCCCCAAGGTGATTGGGAACAGCATCAGGGGATCTTCAGCAGTGGGAGAGACAGAACCTTATAGACACAACAGAAAATTTAGATTGCAGGGAGAGGAATTAAGGTAGCTTGTAAGACCAAAGATGCTCATATGAAACCTAAATGCAGAATGACCACTCTATTTTCAAGTAACATTGAAATTCTTATATTTTGCCTTTAATTTAAATGAGATGATTTTGGTCTGAAAATAGCAACTTCAGAATTTTTTGAGCACTGGCATTTTATAATTCTGAATATGCAGTTCTGGCTATTTTATTTTACTGGCCACTTTCTCTCAACAATAGCCATTTCATTTAGAAATAGACTAATGTCTTCGTATAAAATGTAACATACATGATAACAAAAAAGAAAGATAATCACTAATTTTAACAATATATATACTTTTTCTTTTTTGTATCTGTTAAATAAATGCAAGGGGGAAAAGAGAAGTTTCACCTTTTTACACTATTCTTGAACAGGGGGGTGGCAACCTTTTTAGCGATGTGGACCAAGTGTTTGTAATGCAGCTGCTGCCCCTATTGACCCCTACTGCTCCAATCCCTTCCTTGTTTTGTGCCCTCAAAAGCCATGGCAAATAATTTTGAGGAACCGCAAATTTGGTTGGGAGAACATAGCAAAAGAGGCTGTAAGTGTCTATGCTACACATGGTTCCTGTAAATTGCACTTTAAATGCAACTCCTTTAAAATGCTGCTTCAGCCCTCAACTAAACCAAGGCTTCACAGGCCAGATCTAAGATCTTCACCCTTAGGCTGCAGGTAGCTGACCTTGTATCTTGTACACCTTTGGGCATATCTACACGTTGCACTACATTGCCATAGCAGTGCATTACATCACCATAGTGATGTGCTATGGCAACATAGTGACCACATGGTTCTACACATGGCCTGCAGCTACTTCGCTGTAGCGACGTGCTTCCCCATTTCAGTGTGCCACTATGGTGAAGTACTGGCTAAAACTAACCGTCTGCTGCATACACGGTGCACTACGGGTAGTTACCGTGCCGTGCTTTTCTACTTCCCTTGGGATGCTCTCTTTAAGAACCAAGTGACTACAGCTGTCTGAATTAAGGAGCTGATAAATCTGTTGATGTCCTGATTCTGGGACAGACTAACTTTCTCTTTTGTATAATGCTGTGAGAGAAGATATCCATAGTGCTTTGTTGAGATATCCAACATTGTTCTACAGGGGAGGGCAGGTATTGCTTCTTCCTTTGGTGTAATTATCTTCAAATTTAACTCACTGAATTTTTGGATCCATGGGAAGGTGAAAATTTGGGGCCTGGGAACCTCCAACTCTGGAATTCCACCTCTATTTGGGACTGTATTACCAGAGACTGGGACTCCTTTTGGTCATAAACTTGGAGGTAATACATCTTGGGTTTATAATTCATTGTTATAAAGAATCTATTGGTAAGAGAGAAAGTATGGTCCCTTGTCCCTGAGGAAACCATTCTCTACCCCTCATCACGGAGTCTTGACAACATGGAAAGCCTTCTTCATGGTTTAGAACAGGGGCCCTCAAGCCCCACCTTGAATCCAAAAAAAAGGGGAAGGGAGGGAAGTGTCAAGTGAGGCAAACAAGTGATAAAACCATAGGGAAAAAGAGGTCCCAGGTGATGATAATCCAGGTAATGTCCATGTTTAGACCATACTTGACATAATCCAACCTGTAGATGATTTCTTGTTCTAAAATTTCAGACTTAAAATTGACTTGTAAAAATGTAGCTATATAAGAAGAGGTACTCTGAAACCAGCACTGGAATGTCCAGGAAAGTTAAAGTATCCTGCTGCAGGCTTTTTTTGTGTTTGGGGGCTTGATGTCAGATCAGTGTCCCATCATTCTCTCATATAGGGATTCTCCCATCTGTCCAGTATAAACAATGGGAAATCACATATATGACACTGATAGAGATGGAGATGAATGAACTTTGTATGTTATAAATCTCATTATTTGATCTAGTTATGATGTGGTCTATGCTGATGGGGAACACAGCTTGTATCTGGGCCTGTTGAAGGCCTGTTGCCCCAGTGAAAATAGGAGTTAGGCAACCTGTTGCCTCAGAGATGCCATTTGAAGCTGGGTGGCTGTCAGTAAGTGAGGACAGGTTATCCCTAGAATTTTCCAGGAGGGGTTTGAGTTTTTAATGATGTGTTCAAGCAAAGAGATGCAGTTGATAAGCAGATGGATTGTATTGCCCTTGTACTAGGGTAGGTATTATTGCAGGGTCTGAAATAGGCTTTTTTGGATGTGAATGGCTAGCTAAAGTTTTAAGGTTGTATTATAATTGTAGGAGATGCTCCAGATCTTCAGGTGTGCATCCCAGTGGGAAGGATCAGACAAGATATTAGTTGTGTATGTAAAGCTTGGCTGTGGGTGATGCATCTAGTAGTGTGCTCAGGATGAAAGCTGTTGGAATGAAGGTATCTGTGACAGTTAGTAGGTTTCTAATATGATGTGGTGGCAATATGACCTTTGCAAGCCTTCTCTAGGGTGTTTAAGAAATCATATTGCTGTGTGTAATATTCTAGAGTCAGTTTGAGAGAGGGATGGAAATTTTAAAATTCCTGGTTGAATTTCTCTAGTAATTCCTTCCCATGTGTCCATACAATGAAGATGTCATTGATATACGTTAGGTATGTCAAAAGTGTAAGAAGAAAGCTGTGGAGGAAACAGAATTAAAGGTATGTCATGAAGTCTAGTGGGCGGTGGAGGGCATATATCTATTATCCATGGCAGTGCCATTCATTTCTAGGTAGGGAGTCCCCACATCTGATACTGTCCTACGGAAGGACAAAGAGGGCGTGATGGAAACAGAACAGTGTCCTCTTCAGGGGTAACATACTTTATGGCCCGTATTTCATCCACATGGGGGATATTGGTATACAGAGATGCAATGTCCAAGGTAGTTAACATGGTGTTTGCTAGAGGCCTTTCCATGCAGCCCACTTTCTTCAAGAAATCTGTGGTGTTCTTCCATTAGGTGGCAGTTCCAGTGGCATATAGGAAAAGGGTAGAGTCAATATAGCCAGACAGTCCCTCCATGATGGTGCCAATACCAGAGACAACGGGGCAACCTGGGTTACCAGTTAGGATCACTGTGCTTCTTTTAAATTGCCGTAATCCTTCTATGTTTTTCTAATGTACAATTCCATTTCATTAAAATTAAAAAAGTTATTTTTAATCTCTACATTTGTGAAGCTGTTCTGTTCATATCATATTCTTTTCTGGTACATTTTTAATAGACCTTTGAATAGCAGCTGTCTCTTTCTACAATTGGCACTTCAGTTTATATGGGAAGCTTAGAGAATTGTCAAAGGTAGGAAAAATTATTAGATATATTCTGACGGGGCTGAAAACAATTAATCATTCTCAAACCAAGAAATTATAGTGCTTGCAAACCTCAAATGAAATAAGGCATCTGTTTGAATTGTTTTCCTCCCTCATTTTGGTTATTGTTCTAACAATTATGGGAATGAACAGAAGCCTACCAAGAGGAAGGACAGAAATCAAATATACTGCACCCAGTCATATGCAGGTATGAGGTAACAATTAAGAGAGTTTCTAAATAAATCTGTAGGAAATCTATGCGGGAGTCTTGTTTAGTAGAAAGTATTTGTATTGAACAAGAAATACATCTGGCAAGGGAGATATGTTTTTTGATTCTCTCTCATAGATATACAAATATTTACAGTAATTTGAAGTGATCTAGGTGCATTTCCCCCCAACATGCACATCAGATAAAGCAACACTGGGCACATGTACATGAGACATTTACTGCAGAGTAGATTAATTAGCTCCACAGCAAACATTGTGCATCTACGTGTTTTTTACTCGACAAAAGTGTATGTGTACATGGTGATAGGGCTGGCTGGGGCATAAGGGTGCTTCAGTTCAGGGGCTGCCTGCCAACTGGCCTCACACTGGAACATCCTTGTGCCCCAGCCAGCCCCTCTGCAGCATGTTGAGCTGGGGAGCAGGCCTGGGCTAGCAAACTAACCCCTGGGGCTCCCAGTTAGCCACAGCTGCTCCAACCTGGCTCAACAAGCTGCAGTCCTGGGCACGCATTCAAACAGTGTCCCTGGGAGCAATAAACTCCAGAGCTTATTGCTTATTGCTCTGGAGTTTATTGCTTCACATTAATTGCACATATGGACATGCCCACTGACATTCATCCTAATGCTAAGTCACATCACATCATGGGATTGGGATACAGAGGCATGTTGGGTGAAAGCTTAAAAGAGCTTCAGCCAGAAATCAGGGGGGAGAGGAGCAGCAGTGACTGGGGAGCAAAAAGGTAAAGGAATTATCTGTGAAGATGCATTAATTTACTGTAAACCTTCAGAGTGAAAATTAAAACAGTCTTAGAAAGAAACCAAATAGTGACATAGATCTTCTTCATACTCTCCTTCTCTCAACCCAGAGGAGTGGAGCAGTCTTTTTGCCCTGGGCAACAGTGGTGCAATAGTGGTACTGGGTCATCAGCATTAACAGATACAATTTCTGCATTTCTCCCCACCCCCCGATGGTGGCATCTGTATTTGGCACCCTACTTACACTGCCTTAGTCATTCGGTTTCTACCTGTTGAAAAACTTATTTGGGGCTTTTTTAGGAAGTGAGCCTTTATTTGAAAATTTTGGCTTGTAGCTTATGAATTCTCTTAAAGGACTTGAAGGAACATCAGAATCTCTGAAGGAATAGTAAAAAGGGGGAACTTTAATTTTATATAGGATTCTAAAGTCTCTACCTTGACAGTTAAAGTTTGTCTACCATGGAGAAAATATCTTTGTTTAATTAATGGAGTTAAAACCCTCTTCGAGGCATAAATTCATAACATAATTAGGCACTATTTAATTAAACCTTATTCAAGAAAGCACTTCAGCTCCAATTCAACAAATCATTGGTGTGGAGTGGGCAAAATATTGTAATTGGAAATAACTTGCCTTCTTGTAAGATATGTACAACAAACAGACACATTTCTTCCTGAAACAATACTGACTTCCATTTCAAATCAGAAGCATATACTGGAACTATGCAAGGGTAAAAAGCTAGCTAATTTTAGTAGATGCAACTATTAAATAAATATGAGTATGTGAAACTGTGTGAGTCTACCATCCAGTTTCTTCTCCTAATAGCAACGGTACAGAAACCAGAACTAGATCCTGAATGCTGGGACAGAATATTGGAGGATATAGTTAATTTTAAATCATACAAGTAACCAGAAGATGAGTCACATGCTAAAAGTTAAGCAGATGCTTAAGTGCATAGCTGAATAGACAGTCAATGAAATTTAAATGTGTTTGAATTTACTAAACCAGGCTCAAAGTATCAAAACTTGAGGTAGCCTTAATTATGGAGCTATGATAGGAAATTTCCTGAAGGAGAAACCAATAATTACTAAATAATAATGTTTCTGCTGTAATAATGCAGTTGAAATCAATTTCAATTACATAAGTAGTCAGAACTAACAGATCAAGTAGCATAGTAGATGTAAACAAAAGTTACAGCAGTACAGTCTCAAAACAATCCAGATACCAAATCTAGCTAGTTCAGTTATTGGTAGTAGTGTGGGTACAGCAGCACCATGGTCAGCACTGATAACTAGAGAATAATTTTTAAAAATGTGCTTTTAGAAATTGGCTTGCATTAGAAAGATGGCCCAGGGGAACAGTAAGGGTTAATTGGTTTCTAAAGTCTGTTAATGGTGAAGATTCATATTCTCATCATTTTAGCATCCAAGGGACCAAAGTTAGAAGACAGACAGGCAAATATATCCTGGGAAATTGAAAACATGCAGCAGCAAAACAGCCACTATGTTCTCCAAAAACCAATAAGAAGATAGGAACATACAGAATTAATATCAGGTTACACTGATCAGCTGTAACCTGAAGAAATGTTACCAGTTTTGGTGGAATGACTAAATTAAGGTACTGGCAAAGAAGCAAATTAAGATATAAATACATCATCTGTTTAAGGAAACAAAGGATTAGGCTGACAGGACAGAACATGGACAGCATGATGACTGCAGGAAAACCAATCAATGTTACATGGAAGTAAAGAGGCATAAGGAGAAAAAAAGGATAAAAAAAAAGGAGGGATCTTCAGGGCAGCAGTTTGATATTGGCCCCCAAACTCCAAGGTTGCTGATGTGCTCACCAAGAGATTGAAGAAAGAACCACAACAAGGTGGCGTTCAGGCACCAGCCAGACATGCCTTTTCTTTGTGAAACACTAGGACAGCTAAATAAGTAGGATTGCGTAGTCATTTTGTTTGCTTTGCTTGCATTAGTCTTAGTCGTATTTGCTATCACTGTTTGTAAATAAAATTCTCTTATTAGCAACAGAAGGGTTGTGGCCAGTCATTTAGAAACTTTGTGCCCTGCCTGCATCGAGCTAATCAGAACTGGTTCATAAATCCAGTGCCAACAAGCATAGGCAACTTGACCTTACTTGGTGGTGATAGCTTACTTGGCAGCACATTGCCATGGGTTCACTACTACTATTGCATATCATTTAGGGTAGGGAAATTACAGATAGCAGGTCATCCAATAAACACAAAGCACAAAGATGTGAAAATACATTTTAGAAACTTAAAACTGTTTTGTGAATCCTGTGGCCCTCAACATCTGCTCAGATACTTTAAGATTGAAATATTTCATACTCCATAAATGTTAAATAATACTTCCAACTTTTTATGAGTACTGAACATCCTTCAGCCCTTGACTGTTGTAACCTTGCAACCTAGATCTCTGTCTTGAAGGTCACCTTATATTTTATATATACACAATACATCTGTTTATTCAAGTAAGCACAATTGTATATTACAATGCAATACACTATACACAGATATACACTATATCTAAATGAAGTACGTCTAAGTAATGCAGGTTCTCTTTTCCTTACAATTCCAGGAATAATGTAAAAAATCAGTATGTATTTTGAATTTGAGATTTCTCAAAATCAACTGCAATGTCATCTACATACTTACAATGAGTAGCTGTTCATATTGGATTTAAAACAACTCTAGATTTCTCATACAGTCCTTTGATAATATTTTGTCCTAACAGTAAGATTTTATTCCTATTATGATGGATCAAGCTGGAAAATGGCTACAAGTTATTAAACATTCTATGGAATCATACTTCATTTTATCAGGTGTACTTTTACTTTATCTCTGAAGCCAAATCACAGCATATTCCCTTTTTTTTAAAAAACAAACAAACAAGGGAAATCATTACTGATTAATTATGCCAACTGGTGCAGGAAATAAGCAATTAGAACTTGCACACAGGAAAACCAATGATCCCAGTCAACTTTCTAAAGCAATTAATATTTAAAAAAATAGGAGTACAAACATATGATGTTAATATGCAGCTGTCAAAACCAAATTGTGTATTGGAACAATAAGACAGTGATGCCGTTTGTTTTGTTAGTCTATAAAAGAAGAAAATAAAAACATATGTAGACAGACAGTGCAGAGAAAGTTAGTGAAAGGCCTTTAGAAATTGACAGCATAGAGTCTTCCTAAAATGGAATTTTATGCTACAGGAAGAGGTAAGATAATGGTCTTACAGCCCTGCATTCATCATTCCCCATGTGAAAATTAAAAATGGAAGAAGATACACAAGCCTAAAATATAAAATCAGTCTTGTGTTTTTTCATTCCTTTTTTCTTAGTTGACCGTAATGGCTAAATTAAAGTGTCCTGAGTGTTCATTGTATTTTGGTGGGGTGGTTTATGCATTTTACATACAACAAGCACCAGTACCACCAAGACAAGAATAATACGAGAGCTTGGGGGGGCGGGGTGTGAGTGTGTTGGAATTTGCTAATTTTTTTTAAGATCCTTGCTGAATCAGGGCATATATTGTTATTATTTCACATTACGTCTCTTTTCTCCCATTATTTTACTAATGATACCCTTCACACATGTCACTATAATTTTTTTTCTCCTACCCATCCCCTCATATCTTTTTATATACCACTTCTTCCTGAATATACTTAATCTCTCTAGTTGATATTCTTCATAATTTTGATCCCTTTCATCAGCTGCCTATAGCCTATGGGTAAATTCAAGCAATCAGGAGGTCCCAGATGGGAGGTGTTTTAGTAGATGTGTTTTTCAGCTCTGCCTTTTATCCTTCAGTGATTCTCTCCATAGCATGGGCTATATTTTGCCTAGTTTTGGGGTGAGAACTATACACATATCCCATTAAGTTGCCTTTAGACTCCATATATTCAGTAAACTGAAACTTGCATTCTGTAGGCAACAGATTAAAATTGAGTGTGCTTGTTCAGCATTAATTAACACACCCCCACAGCCTACCCCTACCCCCACACCTTTACCTACATCTGCATAATAGAAGAAAATACATACACCTCTTTCATACTTCTTTTATAGATATCTGGAAAAAAATGTTAATTTCTTGAGCTATAATTGCATTGTATTAATTTGGTTGAGGGAGGTTTTTTGTTGTTGCATTTATTAAACAAATTTGCAAAATATTAAAACTCGTCTGTAATTATGATGCATGAGCACATCTGAGGAACAAAATGCATAAATAACCCTACTTGTTATATGCACAAACAAATGCCGACTTAAATATACAAACACTTTCAAAGAATACTCATGCAGTATAAACAAGTAAGTAATGGGTTTTCATGGAACTACATTAAATACCATCATGATGATACTTAAGTTAGTGAATAATTAAGGCTTAGTGTAGTAAGAATTGGCAAACATAGCATTCTCTCAATCTATAAAACAACAATAAATTTACATTTCTAAGAAAGTTGTAGTATAGGGTTAATTCCTACTTTAAAAAATAGCATTATGGTTATTTCTGTACTTTCTTCATAAATTTTGATAGAATTGAATTGTGAGATTTACATATGTATACCAAGAAACTGGCAAGAAAAATACACTGTTTGTCCTTTCGGATTTATTTCTTTTATTAAGCTTTTATCAAAATTCACAAAAACAGTTTGAGAAATAAGGCATAGAATAGGGGTGAATCTTAGACTCACTGAAGCCAATAAAAATATCATATAGTGCATCTACAATTGCATATTAATGCACAGCAATAGACTCCAGTGCATAGCACACCAGAGTTTATTGTTCCTGGGCATGTGTTTGCACGTGCACCCAAGACTGCAGCCCATTGACTTGGGTTAGAGAATCAGCGAGAATCACCTAGAATGACAGAGCCTGGAGGGTCAGCCTGCCATTCTGGGGTTGTGCCAACCTGGCTCAACATGCTGTGGAAGTGCTGCCTGAGGCATGAGGGTGGGATAGCTTACATGACAGGAACACTGTCATGGATGGGTATAAAACTGTTTAGGAAGGATAGGCAGGGGAGGAGTGAGGGTTCACTTTTTATTAAAAAGCTGTATGATTTCTCAGAGCTCTAGCATGAAACTGAAGATAGGCCTGTTGAAAGTCTCTGGGGTAGGGTCAGAGAGGAGTGCAACAAGGATGGTGGATGTCTGCTATCAATTACCACCAGACTAGGAAGATGAGGTGGATAAGGCTTTCTTTTAAAAAGCTAGAAAAAAAGTTTCCTGATCACAGACCCTGGTTCCCACGGGATACGTCAAATCACCCTGACATCTGCTATGAGGGCAACACATCAGTGCACAGGAAATCCAAAAAGTTTTTGGAAAATGTTTAGGACAACTCCCTGGTTCAGGTGTTGGGAAGGCCAACTGGGGCTGTGCTTTTCTTCACCTGCTACTCGCAAACAGGGAGGAATTGGTGGGGAATGTAGTAGTGGATGGTGACTGGGCAGCAGTGACTGCAAGATGACTGAGTTTATGATCCTGAGGAAAGGAAGGAAGGACTTGACTTTGACTTTTTAATTACTTTATTCAGGGGTTCAGGGATACAACAATGGTGACTGCTTACAAAGCGAAAGCACAAACAATCCCCGGAACAACCAAACCACCAACACATCACACCGTGACACACCTCTTCGCTGCATTTCCCGTTGTGTCTCACATGCTACGCGGTCGGCGTGCCGGCCACACAATCCTAAACAATTCCAACCCTGCTCCATCCCATCATACACGTCACACAACCTTCAACTTCCACACAACAAAGAGTAAAAAAGCAGCCTGGTGAGGGCCCAGGATGTGGCAGAGCTGGAAGTCGCAGTTCGACACCGAGCCAGCCCGGTTGCCCAGACCAGTCATGACATCAGAGCGCATATTTGAGACGGCCATCCTCCACCCGGCACAGTGCGCCCTCAAGGGCCCAGCGCGCCTCAAAGGCGGTCACCGCGTGCTCAAACTCCAGCGAGAGGCACGCCTGCACCAGGAGGCAGAAAAGCCACAGGGCATCATCTGAGCCGGTCCCGGCAAGCCGGTTCCAGTGGCTCTTGAGGACGGCCAACTTGGCCTGACCCAGCATGAAGTTGGCCAGGCAGACAGGGCCCCTCTCAGCCACCCGGTACGGGCAGGAGCACACGTAGGTGGTCTCCAAAAAGCTCCTGCCCAGAGCCCGCAGCAGCAGGCTGAGGTTGACAAAGAGCGGCTGCAGGCGGGGGCAGTCAAGGAAATCGTGAAAAAGGGTCTCCTTGACATCCCCCGGGCAGAAAGGGCAGGCTGTCAAGGCGGCTGGGTCCAAGTGGGATGCAAATGTGCCGGTGGCTAGGATGCCGTGCAGCCACCGCAGGTCGCCAGTCTTCTTGGCGATTGGCGGCTTATACAATGCCTCGCTCGGGGCATCCTCAGTGCAGGGGACCTGGCCCGCCCGGAGATGGTCCTCCACGGCGGCTGCCGCCTCCAAAGGGAGGGCAGCCCGGATGTCGCACAGGAGATGGCCCACACTGCGAACGGAGCGCATGCCCAGCCGGCTGCTCAAGGCCTTGGGCAAGAGCCAGGCCGACCGAGCGGGGTCCAGGAGGTGGCCCAGGCGGAGAACACGCGCCTGAATGAGAGCGGCCGTGAGACTGGCAGAGGCCAGGCTCGGCACGGGGCGCCTCAGCGCCGGGTTGTGCACCAGGGGTTCCCCCAGCAACCGCGGGAACTGAAGGCGATGGGCCTGGGACTGGAGGTGGAACGTGGCTTGCCAGGCTCGTACCACGCTACGGTAAAAGGCTGGAAGCATGGCCCAGTTCAAAAGCGTGAGGTCCAGCAGGAAGAGCTCCCGGTCAAAGCCGAGGGCCCCCACCCTCTGCAGAAACCGGCATGCCAGGTGTTGCCAAGCTGGGCGCTCCTCGCTGTACAGGAGTCGCTGGAGGGCCTGGAGGCAGAAGGAGACCACCCTGCTCGCCAGGTCCACCAAACTCTGGCCCCCCTCAGTCACAGGTAGGTAAAGGACAGGTTGTGGGAGCCAGTGGCGCCCGTCCCAGAAAAAGTCAACCAGGAGGCGCTGGAGTCTCTTGAGCAGGTCCTCCGGCGGATCGAGTACGGCACACCGATGCCACAGGCTCGCCGCCACTAGGTTGTTCACGATGAGGACGTGTCCATGGTAGGAGAGGCTGGGCAGGCGCCAATGCCACCTTTGCAGGCGGGCCTTCACTCCTTCCTCGAGGCCGTCCCAGTTGTGTGCCATGAAGGCCGGTGGCGCCAGGAACACGCCCAGGATCTTAAGGCCCTCGCGGCGCCAGCTGAGGCCCCCGGGCAAGGCCGGGGGGGTCGTGGCGATCCACTCTCCAAGCAGCAGGGTATCGCTCTTGGCCCAGTTGATACGGGCCAAAGAGGCGCGCTCATAGGCTCACTCGCAGGCTGTCAGGGCCTCCACGTCCTCCTAGGTGTTAAGGAAGATGGTCACGTCATCTGCGTATGCTGAGAGCCGCAGCGGAGGGGCAAGGGATGGGCCCATGGCTGGTGGCAAGGCCACACCGCTCAGGCGGTGCCGCAGCGCATGCAACAGTGGCTCAATGGCCAGGGCATAGAGCATGCCCGACAGGGGGCAGCCCTGACGGATGCCTCTGCGTGCGGGGAATGGGACACAGACCACGCCATTCACCTTGAGCAGGCTGGAAGTGTCTCGATACCCGGAGGGCGCCGACGAAAAGGGGCCCAAAGCCAAAGGCCTCCAGGGTCCAAAAGAGGTAGGTGTGGTCCACCCGGTCAAAGGCTTTCTCCTGGTCCAGGGAGAGAAGGCCAAAGAGGTTGCTGGCTGTAAGTAGGTCGCGCAGCAGAAACAGGTTGTCTTGGATGGTTCTGCCCGGCACGCAGTAGCTCTGCTCAGGCCCAGTGATGGGGGCCATGACAGTGCGGAGGCGGGTGGCCAGCACCTTGGCCAGGATCTTGTAATCTACACACAGCAGGGAGACCGGCCGCCAGTTCTTAATGCAGCCAAGGTCTCCTTTCTTGGGCAGCAGCGTGAGCACTGCACGGCTACAACTGATCGGCAAGACCTTGTCGGCAAGACTCTCCTGGAAAACACGCAGGAGGCCGGGGCCGAGAAGAGGCCAGAAAGCCTTGTAGAACTCCGCAGGTAGCCCGTCAAGGCCTGGGGCCCTGCCGGAGGCGAGGCCAGCGGCGGCCGCCGCCAGCTCTGCCAGAGACAACTCTTGCTCAAGCTCACCAGCCTCCAAGGCACCAAGGCACGGCAGGCCCGCATGGAGTTCCTGCGCGGCATCAGGGCAGGATGGCTCAGCCGCAAACAGGTCACGATAGAAAGCCACAGCATGCTCACATACTTCACGTGGGTCAGTGATGATCTGGCCCTCAGAGGTCTTGAGGTGATCTAAGACTTTGCTCGCTGCCCGCCGTCGCTCCAGGTTGAAAAAGAAGCGGGTCGGGGCGTCCGTTTCGGCCAGCTCTTGGCAGCGGGCTCGGATCCTCGCTCCACGGGCCGCACTCTCCGCCAAGTCATGCAGGCACTTCTTCTGGAACCGGAGGCTCTCGCGCAGCACCGCAACACTGCCGGCTGCCAACAGGGCAGCCTCGAGCTTCACCACATCCTCCTCCAGCTCTCTGATACGGCGGCGCAGTTCATTGGTAGCCAGCTGCGTGTACTGCTGGCAAAAGGCCCAAATCTGTACCTTGCCCACATCCCAGCACAGCTTCCAGGAGGAATAATTCAGTCTTGTGGCCTCCCAGCCCCGCCAAAAATTGGCAAAGCAGTCCCGGAAGTAAGAGTCTTGAAGCAGGCTGACGTTGAAGCACCAATAAGGCGCTCGTGCACAGGTTCTCCCTGGCAGGCTCAGTTCACAAAAAGCCAGGCTGTGGTCTGACAGGCCCGAGGGAACGATGTGGCCGCTGCGTAGGAGTGGCAGGTGGTGCCTGGTGACATAAATGCGGTCGAGGCGGGCCATAGTGAGACCCCCGCACTCATCCTGGCCCAGGTGTACTGGCGCGCGTCGGGGTACAGGGCTCACCAGACGTCGACGAGGCCTGCAGTCTCCAAGATGGACTGCAGCTTGCGGGCTGAGGGCAGGTGAGGCTCGGGCCTCGTACAGTCGAGCAGGGTATCGGTGGTACAATTAAAGTCCCCACCTACAAAAACCAGGTCATCGTCCTCGCCGACCTGGCGCAAAAGGCTGGCTAAGGTCTCAAAGAAAGTGACCCTCTCCTGCCCATCAGAAGGTGCATAGATGTTAACGAGCAGCAGATGGTGTTGCGCTAGGGTGACGCGAACCGTCAAACAGGCGGCCAGGGACAACCTCTATTGCCACCGCTGTATCATGCTGCAGTTGTGATGATAGGAGAGTCGCGACCCCGGCACTAAGGTTGGTGCCGTGACTCAAGAACACCTGGCCTTGCTAGGCAGCGCGCCAGGCCAACTGGTTGTGCCTGTCGGAGTGCGTCTCCTGGAGGAAGGCGACAGCCAGCCACTTCTGACGCAGGAGCTCCAGCATGGCCTCTTGCTTCACTGGGTCTCGACAGCCGTTGATGTTAAAAGTGCCAATGGTTGTGGCTGCCATGGGTGTGAGTTTGGGAGAAGAAGAGTGAGGCAAGGCGTAGATAAAAAGCCCCCAAGAGCCAAGCAAAGGCAGAGACAGGTCGAAAAGAAAAGGCCTATTGTGCCCTACTCTAGTCCAGGGACCCCGCCAGGCCCCACTCATCTCTCACCCGCTGGGTGAGCTTCTCCAGACGATAGGCCATCTGCCTAGTGCCCAGATCCCGCTGCATGAGCTTGGCCGCCGCCCTGGCAGCCTTGATGAACACTTTAGGGTCCGCACACCACTGGGTGATGCACGCCCCTATGTTCTTTTGTCCTTTCATTTGCTTGAGAAAGGTCAGGAGCCCCCCATAGTCAGGAGAGACCCGGGGGGGGGCTGCCAACATGGGCTGCACATTTCCCACAGAGGAGCGGCGAGGGCGCACACTGGCTGGGAGCGCTACATCCACACCCTCAATATCCAAGCCCATCAACCTCCTCTGATCATCCAGGTCGAGGTCTGGCTCCTGAGGAGCAAGCCCGGCCTTCTTGTGGGGGGAGAGGTCATCTCGTTCTCGAGGTCGCTTGTGACACTCAGAAAGCTGGATCTCCGTCTCACAAGCTTCCTCACCCAATTCAGTGGCCTGGGACATGACCAAGAGGTCAGCAGACTCTTCTGCTGCTCCCTGGGTCAGACCTCCAGAGGCGACGCATTGTGCATACGTCTTCTTGCCCCCCCGTCTCCAAGAGCTGGGACACGGGTGAGGCGTTAATGACCCCTGTCTCCCCCACCTCCAAAATGCCCTCATCCCCAGTCAGCAGGGTTGCTGACGTGACAGCCGGGGCAGGGCCGGGCTCTCCAGCAGAGGCCTCCCCAGCACCAGCTGAGGAAGGTCTCAGTGGGGATGGGGCATCCTGAGGGGTCCCTTTCACTTTCTTCTCCTTGTTGCCCTTCTTCTTCTTCTGCTTTGTGGCAGATGACCCCTCCTTCACAGAGGATGGGCCAGACTGCCTGGCCTGTCTCCTCAGAGCCAGCCACCTCAGCCAAAGCCGTGGTGGAGAGCAACTTGCAGGGGGGCTGAGCCCCGTCGTCCGATGGGGCCTCGGTGCCACAATCGCTGACCACCCCGGCCTCAAATCGGGGAGGTCAGAGCAGCCAGGGCGGAAGCGGAAGCATCCGCCTCTCCCCCCGGTGCCGTCTGTGCACTGGTGGGAGTGGGCACCGTAGGTGGAATGAGGGGGGAGGGCTGGGGCTAGGCCAGACGACACTCCCACGCCAGAGACTTGAGGCCCCTCAGATGGAACAGGGGCAAGAGGAGGTCAGGAAAGACTCCCGGCCTTACTGGGTGGGGCCTGCATCCTGGAAGTGGAGGGCCGCCGTCGGCATCGCTGTAGTCGCCGACGTTTTGGCCGATCCCCCCCGTGGGCACTGAGCCGCTAGGTGGGACAAGATCCCACACTGAAAGCACGTGGTCTCCCCACAAGAAAAATAAATCACATACCTCCGCCCGTTGGCCAAGAGGCTCAAGGACTGAGGCAGAGACCGTGAGCCCTCCCTAAAGAGCATGAACACCTGCCTTCGAAAAGACAGGACATGCCTCAGTTTGGGGTTTTTGCTCCCTATGGTCAACCGGCGAAAGGGACTCGTAAGCACCCCATAGGGCTCGAGTACCCCAGCCAGGTCTCGGTCGGTCACGTGCGGGGGCACTTTGGAGATCACCACCCTCACCGCTAGGGTATCTAGGGGGGTGACAAAATAATGCGCACCTGCAATGTCCAGGCCCTCTACGCACACCCTATGGACTAGGGTGGGGTCGCTCAGGTAGATCATCGGGACCGTGTTGACACGACCTGTGTAACGGATGGTCTGCTGTCCCAAGAGACTAGCCAGAGCATCCATTCAGACCTGAACCCCAACAAAGGGAGGGGTGTGCACCCTCAACCCACAGGTAATGGGAAGGTTCTGGGAGGCATCCTCGTGCCAGCTGCTGGCTGTAGGAGCAGCCATTCCTGAAAGGACAGGGTTAATTCCCAACTCTAAGCAAAGCAACAACAAAAAAAGTTTATAGTGACTAAAAAAGATAAGTGTCCGGGAAAGCGGCCACAAAAACTCCAGATGGGAGGGGGGAAGGGGGTGGGGGAAAAAAAAAAAGTGGCTGGGGTTTGAAAAAGCGAGGAAAAAAAAAAAGGGAAGGGGGAAAACGGGTAATTTAGAGCACCCCGCGGAAGGCAAGCTAATGGAAAATAACTTCCCGCTACAAGCAAACAGAAAAGAAAGAAAAGAGAGAGAAAGAGCGAGAAAGAGACAATAAGAAGGAAGGCTGCGAAGACAAAGAGACCGGAAGTACGGGGGGGATGGGACAAAGAGGAGAGAAAAGGGGGGGGAAAAAAGCTGCAAAACAGCAAGAAAAGAAAGAGAGAGAAAGCGAGATAAACAGAGGCTAGAGACCTTTAGACAGGTGGCAGTGGGAAAAGAAAAGAGATAGGAAGCCAGGGAGTCTTACGTTCGGGATCGCCCCACGCAGCTCCAAGCGAGCCTGGTCCGGTGCGTCCAAAGCGGAAGGAAGAAAGGATTTGATTTTTAAAATACTTTATTCAGGGGTTCAGGGGTACAACAATGGTGGCCGCTTGCAAGCGAAAGCACCAACAACTTACTACCAACCCAAAAACGAGATCGGACAAGTCTCTTTATCCTCGGATCCAGAACCCAAATTGGGCAAGGGAGTTAATGCCCACCCAAGTATTACAAAGAGATCCGAGCCACAGCCCGTCCGCAAAAGGTGTGTCCCACGCACCCCAAATCCCGGGCCAAAAGACAAAACCCCGGGCCAACCAAACCACCCACACATCACACCGTGACAGACACCTTCGCTGCATTTCACGTCGTGTCTCACATGCTACGCGGTCGGCGTGCCGGCCACACAGTCCTAACCGATTCAGACCCTGCTCCATCCCCTCATCCACGTCACAAAGCCTTCAACCTCCACCCAAAAGAGAGCAAAAAGGCAGCCTGGCGAGGGCCCAGGATGCGGCAGCGCTGGAAGTCGTAGTTCAACCCCGAGCCAGCCCGGTCGCCCAGACCGGTCATGACATCAGAGCGCGTATTTGAGACGGCCGTCCTCCACCCGGCACAGCGCGCCCTCCAGGGCCCAGCGCGCCTCAAAGGCGGGCACCGCCCGCCGGAGCACAGCGTGCTCGAACTCCAGCGAGAGGCACGCCCGCACCAGGAGGCGGAAGAGCCGCAGGCGTCATCTGAGCCGGTCCCGGCCAGCCGGTTCCGGCGGCTCTTGAGGACGGCCAACTTGGCCTGACCCAGCACGAAGTTGGCCAGGCATACGGGGCCCCTCTCGGCCGCCCGGTACGGGCAGGAGCACGCGTAGGTGGTCTCCGAAAAGCTCCTGCCCAGATCCCGCAGCAGCAGGCTGAGGGTGACAAAGAGCGGCTGCAGGCAGGGGCAGTCCAGGAAAGCGTGAAAAAGGGTCTCCTCGACATCCCCCGGGCAGAAAGGGCAGGCTGTCGAGGCGGCTGGGTCCACGTGGGACGCAAACGTGCCGGTGGCTAGGATGCCGTGCAGCAACCGCCATGGCAGGTCGCCAGTCTTCTTGGCGCTTGGCGGCTTATACAATGTGCGCCACGCCGGGTGGGCCGGTGGGGAACCTGGCGGCCCCAGGCGCCGTCGCCACGGTGTGTCGGGGCGGCCCGCCAGCACTTGGGCGTGGCGGACGTGGATCACCCAGGCGTATAAACCTCTACGCGACAGAGAAGCAAAAGAACAACCCGTGTCACTGTCAGGAGGCAAAGGGAGCGTCAGCAGGGTGCCAGGGCCGCCGGCCAGATGGTCGGCCACGGCTGGGGTGACTGGTAACGCAGGGAACGCCTCGCTCGGGGCGTCTTCAGTGCAGGGGGCCTGGCCCGCCAGGAGATGGGCCTCCAGGGCGGCTGCCGCCTCCAAAGGGAGGGCGGCCCGGATGTCGCACAGGAAACGGCCCACGCTGCGAACGGAGCGCCTGCCCAGCCGGCTGCTCAAGGCCTCGGGCGAGAGCCAGGCCGACCGAGCAGGGTCCAGGAGGTGGCCCAGGCGGAGAACACGCGCCTGAATGAGAGTGGCCGTGAGACTGGCAGAGGCCAGGCTCGGCACGGGGCGCCTCAGCGCCGGGTTGTGCACCAGGGGTTCCCCCAGCACCCGCGGGAACTGAAGGCGACGGGCCTGGGACTGGAGGTGGAACGTGGCTTGCCAGGCTCGCACCACGCTACGGTAAAAGGCTGGCAGCACGGCCCAGTTCAAGAGCGTGAGGTCCAGCAGGAAGAGCTCCCGGTCAAAGCCGAGGGCCCCCACCCTCTGCAGAAACCAGCATGCCAGGTGTTGCCAAGCTGGGCGCTCCTCGCTGTACAGGAGTCGCTGGAGGGCCTGGAGGCGGAAGGAGACCACCCTGCTCGCCAGGTCCACCAAACTCTGGCCCCCCTCAGTCACAGGGAGGTAAAGGACAGGTTGTGGGAGCCAGTGGCGCCCGTCCCAGAAGAAGTCAACCAGGAGGCGCTGGAGTCTCTCGAGCAGGTCCTCCGGCGGGTCGAGTACGGCGCACCGATGCCACAGGCTCGCCGCCACTAGGTTGTTCACGATGAGGACGCGTCCACGGTAGGAGAGGCTGGGCAGGCGCCAGTGCCACCTTTGCAGGCGGGCCTTCACTCCTTCCTCGAGGCCATCCCAGTTGTGCGCCATGAAGGCCGGTGGCCCCAGGAACACGCCCAGGATCTTGAGGCCCTCGCGGCGCCAGCTGAGGCCCCCGGGCAAGGCCGGGGGGGTCGTGGCGATCCACTCTCCAAGCAGCAGGGTATCGCTCTTGGCCCAGTTGATACGGGCCGAAGAGGCGCGCTCATAGGCCTGCTGGCAGGCTGTCAGGGCCTCCACGTCCTCCTGGGTGTTAAGGAAGACGGTCACGTCATCTGCATATGCCGAGAGCCGCAGCGGAGGGGCAAGGGACGGGCCCACGGCTGGTGGCAGGGCCACACCGCTCAGGCGGCGCCGCAGCGCATGCAACAGCGGCTCAATGGCCAGGGCATAGAGCATGCCCGACAGGGGGCAGCCCTGACGGATGCCTCTGCGCGCGGGGAACGGGGCACAGAGCACGCTGTTCACCCTGAGCAGGCTGGAAGTGTCTCGATACAAGACCCGGAGGGCGCCGACGAACAGCGGCCCAAAGCCAAAGGCCTCCAGGGTCCGAAAGAGGTAGGTGTGGTCCACCTGGTCAAAGGCTTTCTCCTGGTCCAGGGAGAGAAGGCCAACATCCAGGCCAAAGAGGTCGCTGGCTGTGAGTAGGTCGCGCAGCAGAAACAAGTTGTCTTGGATGGTTCTGCCCGGCACGCAGTAGCTCTGCTCAGGCCCAGTGATGGGGGCCATGACAGTGCGGAGGCGGGTGGCCAGCACCTTGGCCAGGATCTTGTAATCCGCGCACAGCAGGGAGACCGGCCGCCAGTTCTTAATGCAGCCAAGGTCTCCTTTCTTGGGCAGCAGTATGAGTACTGCACGGCGGCAACTGATCGGCAAGACCTTGTCGGCAAGACTCTCCTGGAAAACGCGCAGGAGGCCGGGGCCAAGAAGAGGCCAGAAAGCCTTGTAGAACTCCGCAGGCAGCCCGTCGAGGCCCGGGGCCCTGCCGGAGGCGAGGCCAGCGGCGGCCGCCGCCAGCTCCACCAGAGACAACTCCCGCTCAAGCTCGCCAGCCTCCGAGGCACCAAGGCGCGGCAGGCCCGCATGGAGTTCCCGCGCGGCGTCGGGGCAGGACGGCTCAGCCGCAAACAGGTCGCGATAGAAAGCCACAGCATGCTCGCATACTTCTCCTGGGTCAGTGATGACCTGGCCCTCAGAGGTCTTGAGGTGATCTAAGACTTTGCTCGCTGCCCGCCGTCGCTCCAGGTTGAAAAAGAAGCGGGTCGGGGCATCCGTTTCGGCCAGCTCCTGGCAGCGGGCGCGGATCCGCGCTCCACGGGCCGCGCTCTCCGCCAAGTCACGCAGGCACTTCTTCCGGAACCGGAGGCTCTCGCGCAGCACCGCATCACTGCCGGCTGCCAACAGGGCAGCCTCGAGCTTCACCACGTCCTCCTCCAGCTCTCTGACACGGCGGCGCAGTTCGTTGGTGGCCAGCTGCGTGTACTGCTGGCAAAAGGCCCGAATCTGTACCTTGCCCACATCCCACCACAGCTTCCAGGAGGAATAGTTTGGCCTTATGGCCTCCCAGCCCCGCCAAAAGTTGGCAAAGCAGTCCCGGAAGTACGAGTCTTGAAGCAGGCTGACGTTGAAGCACCAATAAGGCGCTCGTGCACAGGTTCTCCCTGGCAGGCTCAGTTCACAAAAAGCTAGGCCGTGGTCTGACAGGCCCGAGGGAACGATGCGGCCGCTGCGTAGGAGTGGCAGGTGGTGCCTGGTGACATAGATGCGGTCGAGGCGAGCCATAGTGAGACCCCCGGCACTCATCCTGGCCCAGGTGTACTGGCGCGCGTGGGGGTGCAGGACTCGCCAGATGTCGACGAGGCCTGCGGTCTCCAAGACGGACTGCAGCCTGCGGGCGGAGGGCAGGTGAGGCTCGGGCCCCGTACGGTCGAGCAGGGTATCGGTGGTACAATTAAAGTCCCCGCCTACAAGAAGCAGGTCATCGTCCTTGCCGACCTGGCGCAAGAGACCGGCCAAGGTCTCAAAGAAAGTGACCCTCTCCTGGCCATCGGAAGGTGCATAGATGTTAACGAGCAGCAGATGGTGTTGCGCTAGGGTGACGCGAACCGTCAGCAGGCGGCCGGGGACCACCTCTCGTGCCACCGCCGTGTCAGGCTGCAGCTGTGATGATAGGAGAGTTGCGACCCCGGCACTAAGGTTGGTGCCGTGACTCAAGAACACCTGGCCTTGCCAGGCGGCACGCCAGGCCAACTGATTGTGCCTGTCGGAGTGCGTCTCCTGGAGGAAGGCGACAGCCAGCCGCTTCTGGCGCAGGAGCTCCAGCACGGCCTCTCGTTTCACCGGGTCTCGACAGCCGTTGATGTTAAAAGTGCCAATGGTTGTGGCTGCCATGGGTGTGAGTTTGGGAGAAGAAGAGTGAGGCAAGGCGTAGATAAAGAGCCCCCAAGAGCCGAGCAAAGGCAGAGACAGGTCGTAGAGAAAAGGCCTATCGTGCCCTACTCTAGTCCAGGGACCCCACCAGGCCCCATTCATCTCTCACCCGCTGGGCGAGCTTCTCCAGACGATAGGCCATCTGCCTAGTGCCCAGATCCCGCTGCATGAGCTTGGCCACCGCCCTGGCAGCCTTGACGAACACTTTAGGGTCCTCACACCACTGGGTGATGCGCGCCGCTATGTTCTTTTGCCCTTTCGTCTGCTTGAGAAAGGTCAGGAGCCCCCCATAGTCAGGAGAGACCCGGGGGGGGGTGCCAACATGGGCTGCACATTTCCCACAGAGGAGCGGCGAGGGCGCACACTGGCTGGGAGCGCTACATCCACACCCTCGATATCCAAGCCCATCAACCTCCTCTGATCATCCAGGTCGAGGTCTGGCTCTTGAGGAGCAAGCCCCGCCTTCTTGGGGGGGGAGAGGTCATCTCGCTCTCGAGGTCGCTTGTGACACTCAGAAAGCTGGATCTCCATCTCACAAGCTTCCTCACCCGATTCAGTGGCCTGGGACGTGACCAAGAGGTCAGCAGACTCTTCTGCTGCTCCCTGGGTCAGAGCCCCAGAGGCGACGCATTGTGCATACGTGTTCTTGCCCCCCATCTCCAAGAGCTGGGAGACGGGCGAGGCGTTAATGACCCCTGTCTCCCCTACCTCCAAACCGCCCTCCCCCCCAGTCAGCGGAGCTGCTGACGTGACGGCCAGAGCAGGGCCAGGCTCCCCATCGGGGGCCTCCCCAGCACCAGCTGCGGAAGGCCTCAGTGGGGACGGGACGTCCTGAGGGGTCCCTTTCACTTTCTTCTCCTTGTTGCCCTTCTTCTTCTTCTGCTTTGTGGCAGATGACCCCTCCTTCACAGAGGATGGGCCAGACTGCCTGGCCTGTCTCCTCAGAGCCAGCCACCTCAGCCAAAGCCGTGGTGGAGAGCAACTTGCAGGGGGGCTGAGCCCCATCGTCCGATGGGGCCTCGGTGCCACAATCGCTGACCGCCCCGGCCTCGATCGGGGGGGTCAGAGCAGGCGGGGCGGAAGCGGAGGCATCCGCCTCTCCCCCCGGTGCCGTCTCTGCGCTGGTGGGAGTGGGCACAGTAGGTGGAATGGGGGGGGGGGGCTGGGGCCTAGCCCCAGCCCCTCCGCCGGACGACGCTCCCATGCCAGAGACTTGAGCCCCCTCAGACGGAACAGGGGCAGGAGGAGGTCGGGAAAGACTCCCGGCCTCACTGGGTGGGGCCTGCGTCCCGGAAGTGGATGGGCCGTCTGTCGGCGTCGCTGTAGTTGCCGACGCTTTGGCCGATCCCCCCCGTGGGCACTGAGCCGCTAGGTGGGACAAGATCCCACACTGAAAGCACGTGGTCTCCCACAAGAAAAATAAATCACATACCTCCGCCCGTTGGCCGAGAGGCTCAAGGACTGAGGCAGAGACCGTGAGCCCTCCCTAAAGAGCATGAACACCTGCCTTCGAAAAGACAGGACATGCCTCAGTTTGGGGTTTTTGCTCCCTATGGTCAACCGGCGAAAGGGACTCGTAAGCACCCCATAGGGCTCGAGTACCCCGGCCAGGTCTCGGTCGGTCACGTGCGGGGGCACATTGGAGATCACCACCCTCACCGCTAGGGTATCCAGGGGGGTGACAAAGTAATGCGCGCCCGCAATGTCCAGGCCCTCTACGCACACCCTATGGACTAGGGTAGGGTCGCTCAGGTAGATCATCGGGACCGTGTTGACACGACCTGCGTAACGGATGGTCTGCTGTCCCAAGAGACTAGCCAGAGCGTCCACGCAGACCTCAACCCCAACAAAGGGAGGGGTGTGCACCCTCAACCCACAGGTAATGGGAAGGTTCTGGAAGGCATCCTCGTGCCAGCTGCTGGCTGTAGGAGCAGCCATTCCTGACAGGACAGGGTTAATCCCCAACTCTAACTAAGCAAGGCAACAACAAAAAAAGTTTATAGTAACTAAAAAAGATAAGTGTCCGGGAAAGCGGCCACAAAAACTCCAGATGGGAGGGGGGAAAGGGGTGGAGAAAAAAAAAGCGGCTGGGGTTTGAAAAAGCGAGAAAAAAAAAAGGACAAAAACAAAAGGGAGGGGGGAAAAGGGGTAATTTAGAGCACCCCGCGGAAGGCAAGCTAGTGGAAGGTAACTCCCTGCTACAAGCAAGCAGAAAAGAAGAAAAGAGAGAAAGAGCGAGAAAGAGACAATAAGAAGGAAGGCTGCAAAGATAAAGAGACCGGAAGTACGGGGGGATGGGACAAAGAGGAGAGAAAAGGGGGAAAAAAAAGCTGCAAAAAAGCAAGAAAAGAGAGAGAAAGCGAGATAAACAGAGGCTAGAGACCTTTAGGCAGGTGGGAGTGGGAAAAGAAAAGAGATAGGAAGCCGGGGAGTCTTACGCTCGGGATCGCTCCACGCAGCTCCAAGCGAGCCTGGTCCGGTGCGTCCAAAGCGGAAGGAAGGAAGGAAGCAGAGTGGCAAAACAAGGACCCTGGCCTGCAGAAAAGCAGACTTCAACTCACTCAGGGAACTGATGGGCAGGATCCCCTGAGAGGGCAGTCTGAGGGTGAAAGGAGCCCAAGAGAGCCCTGTGCTTTAAAGAAACCTAAATGAGGGCACAGGAACAAATCATACTGATGTGCAGGAAGACTAGCAAGTATGGCAGAAAATCAACTTAGCTTCAGTTAGCAAAACCACAAGGAAGCATATAAGTGGAAACGTGGACAAACAGCTAGGGAGGAATATGAGAGTATTGCTCAGCATGCAGGTATGAAATCAGGAAGGTCAAAGCACAATTGGAGTTGCAGTTAGCAAGGGACATAAAGGGTAACAAGAAAGGTTTCTACAAGTATGGCAGTAACAAGGGGAAGATTAGAGAAATCGTGGGTCCTTTACTAAATGAGGGAGCCAACCTAGTGACAGAGGATGCAGAAAAGATTAAGTACCCAGTACCTTTTTTACTTTAGTCTTCACAGGCAAGGTCAGCTCCCATACTGCACCTGGCAGCATAGTTTGGTGATGAGAAGAGCCGTGGTGAAGTAATAGGTTAGGAACTATTTTAAAAAGCTGGATGTGTACAAGTTAATGGGGCCACATAGGATGCACCCAAGGGTGCTGAGGGAGTTGACTGAATTAATTGTAGAGCAACTTGCCATTATTTTGAAAAATCATTGCTACGGGCAGAGGTCACAGATGATTTGAAAAAGGAAAATATAATGCCCATCTTTAAGAAAAGGAAGAAGGAGAATCCAGGGAACTAGAGACTGGTCAGTCTCACTGCAGTCCCTGGAAAAATCATGAAGCAGATTCTCAAGGAATCCATTACTAAGCACTTGGAGGAGGAGAAGGCGATTAGCAACAGTCAGTATGGATTCACCAAGGAAAAGTCATACCTGACCAATCTGATTGCCTTCTAGGATGAGAAAACTGAGTTAATGTATGTGGGGAGACCACTTGATGTGATATACCTTGACTCTAGCAAAGCTTTTAATACTGTCTGTCACAACATTTTCACAAGCAAAGTAAGGAAGTAAAGGTTGGATTAATGGTCTATAAGGTGGATAGAAGGCTCAGAGTATCAAGCACAGTGCCCCAGGGACTGGTCTTGGGGTCAGTTTTGTTCAGTATCTTCATCAATGACCTGGAATGCACTCTCAACACGTTTGCAGATGACACCAAGCTGGGGAGGGCAAGGCTAGGATGCAGAGAGAGACCTTAACAGATTGGAGGATTGGACAAAAAAAAAAATCTCATGAGATTCAATAAGAACAAGTTCAAAGTTCTGCACCTTGGATGAAACAATCCCATGAACCAGTACAGGCTTGGGATTGCCAAGCTAAGCAGCATCTCTGCAGGAAAAGACCTGGAAGTTACAGTGGAAAGTAAGCTGTGTATGAGCCAAAAGTGTGCCCTTGTTGCAAACAAGGCTACCAGTATGCTGAGCACTGGTAGTGGAAGTGATTAATTCTCCTCTATTTGGCACTGGTGAGACCACATCTGAAGTACTGTGTCAAGTTTTGGGTCCCACAATACAGAAAGGATGTTGACCAATTTGAGAGTCCAGTGGAGGGCCAAAAACTGGTTAAGGGTCTGGGGCACATGACTTCTGAGGAGAGACTAAGGAAACTGGGAATATTTAGCCTGGAGCAGAGAAGACTGAGAATGGATTGAATAGGAGGCTTCAACTACCTGAGGGGTACTATCAAAGAGGATGGACCTGGACTCTTCCCAGTAGTGGCAGATGACAGAACAAGGAGCAATGCTGCAGCAAGGGAAATTTAGGTTAGATATTAGGAAAAACTTTCCAAGAAGGAGTGAAGTAAAGCACTAGAACAGGTTACCTAGAGAGGTGATGGAATCTCCTTTTTTGGAGGTTTTTAAGACTTGGCTAGACAAAGCTTTGGCTGGAATGATATTGTTGGGGATGGTCCTGCTTTGAGCAGGGTGTTGGACTAGATGACTTCCTGAGGTCCCTTCAAACCCTAATTTTCTATGGACATCTGCCATGTGCTCAAAGATGGGGGGGTGGGACTTTAATAAGAGCAGCTCAGAGAGCCGCTTTAAGTAAAGCGCCCACAGCATGACATGTAATCAGTGTCCCATGCTTCAGAATGGCATCAGGGAAGCTTTAACACTGAATGAGTTTTAATTGAAGCATGCCTGACAACATTTTGAAATGTTGGGACCCTTAATAAACATGATGTGGAGGCTGCTGGAGCATGCTAATTAGCACACTGCAGCAGACTTATAGTAGACTGATTTAATTGAGTCTGCTCTGATGTGCTAATTAGCATGTGTCAGAGCAGAGGTCCATCATGTGTATAGATGCCCTAAGGTTCTGTGATTCAGTTTGGGGCTAACCAGCAGGCAGCCCTGACACTGAAGCACCTCTTGCCCCAGCCAACCAGGTCAGCTTCTACACATGTGTTGCTGTGCTTGAAAAAAAGTCCACAACAAGATATTACTTGTATTTACAAGTACTAACCTTTCTGTGAAGTGTATTTGTTATCTGTGGCCTAATAAGGCCTCATGTATAGCTGCTGAACTGTTTATTGTGGAGCTAATTAGGCAACTCAGCAATAAAATAACTTGTGTGGCCACAGCAACACACGTTAATATCATCACATTAGTGCCACAAAAATAGGTTTTGGATTGCTGGCAAAAAAAAGATGAGGAGAAAGGAAGGGAGAAAAAATATGTTACCATTTTGCTTTCCAGAATTGCAATAAATGGCAGAAAGATTTCAATATTTATCTACAACTCCAGTTGTGGTTCTTTGATCCTGGAACTGCTCAGTACCAATTCCAGCCCTGGCAAATATTTAAACAGTGTAAGACTGCTATAGATTATGTTGCTGAGTTATAGTCCTTGAAGATTTTATATCAGTGGAGGATCCACAAAGCATAGCTTAGATGCACATCTCCTATGGTGAAGTATGGCAGTGAAGGAGCTGGTGCAAGATCCTGTATTGCAAGTACTTCTCTCACAAGCAAATTTTCCATTGTCTATTTGCATATGGAATCTGTTTCCTTTATGCTACCTGAGCAGCACAAGCTGAACAGATCACAGGAGGTCATTTTAGGTTAAGTAGTGGAGAAGAGGTTTAAATTTATGAAAATAGGCAAAACTAAAGAAAAATCGATTACAAACATGGAAGCAAGTGGCAGTTCATCTTGTTTGCAGTTCAGTTAGTCTGCTGAGTAAATGAAAGAAGAAATTGTCACGGAGAACATATTTTTGCTTAGTTTTAGTACATTTTTGATCACAGAATGGTTGCTACATTTTCTTATAAATATGCTATCTGAAGAATGCCATAGAATATTTTCTATGCTTCTACAGAAGGAGCATATGGAAGCTAAAGTGAAAATTCTCTCTCACTGGTATACACACATGCTCCAGTTGTCACTTGAATGACTTTTTTTTTCTTAGAATTTGTTGTAAGAATCTAATTAAAGCAAGGCGTAATTGAGATCTAAGCCCTGATCCCCAAAATCACATGCCCTTTCATGTATGTTTGTGCAATTGCTGCAAACAATGATTAGATCCCATGGGGCACATCTACACATGCATTAACATACTTCAGTTAATGTGTATTAAGTCTAGTAGCTCCAGGTATTTGTACACATGCTTACCCCACAGCTCACAACACCGCATCGCATGCAATTGTAGAAGTGGCAAAATGCTCATCAGCACACAGAAAATGGCGGTGGCACACTTTTGAACTAAAACAAAGGTGTTTTAGTTCAAAAAAATGCATTGCCACCATTTTCTGCATACCAATGTGCCTTTTACCACTTATACAACTGGAAGCAGCACAGCACAGAGTTGCACACTGCTCATGTTATTCAAGACTCAGTTAAGCAAGTCTGCTCCAACACACTGGAATTTGGTGGGTTGGGGCATGAAAATGTATGTGTATAAATGCCCTTCCTTATTAAGCTTAAAAAAAAAAAAAAAAGAGGCTTATATACAGTGGAAACAAGGAGTAGTCAGTGACACCAAGGAGGAATACATTAGTATAGCCCATATTTGTAGGGAGAGGATAAGAAAGGCAAGGGTGGTGACAGATCAGATTGGTGACTAAAAATCAAGGACAATAAGAAGTTCTTTAGTTATATAGAGAGCAGAAAGAAGACCAAAGGAAATATGGGGCCCTTGCAGAATGGGACAGGATAGCTGATAACAGACAGGAGAAAGCTGAACTCTTTAATGAATACTTTGTGCTGGTGTTCCTGCATACAAATTGTGGTTGCCCACCTGGTTGGATACTGGATGGAGGTGGGGTGAGAGGGCAATTGCTAACCAATTGTCAGTGTTGAACTGGTGAGGGATCACTTAGAGTGGCTGAATTCCTTCAAGTCAGCAAGACTGAATGAACTACACCCATGGAGTGCCGAGGAAACTTGCTGGAGTAATTGCAGGGCCATTGGTGACAGTATTTGAAGACTTGTGGTGCTTGGGAGAGATCCCAGAAGACTGGAAAAGGGCCAATGTGGTACCGGTCTTTAAAGAAAGGGAAGAGAGAGGATCCAGGAAACTATTGGCTGGTCAGCTGACCAAGTAAAAAAAGTTTGGGAAAAAATATCAAGAAGTCCATTTGTAAGAGACTGCTGGAAGGCATGATGCTGAAGCATAGCTAACATGGCTTAATTGCAGAAAGGTCATGTCTGACCAACCTTGTCTCCTTCTATGATCAAGTAACAAACCACTTAGATGTTGATGTTATATACTTGGATTTTAAAAAGGCCCTTGATATGGTCTCCCATGACACTTTTATATAAAAAATAAAAACAAACAAACAACTGGGGGACTGTGGGCTGATGGAGTCCACAGTTAGGTGGGTTGGGATCTGGCTACAAGGTTGAACCCAGAGAGTGTTAGTGGATGGGTCTGTATCATCTTGGTGGGAGGCAGCCATTGGTGTTCTGCAGGATTCAGGTCTTGGCTCTATACTTTTCAACATCTGTATCAATGATTTAGATGAGGATGTGGAAAGCACGCTGGCCAAGTTTGCAGATGATACAAAATTATGGGGCAAAGCTGTCATGCTAGGAGATAGGATGTGGAACCAAGTGGGCCGGGATGAGCTGGAAAGTTAGGAGAAGTGGAACCGAATGTGGCTCAATAAGGATAAATGCTTCATCAGAGTGCTTCATCTGGGGAGTAGTAACTGGTGACATGAATATTAATTAGGGGGAGATGTCCTGGCCAGCATGATGGCTGAAAGGGACCTTGGGATTATGGTTGATCACAGGATGAACATGAGCCCCTACTGCAACACTGTGGTCAGTAAAGCTAATAGCATGGTATGCATTAGCTGATGCATCACAAGCAGGGCTAAAGAAGTGATACTTCCTCTATACTCAGCACTGGTAAAATCACAGCTGAAGTACTGTGTCCAGTTCTGGACACTGCACTACAAAAGACCATGGAGAATTTTGAAAGGGTCCAGAGAAGGGCCACAAAAATGATTAAAGGCCTGGAGGAAAAACCTTATGAGGAAAGATTAAGGGATCTGGGATTGTTCAGCCTGGGGAAGAAAAGACTGAGCTGGGGACTCGGTGGCCATCTGTAAATATGTCAGGGATGAATATCGGGAGCTGGGAGAAAAACTGTTCACTAGGGCACTACAGGGGAAGACAAGGAGCCATGGCCATAAACTGTTAGAAGATGGTTTCATCTTGGATGCAAGGAAGAACTTCTCGATGGTAAGGGTGACCAGAATCTGGAATAGGCTTCCTAAGGCGGTACAGTTCCCAACCTTGGAAGTCTTTAGGAGGAGATTGGACAGGCACCTTGCTGAAATCATTTAATCTCATCAGTATTCTTGCCCATAGCAGGGGGGTTGGACTCAATGATCCTTTTGAGGTTTCTTTCTTCCCTTAGTTTCTATGATTCTATAAATTTTAAGGTACGAGAAAAATGCTCATTAGTCTGTCTTAATGCATATTAAACTAAAGAGCATGGTTTTTAAGTGATGTTTAATGCCAATTAAAAAAAGCTAATGCATGTTAAAGTACATGTATAGATACACCCATCATGTCTTAAAATGAATGCCTTTCAGGGGTCTATGTTACCCACAGTAGTAATAAACTCCTTTCTGAACTTAAACTATACTGTTACAACAAACCCTGATGCAGCAGATTCTGATTGCAATTACACTGGGATATATAATCCTTTGGAAATCATCATACAGGCAGTTTCAAGTTACAACATTTAGCACTTACAATGTTTCTAAATTGACACCGTTTCAACTTTCTGATGTTAGATTTGATTTTACAACACTTGATCTTACAGCACTCCATGCCAGTGAACAAGTTCGCTGAGTAGCCCATTTCCCTGGAGAACATCTGTCCAAACTTCCTTGGACACCGTCTTTAAGAAAGCAGACAAGACTCCAGAAAAACCTGCAGCCAGGACTCCTGAGAAGACTCCAGCCAAGAACCTTTCAAAAAGTCCAGCAAAGTCACTTCAAAGAAGTCCTTCCAAATCAACGTGATGGCTATTTACAATATAAATATATTAATGTAGCTATATTATTCCTGTATAATTAATTGAGTACAAAATTCTGGGTTATTTTTGGTAAAAATTGGATATCAGGCCTTGGTTCAATCCCCCATTTAAAACATTATTTCCTATGGGAAAATCAGTTCCAACTTACAACGTTTCGATTTAAGACAGTTTTCAGGAACCCATTGTGTCGTAAGTCTGAGGGTGGCCTTTATATTTATGTTCACAGCTCTTTGAAATCCTTGTGCTGCTAATATTGTATGAGAGGAAAGAAGGAAGATTTGGATTCATATATTCAGTTTGCCTTCCCCTTCAAGTCATTGTAATTTAGTACAAATATGATCTTGATCTAGTAAGAAAAGCCATTGCAGATCTTAATATTCATTTACATCAAGCAATAGGTGATGTATTTTTTAAATAGATGAAGAAAAATTTGGATTGTTATAAGGTGAGTGTTTTGGGGTAGTAGCCACTGATAGAAAAGACAGGAGGATTAGTCTCAAAAGGGATTCCTAGCATCATCTGCTCCAATTTCCTTCACTCTTCCTGTCTAGCTTCTTTATAAAAACTTCCAGATGTGAAGATTCCATACTTTCCTTATGGATCTTGTTCTTCTGTCTTACCAGTTTTTTGTTTCCCCCCACCCCCAGAGGTTTAATACAGTAATTGGACTCTTGATACACAGTCCAATTTATATAAATCAGGGTGTTACCACCCCTTCAAAGATTTGCTAGATGTAACAAGGGGGTATTCCCCTTCAACAATTGCTAGATGTAGCAATTATGGTATCTGTTGAACAAGTAGTGAGGAGTCCACGTATGTATTATTCCCAAAATAAGTCCTCTGAATGAAGCAAGCACTATCTAAAACACTTTTAGGTCAGAAATCCAGCCAATCCTTGGTACTGGATGTTGCATAATAATGTTTTATTGAACTTATATGTATATTAATACATTCAGTTTATCAGGTTAAATATTTAAAAACACATTTTATGCTAATGTTATTATGACTCTTCCAAATTAATTTTGAATGCAAACAACGCAAGTGAAAACTTGGCCAAAGTTTTAACAGATGATGGAATGCAGGTAAATAAAGATAAGAGATGAAAAATGATCTGGTGAATTACAAGGAAGAATTTCAAGGTGGCAGAAGTAGCTTCAAGATAGAAAGAAATGAAGGGAAGTGTGACTGTCTCTACCCTGAAGAACAATACACTTGGCATATGATGATGTCATTTAGGCATGGTTTGAAGCTACGGTAGACAGAAAAAAGTTCTGCCTCTCCAAATGGTCTGGTAAACAGAAGCATTGCACAGCCTGCTCCTTTCTTCAGACTCACCTCAGCCTGTGGACTGAGTAGTAGGCAATAACCATGGTCAAGCTTTCTCATCCCAGAATGTTAAGCATCCCAGAACCCCTGTGGAAGCAATCTTTATTCTGATGGTGGGGACTCCAATAGCCTTTGCAGAGGTGACATGATTGAAAGGAGTGGGAGGTTCTCACCTTAGCTCTAGCATCTTGAATCTAGAATGGTCTACCCTGAAATATTCACACTCTGAAAGCAGACAGTACCAAAAGCTTACATTGCTTTATGGAATTTTGCATGGAAAAAATGCAGAGTACTATGGTGGACCATGGACACTGGTAAAATAATTTGCAGTATTGTCCAAAACTTTCTAAAGCATAAAGACATTCTGATTAAGATCTCAGTCTGCTTCTGAGATCCGTTTGTAGTAAAATGCCTGGACATCGAAAACTACAGGCATTTTTACACGTGCTATAGGATGCAGCGCTAGGTACTTTAATTAGCTAGCCATGCTAATTAAAAGTGTCCATTCATCGCATGTATCAGTGTCACTGCACATCCCCTCACTGAAAAAAAATGGCAGCAGGGCACTTGTTCAATGAGCTTTAGTTCATGTTTTATTTCAAAGTACCCCGTTGCCATTTTTTCAGCATGGAGATGCACAGCAGCTCTGATACATGTGACATCAAAAGCTGTGAGTGCGTCAAATTTTGTGCTCCGGCACAAAATCTGATGTGCTGGATTTCCAGTAAGTCAGAGCAGGCTCCACATGTGTATAGGCATCCTATGAGTCTACTTACTGCCTCTCAAACTCAGAACTTGAACTGTTACTGAGCTTGCTGCACTTGAAAAAAACGTAAGAGGTATAAAAGTTTCTTGCATTATACTTCTAATGTTCATTGAAATAATTCGCCTTTTTTCTTATAAATGCTCTAGTTCACCACATTACAATCCATGAGGGAATGCCAGGAGTCTGAATATGATGAGCATAAGTAACAAATCAAAATTATCCTTGGTGCAACTCTACTACAGTCAAAGAAAGTTAATAAAAAATAATTATGTCTTTGAATGTCTATTCTCAAGTTACGGCAGGTATTGGTTATATAAATTGGGAAAAGGTTTTACTCTGAAACTGTTAAGGGGTGGGTATTATTTTAGACAACTAACAGACTTTCATTTATTATTATTTTTCAAGTATGGTGGAATCTCACATAGGACTAACAAGACATAATGAAGCATACAACAGTTGCTTAGTATTAGTGAAATAACACACAACAGGTACTGCAACCCGTTTGTGAAAACATAGGTCCTTGGAGATTTTTTATTTTCTGTTTATTGTTGCTATCATGTTCACTGCCTGACAGAACAGCTAGTTCCTCAGAAGTATAATACAAGAGATTTTATTTCTGACATTGGATTTTTTTTAACAAGTACTGCTGCTACAATGTAGTCTCTTGAGAAGAAGTTCACATTGACTTGAACTTTATTCTAAGGAGAATTGATTCCAAAAATGCCACCACATAACATTAACACCGTCCAGTTTATCTGCTGGAACTAGTTCAGCCAAATGTCTCCGATCTCTATCTACAAGTAATAGTGTACAACAGATGCATAATTACAATATGAGAAAATAAACCTCTTAATAGGAAATGATTAATGCAGAGTTCTGTTAAAGAAAATACAAATTTGTATAGATTATGGGTGGACAGACCTCCAAAATTTTGCTTCAGGAAGATGGGTAGGCAGAACACAGAATCATGATGCAAAACCTAAGGTTTCATACAAGTGTTACATATCTACTGGTGGAACTGACTCTATGATTCAGCCACACTCCACTGCTCCAATTACAGAGGAAACTCCTACCCCATCAACTTCTGAGCCAGGAAAGCCCAGCCTCTCTCCACAGCCCCGGGGCTGTGCACCTGACAACCTCCTACACTCCTCCCCAAAATTTGAATCAGGCAGTAGAAACTGGCCCACTAGTACTGCACCCCAACCTGTCAGCAGACTCCTGGACCTGGTCCAGCCTGTCCCCACCAGGAATGGAGCCCACCAGAACCAAGTCCCCAACATCTTGCACCCTACAGCAGCACCCAACTAAGCAGCACTCAACCCCAACCTGCCAGCACCTGAAATGCACTGGAACTGGGTCCATCACTTGGTGCCAGAAGAACAAAGATCCACTGCAGGCTGCTGGAAGGGAAACCAACAGGCTTGAAAAGATAGTAGGCACTCTCCAGAAATGCTTTTACAAAGCTGGGAGGAAGCAAGGGTGTGTTGTGGGAAGGATGTGGTCCCCAACCAGTCAGTGATTGCTAATCTATGCCCCTGGTTGCTCTTAGCCGTCTCTGGAAGACAAGGAAGCCTGCAAAGCACTGTGATACATGAACAAGGGCCCCCTGGGTGAGTGCCCACAGGAGTGCATGCTGTCTGAAGATCACCCTGGGAGGCCGGTAACATCTGTACAATATGCTATTGATTGGTTTTTCCACCTGGAAAACCTAACTGGTAGAGCTCTCAGATCTTTTGAATGTCTAGAGACACCCTAAAGTAAACTTTCAAACTCTTTCTGAAATTGAATGTTTCCCACTTCACTCCTTCCTTTCCTTCTATTTATTCACAATGCCATCAATTAACATCCACAAATCCTTCAGTTAGACCCTGTTTTGCTTCATGTTGCAAATAGCATATTTTCATATCAGTTATGTGACATTTCATCTCAGTTTTTCAGTTCAAAGCATCAATAATATTTTTTTCTACTAAGGAATAGATGCTTAAAACTGAAGCCTGACCTGAACAAGCATATTTCAAATTTGAAAGGAATCTTCCTTCCTTTGGTTTTTCAATCTTTGCTTTTTTTTTTTTAATAGTAGTTTCACATCCCCCTAAGGTGGGGATCTTTCACAATGCTCTGCTTAGGAGACTACTTGGTTTGTGGTTCTGAGTGGGAATTCTGTAGCTGTTACTCCCATTTGCAGCATTTTAAAAGTTTGCTGAAGTCTTAAAAAATGATCAAACTGACTTCAAGGTATATCTATTTATAGATTTCTCAGTTCCCCTATATTACAAATAGCGCATTTTAGAAATCTCTCCTATTCCAAAAAGAGAATTTAATTCATTCATTTGCAATAAGATGACAGATTTACAATTTCCATACACAGGACTAAGTGCTGTTCAGACTCTGCAGAACTGTATCTAAACTGTGGCAGAATGTAGGCTGTAATTTTATTGCATGTAAAAAAAAAAAGGAATGACTGACATTTAATATGTTAAAGGAGCTATTACATTAGAAGGAATAGTTCAATGAATAATAAGAGAAGATTGATAATACTACTTTAAGTCTAATGCCATGTGTCCATCATTTAAAAAAAATTAATACGTAAATATAAATACAATATACTTCAATTGGTTGTTTAATCTGTTGGCATGCAAATATTGGACAACTTCTATTTCAACATAAAAAAAACAAAACCTTATACCTTCAGGATATTTGATGAGGAACAATTTCTAGTGATAGGGAAGCTTAAAGAGTGCAGCCTAGTAGAACAGTGGAAAAGGTGATAGAAGCTAAAGAATGCGATTCATCATAACGTAATAATTGGTATGGCATTATTCTGGGGGTCATGGAACTACAGGGAAAATAGATACTGAATCGCATGGAAAGTATTCAAGCTTGCTGAAGGAAAGAAAAGGAGAAAGGTAAAATAAGTCTATGTATTTTTTCAAGTGTGCTCCAATAGAGAAAAGCAACCTACCACTACCCACATAATGATTAAGAGGAAAAACTATCTGAATTTTAAAAAAGCATTTAATCTTGAATTGTATCATTCAGACATTGCATAGCCCTTTCTAAGCTTCTGGAAAAACAGAAGAGCAGCCTGCAATTCTGCAAATGAAGTTAGTTTGAAAAATGGAATCTTTCTACTAAATGGATACAGAAGTTATTGAGTCTTAGTCTGAAAAACTACCAGATGAGCCTCCATATAGAGCATGTACTTTGTAAACTGATCCTGTTCTTCAGCTTATTAAATCATCCCCAATTTTAAACCTATAACCAAGAATCCTTCACTGAATGTCATGTTCTTACTTTCACCTTGCTAAAGCATGATTTTATAAAACAATTTTCTCAGTGTAAAGCTTCTAAAATCAATTAAAGCAGCAAGAATTTTAAAACCAGTCAACTATGTGAGAGGAAATGGACAAAGGTCAAGACAGAAGGTGAAATGTATCATTCTAATGAAAATTTCAGGGAGTCTCAGTTCATAAAAACAGTAAAAATCCATGCCAAACAAAATCATGAGCTTTTCACCTTAGCTTGGACAGGAGCCAGCAACAAAGGAGACACTGACCTGGATTTAGCATTGATTGTGCAAGAAAAAACTTGATTTTTTCTCTTCTAGTTCTTTTAAATTTAACACTTTTATTTTTGGCCCTGACAAACAAAAAGTAAGCAAAAATATGTTCTTACTACAATCTGTTATTATAAAGAAATCCCTACATTAAAAGACAAAACAAAACACTGAAGGTCTAATTTAAATTGACAAAAATCAATGGCTCATTAATATTTTAAAACGTGCTCTTGGGCTTTATTGGGATACAGACAAAGAACAATAATATATGCTAAGCCCGATACAAAGCTAACACTTTAGAAAGACTGCATTGGGTAGACTGCTACATGGTGTGAAGCACTTACATGATGAGCACCCCACTGATGTCAACAGTGAGTATGTAATGTAATGTAATGTGAATGAGTAATGTAGGGTGCATCCAGATGAGCCCACACATGCCTCTTGGCACGTCTCAAAGCAGTTTGAGAAACAGCAAAGATGCACACCAGGAACAAAAAAAAATGTTCCCCATTCTGCATATTTGCAGTGCAGGCTCAAAATTTGGTACCTGGAAATCCAGGAGGAACCCACCTCTCCTAAGCAGCCTCCCCATATGGTCCCCCCCACACCCACAGTGCCCCCACAATCCACCCACAAACCCCACATCCCCAAGCCAACCCCACAAACCCCTCGCCCATGTACCTGACCCTGTAGGTTAGGAGTGAGGGGCTGTGGGTTAAGAGTAAGGGGCAATGGCAGGGGCAGGGCACTGGTATATCAGTGCTGCTCAGCACTACACATCCTAGTGAGCAAAGGGGTAAGTGGATAGCTCCCGCAGATGCCGCCGGGGGCAGGGTGAACACCGATCAGGGGTTGGCGACCATCCGCAGATGCTTCCAGCAGTGTTGGCTGCAGCCAGCAGTGATAGCTGACCACCCACACATGCTGCCAGCAGTGTCAGCAGCTGGGGATGGGGAGGTTGGCAAGCATCTGCGTAAGGTGGCTGCCATGCTTGGGGATGCACGTACACCCTTGTGCACCTCCTATGCATTGCCAATGGTGAGACGTGGTGAGCCCTGGACAGAAGAGCCTGTCCTGGGCCAGCACTGATGACCCAGATGGAGGACAGATGAGGTGGCTGACCTCTTGGCCATTTGGGGCCAAGAGGATACACTTGGAAAATTCAGAGTGGGCCACCTCAAAAAGCTCATCTTCTGGGTCATATGGCAGAGAGGAGGCACCCTATCCAGATCTGGCAGGGGCACAGCCATGGGGCAGCAGGTCTGCATCAGCAACCCAACTGGCACAAGGGGTAGTGTCCTCATATACCAAATGGCTGGGCCTCAGAAGCTCCTGAGGACAAGTAGCCATGAACTCCTCACCAGGGCAGATTTTTGTACTGCTGGGGCGAGTAAAAGCAGGTTTTCATACTGCTGGGGACAACACAGGTACTATCCCCAGACTCTAGCTTCTCCTGACTGCAGATAAGGAGCTGGACAGGGTTATTTTTCCCCAAGTGGCACAACTTGCCCCACACCAAAGTGCATGTCTGAGCACATGTGCTGAGGCAAAAATCCCTGGCTCAAGTTTGTGACAGTCATATTTGAGCTATTACAAGCGCACATGCCTGCATGTGTGGATGCGCTCACAAAGTCAAAGCTGATTAAAGTGTCTTATCGTAATTAGTAATCTTTCTCCACCCCCACCTTCTTAGATTGTTAGAAATATTTGTAGTATTATTCCAGTTTCCATATTAAAAAACAAACCAGAACTCTCCTCAAAAAAAAGAGGAAACATGCAGCTCTGAGACCTCTCATATACCCAGGGCACATCTACACGAAATGCTACAGTGCCGTAGCAATGACCTATGGTGACGCAAGATCAGTAGGCACAAACCGTGATCCCAGCACTACTGCTCAGCAGCAATGAACTACTGTGAACTAGCTTGTTGCTACTGTGCAGTAGCATTGGAAATGCTCTATGTGGCATAAGGACTGTGAATTAACAGCAGTTACTGCACAGTCATTTAGTACTTGCATAAACACTGCAGGCATTTGTACACATATTTGCACTGCAGCACTTTTGTATAAGCAGCCAAATGCACATCAGTGCTGAGAAAATGGCGGCGGCATGCTTTTGAACAAAAACATATCAGGCATGTTTTAGTTCAAAAGTGGACCGTCACCATTTTCTGCACACTGACAGACATTTTGTTGCTTATACAACTGCGTGAGAAGCGGCGCATTGCACATCAGCTCATATGTGGAACAGGCTAAATTAATCAAGTCTGCTCTGACCTGCTGGATCATCATGCAACGCGCCAGAGAAAAGGTGTGTGTATAAATGTCCTAAATGCTTAAGCAAGTACTAAAACTTAAACAAATACTAAAATGGCCCATGCGGCACCAGGGCTGTGCAAGAAGGATGGAGCAGTCTGGTGCATGTGTAGATGCACCCCCAGTTACATAAACAAAGTCACGCAAGTGATTTTCTTCAGACACCTTGTTCACGATTTTAAAGTTAGTAAGATGTAAGAAAATTCTCTTTTCTCCAAATTATGCATCCAATATAAAATGATATAGTTATTAATTAACATTTTCAAAGATCTGTGAATCATGAACAGCAGCAACAAGAACAACAACTACTCAATAGAAATTCTAAAAAAAATTAAGTTACAAAAATCAGTCAAACTCCTGCATTTTTCCCCCCATTAAAATCAGCAGAACTTTCTGGACTGGAAACCCCTATGCGATTGTGTTACTGCTTTCACTTTTCATAACAAGCACATTTAAGATCAACTTTTTGTATTTCAATCTTTTTGTGTTATTAGATACATTTCAGTTTCTTCACTGCAAACTGAGTGACTTATTGAGGAAATACTCATAGTCCTGAACATACCAAACAAGGTTTGCAAAATTAATTTGCAATAAAAAAAGCCTTAATCTCTTGAGAAGCTGGTCCCCTTTTCTTAGTAAAAGTGTTACCTGAATCAAAGTAATCCCAAAATTTCTAAGCAGATTCCTAGTACTTTGAAGTCCTGCTAGAACATATTGTAGATTTCGAGTGTATAATACTGAGGAAAATTCAGTCTCTTTTCATAATACTTGCTTTGGGGAAAATTCACCATTCCCCTTCACTGTATAGTTGTTTTCCACAATAGGTTCTAGGTGGTTTTGCTTGCTTTGTTTTAAGATGCTGTCTGTGTAAAAGGATTTGTTGATTCATTACAACTGTGAGTGGAAATCTCTGAGGTTACATTAGCCTACAAAACAAAGGCAACTAGTACTGATCCAAAGCAATATATTTTTTTATATCAGGCTGCCAATTGTCTGGGGCTTCAGAATTAAAGGCTTGAAATACAGAGACTTCTTTCAGCTGGGAGAAATTCAGGAAGCATATTCCCTATAGTACCAGGATTTGAAGATTTTCCCAGGAGGGCATGCTAAACTACCAGGATTTCAAGCTTGCCCCAGGAGGACATGCTATAACATGAAGCTGAATATAAACCATCACAACACCTCAATTTTCTTTTAAAACATTGCATCCTATATCCAGAAAGAAGTAAAGTTACATCATCCTAAAAAGAAGGATATACAAAAATTAAAGCTGAGAATCCAACTTTTATTTTCTCTCTCCTTTTTGGCATTATAGTATAACATCATCATTAATTGCAGGATCAGAACACTATTCATAACCTAGAACAATAATCACCATCAGCATACTATAAATTCATGTTCCAATCCTGCAATTACCCTTCTTCTAACAGACTCTCAGAATGTCAGGCTTTAAATATTAGAACATTAAGGAAACATCAAACATTGTTTGTGATACAAATTACTTGACACAGTACTGTAGTCTAATTCAACACCATCTAGAGAAGTTACATCATGCAGAGCTGGTTGCAAGGCATTGTGCATGGCTTTCTATAGTAGCAAAAATGGCCTTTTTGGCACAGTCATAGTTAAATTCTTTATATTTCCTAAAAGAGACTTAGTTTTTTGTCATACACTGCCCTCAGATAGTTTCAGTTTCACTGGAGCAATAGATACCTTGCCTATGGCTGCAGCGGAGAAGTAACACAGTGCTTACGTCCACTATGGCATACATAGCCTCACCTCTAATCTAACAGAGTTATGCTATTTGTGCCCTTCAAACATAGCCAAAGAGCTGGATGATGAATTGCAGGTGTGTAACTTGTATTCTGTACTTACTTTCTTGTCTGTAAAATAAAGATAATACCAGTATTTTCTTGCAGACCACACTCCTCTGAATAAAACACACCTTATTTTTAAGGCAAATGAAGAAAAAAAGATCTTACCTTGAAAATACCAGCAAATATTTTTTGCAAAGAAAACACAGGTATATCTAGTAGAAGTAGAGCAAACACATAGAACTACTTTATTCACTTACTAACTACAGGGTTTAGCTGGTGACTGCCCACCCACCTTGAGAAGAAGAAACAGACAGCTTATCTTTAGCAGGATTAGTCCTCATCAGCAGACACGGCCAGCTGAGCCAAACTGCATGACCCCTTGTCTTGAGCCACATGGGCAGCCAACAGTGCCTGTCAGGTAAGATCATAGTCTGACCCTCCTGGAGCAGAAGTGCATTAATCCCTTTTCTTGAACCAGAAGGGCAGTCAGTAGTGCCTCCTGACCCATCTCAAGGCATACCCAGCTTGAGATGAGGGGCTGGGCAGCTTGGCTCCAGCTGAGGGAGCAATCCTAACTGGCTGGAGAAAAGGGGTTAGGCAGCTTGGCTCCCACATGATCAGGCCCTCTTCTCTCTGCATTTCCTGATTAAACACTTGCATGCCAATTTCTAGTAGCTACTTGGGACAGGGAGGAGAATGTGTATTATATGCAAGTATATATGTCAATATATAAGTGTTTAACAGTTCTATTTTGAGGTATCAATACATGTGAAATATGTATTTTGGATGAAAGGATTTAAAACTGTAAGTCAATGTATTTTTCAATAAAATATGAATGAAAAACAAACAATAATGATTAAAAACAATTGAAGATTTTACTAAAGGAAAATCTGAATTATTGGAGGAAAGTGAAATTGCCATTCCATCTTAACTGCAAAAGTAGTGGTATTTTTTCATCCTGTGCATGCATATTGTGTAATAAAGATCATTCCAGTAAGCCCTAAACTGATTTCATAAATTAATTTATTGACTTATAATGTATTTCTCGGCAAAATGGTGCTTGCACTCCTCAAAACTTTCAGCAGAGATTTGCTTTTTGATCATTTTGCCATATCAAATAATTTTGTTGACAAAGGATGTCATATAATTTATGATATAACTACCTGAAATCTGTAAATGATGAAGTGCTAGTCCCTTTTGAAAATAAAGCCATACCCAATTATTTTTAAATTGCTATGAATTCACATAATGACTTTCATGGCACAGAACTGATGGCAAATTAATGTCTCTCACAAAATCCTTTCTTTTTCCATTCAAGCTTTCATTTCATGTTAGTTATGTAGATGTGTACATAGCATTATATGATTTTTTTGCCTTTAAATTGCCAAGTAGAAATACTAGAACTATCTTTGCAAAAGGTGTGGGTGCTGCAAAAAAATCAGTTTTCCTATTCATTCCAAAGAAGATTAGTGACTTTTTTGTAAACTTAAACCTTTTAACTAACCTATGTCATGCCTTGCAAAGCCTTTTAGCTCTTCAGTTTATGTGATATTTGCTTTGGACTTGACACACATTGGGGATCATGACTTAAGAGGACAGACTGAGAGATCTAGGCTTATTTAGTCTAGAGAAGAGAAGACTGAGGGGGGATTTAATAGCAGCCTTCAACTACCTGAAGTGGGGTTCTAAAGAGGATGGAGCTGGACTGTTCTGTCATTTGCCACCAATGAGAATAAAGAAAAATGGTCTCAAGTTGCAGCAAGGGAAATTAAGGTTAGCTATTAGGAAAAACTTTCAAAGAAGGAGAATAGCAAAGCACTGGAACAGGTTACATAGAGAAGCTGTGGAGTCTTAAAAAACCTCCAAGAATGGAGATTCCACAAGACAAATTATTGGCTGGGTTGATACTGTTGTAGCTAGCCCTGCTTTGAGTAGGGGGGGTTGAACTAGATGACCTGCTGAAAACCCTTCCAATCCTTATTTTCTATGATTCTACCTCATTGGGAACAGACTTTTTTTTTCTGCTCGTTACCCAAGTCTGTGAACCTGTAAATAAAAAATAACCTATTTGCATAATATGTTTATATTCCTACACTACTCCTTATGAGTAGGGACTGACTCAAACTGCAATTTCCCAAACTTTGTGGAAACCATGAAATCAGGCAATGTCCACAAAACACACAAGGGGGAAAAAACCCTAGCTAAAAATAAATTTTTGGCTCCCTAGTGGGATCCATCAGTCCTCACAGCCACTGTAGCCCATCCACAAAGCCCTCCAAGGACAGAAGGATATTACCAACACAAAAGGAAGGAAGCAAGATAGCTGCAACCCTCACTGCTAATTAGCTGAGAGGACTGCCTGTTGTGCAGCCCTTTCCCTCTTCAGGAATCATCAGTGGGGGGTGGGGCCACATGATCAACAGCCCTCTCAGCCAATCAGCAGCAAAGAGATGTGTCCACTAGGGTCCTTCAGCCAATTAGAGGCATGGGGATCCCTGCCAAGATAAGCCCATGAAAATGATGGCCAGCCCTGTGATATGCCCATGAAATTGGCTACCTTCCTCCTCAGTTTGAATGGGCCCCTACTCATGAGTCAAATGGGCAGGTATTTAAGCACAAATATGAATGTAAAAAGTGTAAAGTGAGGAAATTATACATCATTAAAGCAATCCAGTCAGCTTTCAGTAATGTTATCACTTTTACCTTGTTTAGGACTTTCTTTCTAAGTATCACCATATGGACCTGTTTGTATACTTAAACATTCTCTTCCTTCCCCCAATCTTCCTGTTTCCAAACCTGGTAAGTCAAAAAAGCCTGGAGGTTTTCAATTTCTTTATAATTGATAGTGATCAATTTCTGGTGTGGCCAATTTTTCATTTCTGTGAAAGCTAATATATCCCTTCCTTATAAGTCTGCTTGGTTTCATTCTCTACCAAACACAGAAAACTCAAACAAGACCTTTTTATTTTA